>NC_045787.1:73197118-73524618 GCF_009873245.2 Balaenoptera musculus
ATCAGTGATATTGGCCTGTCGTTTTCTTTCTTTGCAACATCTTTGTCTGGTTTTGGTATCAGGGTGATGGTGGCCTCATAGAATGAGTTAGGGAGTGTTCCTCCCTCTGCTATATTTTGGAAGAGTTTGAGAAGGATACGTGTTAGCTCTTCTCTAAGTGTTTGATAGAATTCGCCAGTTCTATCTGGTCCTGGGCTATTTTTTGTTGGAAGATTTTTAATCACAGTCTCCATTTCAGTGCTTGTGATTGGTCTGTTTATATTATCTCTTTCTTCCTGGTCAGTCTTGGAAGTTTGTGCTTTTCTAAGAATTTGTCCATTTCTTCCACATTGTCCATTTTATTGGCATATAGTTGCTTATAGTAATCTCTCATGATCCTTTATATTTCTGCAGTGTCAGTTGATACTTCTCCTTTTCATTTCTAATTCTATTGATTTGAGTCTTCTTCCTTTATATCTTGATGAGTGTGGCTAATGGTTTATCTATTTTGTTTATCTTCTCAAAGAACCATCTTTGAATTTTATTGATCTTTGCTATCGTTTCCTTCATTTCTTTTTCATTTATTTCTGACCTGATCTTTATGATTTCTTTCCTTCTGCTAACTTCGGGGTTTTTTCATTCTTCTTTCTCTAATTGCTTTAGGTGTAAGGTTAGGTTGTTTATTTGGGATGTTTCTTGTTTCTTGAGGTAGGATTGTATTGCTGTAAACTTCCCTCTTAGAACTGCTTTTGCTGCATTCCGTAGGTTTCGGGTCATCGTGTTTTCATTGTCATTTTTTTCTAGGTGTTTTTGGATTTCCTCTTGGATTTCTCCATTGATCTCTTGGTTCTTGAGTAGTGTATTGTTTAGCCTCCATGTATTTGTATTTTTTACAGATTTTTTCCTGTAATTGATATCTAGTCTCATAGCGTTGTGGTCAGAAAAGGTACTTGATATGATTTCAATTTTCTTAAATTTACCAAGGCTTGATTTGTGGCCCAAGATATGATCTATCCTGGAGAACGTTCCATGAGCACTTGAGAAGAAAGTGTATTCTGTTGTTTTTGGAGGGAATGTCCTGTAAATATCAATTAAGTCCATCTTGTTTAATGTATCATTTAAAGCTTGTGTTTCCTTATTTATTTTCATTTTGGATGATCTGTCCATTGGTGAAAGTGGGGTGTTAAAGTCCCCTACTATGATTGTGTTACTGTCAATTTCCCCTTTTATGGCTGTTAGCATTTGCCTTACATATTGAGGTGCTCCTATGTTGGGTGCCTAAATATTTACAATTGTTATATCTTCTTCTTGGATTGATCCCTTGATCATTATGTAGTGCCCTTCTTTGTCTCTTGTACTAGTCTTTATTTTAAAGTCTATATTGTCTGATAGGAGAAGTGTTACTCCAGCTTTCTTTAGAGTTCCATTTGCCTGGGATATCTTTTTCCATCCCCTCACTTTCAGTCTGTATGTGTCCCTAGGTCTGAAGTGGGTTTCTTGTAGACAGCATAGAGATGGGTCTTGTTTTTGTATCCACTCAGCCAGTCTATGTCTTTTGGTGGCAGCATTTAATCCATTTACATTTAAGGTAGTTATTGATATGTTTGTTCCTATTACCATTTTCTTAATTGTTTTGGGTTTGTTTTCGCAGGTCTTTTCCTTCCCTTGTGTTTTCTGCCTAGAGAAGTTCCTTTAGCATTTGTTGTAAAGCTGGTTTGGTGGTGCAGAATTCTCCTGACTTTTGCTTGTCTGTAAAGGTTTTAATTTCTCTGTCAAATCTGAATGAGATCCTTGCTGGGTAGAGTAACCTTGGTTGTAGGTTTTTCCCTTTTATCACTTTAAATATGTCCTGCCACTCCCTTCTGGCCTACAGAGTTTCTGCTGAAAGATCAGCTGTTAACCTTATGGGGATTCCCTTGTATGTTTTCTGTTGTTTTTCCCTTTCTGCTTTTAATATTTGTTCTTTGTATTTAATTTTTGAAAGTTTGATTAATCTGTGTCTTGGCATGTTTCTCCTTGGATTTATCCTGTATGGGACTCTCTGTTCTTCCTGGACTTGATTGACTATTTCCTTTCCCATATTAGGGAAGTTTTCAACTATAATCTTTTCAAATATTTTCTCAGTCCCTTTCTTTTTCTCTTCTCCTTCTGGGACCCCTATAATTCGAATGTTGGTACGTTTAATGTTGTCCCAGAGGTCTCTGAGACTGTCCTCCATTCTTTTCATTCTTTTTTCTTTATTCTGTTCTGTGGTAGTTATTTCCACTATTTTATCTTTCAGGTCACTTATCCATTCTTTTGCCTCAGTTATTCTGCTATTGATTCCTTGTAGAGAATTTTTAATTTCATTTATTGTGTTGTTCATCATTGTTTGTTTGCTCTTTAGTTCTTTTAGGTCCTTGCTAAACGTTTCTTATATTTACTCCATTCTATTTCCAAGATTTTGGATCATCTTTACTATCATTAGTCTGAATTCTTTTTCAGGTAGACTGCCTATCCCCTCTTCATTTGTTTGGTCTGGTGGGTTTTTACCTTGATCATTCATCTGCTGTGTGTTTCTCTGTCTTCTCATTTTGCTTAACTTACTATGTTTGGGGTCTCCTTTTTGCAGCCTCCAGGTCCGTAGTTTCCGTTGTTTTTGGTGTCTGCCCCCAATGGCTAAGGTTAGTTTAGTGGATTGTGTAGGCTTCCTGATGGAGGGGACTGGTGCCTGTGTTCTGGTGGATGAGGCTGGATATTGTCTTTCTGGTGGGCAGGACTGCATCCAGTGGTGTGTTTTGGTGTGTCTGTGACCTTATTATGATTTTAGGCAGCCTCTCTGCTAATGGGTGTGGTTGTGTTCTTGTCTTGCTAGTTGTTTGGCATAGGGTGTCCAGCACTGTAGCTTGCTGGTCGTTGAGTGGGGCTGGGTCTTAACGTTGAGATGGAGATCTCTGGGAGATCTTTTGCCACTTGACATTACGTGGAACCAGGGGTTCTCTTGTGGACCAGTGTCCTGAACTCAGCTCTCCCTCCTCAGAGGCACAGGCCTGACAAGTGGCCGGAGCACCAAGACCCTGTCAGCCACATGGCTCAGAAGAAAAGGGAGAAAAAAAGAAAGAAAGAAAGAAAAATAAAATAAAAAGATTTTAAAATAAAAAATTATTAAAAATTTAAAAAAATAAAAAAATTTTAAAAAATGAAAGAAAGAAAGAAGAGAGCAACCAAACCAAAAAACAAATCCACCAATGATAACAGGCACTAAAAACTATTCTAAAAAAAAAAAAAAAAAAAGACTGACAGAACCCTATACTAAAACAAAAACAAGCGAAAAATGGACAGACAGAACCCTAGGACAAATGGTAAAAGCACAGCTATGCAGACAAAATCACACAAAGAAGCATACACATACACACAGAAAGTAAGGAAAAAATATATATCTATAAAAAAAGAAAAAAAAAAGGAAGAGAGCAACCAAATCAGTAAACAAATCTACCAGTGATAATAAAATCTAAATACTAAACTAAGATAAACATAAAACCAGAAACAAATTAGATGCAGAAAGCAAACCCCAAGTCTACAGTTGCTCCCAAAGTCCACAGCCTCAATTTTTGGATGATTTGTTGTCTATTCAGGTATTCCAGAGATTCAGGGCACATCAAATTGATTGTGAAGATTTAATCCGTTGCTCCTGAGGCTGCTGAGAGAGATTTCCCTTTCTCTTCTTTGTTCGCACAGCTCCTGGGTTCAGCTTTGGATTTGGACCCGCCTCTGCGTATAGGTCGCCTGAGGGAGTCTGTTCCTGCCCAGACAGGACGGGGTTAAAGGAGCAGCTGATTCGGGGGCTCTGGCTCACTTAGGCCGGGGGGAGGGAGGGTTATGGATGCGGGGTGAGCCTGCAGCGGCAGAGGCTGGCATGACGTTGCAACAGCCTGAGGCGCCATGTGTTCTCCCAGGGAAGTTGTCCCTGGGTCACGGGACCCTGGCAGTGGCGGGCTGCACAGGCTCCCAGGAGGGGAGGTGTGGATAGTGACCTGTGCTTGTACATAGACTTCTTGGTGGTGGCAGCAGCAGCCTTAGGGTTTCATGCCTGTCTCTGGGTTCCATGCTGCTAGCCGTGGTTTGCGCCCATTTCTGGAGCTCGTTTAGGTGGTGCTCTGAATCTCCTCTCCTGGCGCACCCCATAACAATGGTCTCTTGCCTCTTAGGCAAGTACAGACTTTTTCCAGACTCCCTCCCGGCTAGCTGTGGCACACTAGCCTCCTTCAGGATGTGTTCACGCAGCCAACCCCAGTCCTCTCACTGGGATTTGACCTCCAAAGCCGGAGCCTCAGCTCCCAGCCCCCGCTTGCTCTGGCGGGTGAGCAGACAAGCCTCTTGGGCTGTTGAGTGCTGGTCAGCACCGAACCTTTGTGTGGGAATCTCTCCGCTTTGCCCTCTGCACCCCTGTTGCTGTGCTCTCCTCCGTGGCTCTGAAGCTTCCCCCACACCACTCCCTGTCTCCCCCAGTGAAGGAGCTTCCTAGTGTGTGGAAACTCTTCCTCCTTGACATCTCCCTCCCGGAGGTGCAGGTCCTGTCCCTATTCTTTTGCCTCTGTTTTTCCTTTTTTTTTTTTTTTGCCCTACCCAGGTACGTGGGGAGTTTCTTGCCTTTTGGGAGGTCTGAAGTCTTCTGCCAGCGTTCAGTAGGTGTTCTGTAGGAGTTGTTCCACATGTAGATGTATTTCTGATGTATTTGTGCGAAGGAAGATGATTTCCATGTCTTAATCCTCCACCAACGTGAAAGTCTCTCCTATGCTGATTTTTAAATATCAAGGTTGATGGTGATAATAGTTGCTAAAAGCAAGGTAAAAGTAGCCTGGTGAACATCATATTTGCCTGATTCTGCTTTTAATGTTTTTACTTTTTGTCCTAAGGGGTATAGATTTTATTTATTTATTTTCCAAAGAGCTAATAGCCCTAGACAGTGGGTAATATAAATCTATTAAAGTTGATTTTGATGAACTCTTTAAACTGTCTCTTCTATATTATATTCTATAACAGCATCCAGTGTTATTAAAATGTATTTTCATCCCTAAGTACTACCTCATCCTCTTTCACATGATACATACAATTGATAGGGGCATTATAAGGCAAACATTTATAATGGAGTAAAAGAGTGACATGTAATTTACAGACTTTATTATTGTATGATTTTTTTATTCAAAGCAAATTTTAAAAACAACAAGAAAATGTATAACCTGAGAACTATGAAGTGGGTAAGTGGGTAAGTGGGTAGCTTTTCCTGTTCCTGAATAAAAATTTGGGTAAGTCTCATATAGTCTACTTTCAAGTTTAGGTAATAATTTGTTTTATAGTCAGCATGATTTTCAAAATACAATATAGATCTATTTCAAAAATCAGAAATCCAGTCATTTTATCAACTTTTATCAATTTGTTTTATCAACAAATTATGAATATGACTTAGTATTAAATCATTTCTACCCAAGCTATTGGCAATGGAATAGAATACATTCCTTTTCTCATTCCATACTTATCATCAGCTGTTAAATGGGATTTCTGACCCTCCAGTGTCAGGTTCATAAAATATAGAGGATTTAGGCAAAAGGCACATTCTCAGCAGGTGGCAGATTTAGCTAACCATTGCTGGGGCTTTCACTGATTCCTCAAAGATTTATATTTGCAGTTCTGATTACCTATGGCTATTTAAAAAATATAGTAAGGTAAAAGTAGCCTGATGAACAAGGTTCCAGATGTTACTTGTACCTCTTTTCATAGATAGTCCCTAGGAATTGCTGCTGGGGTGATTCTGTCCCTCTAGGCAATGCTATCATACAGAACCCCAGATGATCATAGACCAGCACTCTCCCTTCACGTATGACACACCTGCAATCACGGGAAACACTCAAATATCATGTGTTCTAGCAAACTGTGGGAGTTCAGGTCCATCTCAATACAAAAGCAACTCTTTCGATCTCTTGCTTTGTCACCAAATCAGCATGTCATCAACTCAATCTCCATCTTTCTCAAGGAAGAGGGAAGTCAGACCCAAATCCACCATACAACTCTACCAACCACAGGGATCATAGATTAAGTCTCAATGTGTCCTTGTTAAAGAGGGCAGATACCCTCTATCCTTCCCCACTTGAGGAGGTGGGACTCAAACCTCTTTAGCAACTCTCTGCAAAAATACTCCATAACTTTTCTCCCAACCCTTTTAAATCCTTCTTGTGGATGTCATAATCACCCTATTCATGGTTCTTAAGGAGTGACAGTAAATGGACAAGAACATATTTTAATTATCACAAAGACTTAGGGGTGTTACAGTTATTTAGTTCCCTACATATCAGAGAGGCTAAATGCCCTGAAACATACAGGACAATCCTGTTGCCGCCTAAAAAACTTTCCACCAATAGAGAAATGCTTATTAGTTTAGTCATTTTCTTTGAAAAAGTCCATATTTTTATCTGGCATTACACTTTTTGTTGTTTCATATCTATTGTATCTCACTACATCAGTACAAATTGAAAACTTTACAAAATAACAAATGTATATTTTTAAAAGAAGCAAAATCTGCTCAGGAGCTTAGGGGTGGTGGGAGAGATAACATCCAGTTGGGGAAATTAAGAGAGGCTTCATGGAGATGGATTTGAATTGAATGATGTTGACAGGTATAGATATTTACAAGTAGTGGGAACAGGGCTATTTGTACTGAACTCAGGTTTCATAACTTCAAAAACCTAGATAAAACATGCATTTACATAAATCTCTACAGCAAAGGTACTCTTGAGATTAATAGTTTATGAGTATAAAAAAGATCCATGCAAAGACCTCTTTTATTGCCTAGATTTATACTGCTATGCTCATTAGGTAATCTCTATACATACATAGTTGTCTGAAAACTAGGATTCAATCTCATTTTTGATCTTCATGGGATTAGAAAAACTTTGGGGTCATTTTGAATGCATAATAGCATTCTATCTCCATAACTATAGGCTCTTTTAATGCTAGATATGTTTCTGAAAATGACTAAAAAATACTTTTTTTAGTTCAGAATTTCCATTTAGTATTATTTGCATTGGGCCTCTTATAGATGCTTTAATTGTATGTCTTGTACTTCTGTCATCTTTGTTTTCCCTGGACTTTATTTTCTACTTACCAGTCCCCACCACCACCAACAGGATAAAGGCACAACTCCTTAGCAGTGCTTACAAAGTCCTATCTTCCTTCTATCCCTAGCCTCATCTCTAAAACCAAACCCTCAGTCCCCAACACTTCTCTTCCAAATCTGATTATCTATTTGTAGTTTCCCACAAAAAATATGTTCTTTATCTTCAGTTAGTGCAACCGTGATCACGCTTTCCTCAATCTTCAGGTTGATTACATGCCACTTTCTCTTAGATGTTTTGGTGATTCCCTACACCCCAATCCTCATACTATATTGAGCATCCCTTTTATTTTAACAACTTCTCAAGTCTTACAGCTGGCTATTTATTGTCTGTGTCCTCTCACTAGATTTTAAGTTCCTTGAAGATAGGAAAATGTATTGTTCACTTTATATTCTTGGCACTAGCAGAGTACCTAGCACAAAGTTGAAGCTTAATGAACAATGGAAGAATAAAATAATTTAAATAAGTCACACAGAAGAGAAAATAAACTTTTCTTATTTTATGTAATAATATGCATTATATAGCAACTTATGATTTTACTTCAACATTTTGTTTTATGTCTTAGGTCTGTATCCCATCACTCCAATTCTCAGAAGACAAGGATGGTTTAGGATTTTAATTTTCTTTGTAAATATTTATCACAGTTAAATAGCCTCTTAAAGGTTATGGTAAATAATATTTTTAAATGTTAAATCAAGGCTATTATGAGAGAAGTTTATTTTAAATATTCTATTTAAAAAAATTGTTAAGCATCAAGTTGACTCTTGAAGATTCTGACTTCCTTAACTTTATGAAAGACCTACAAATTTTGTCTTTAAGCCTTAGATTTTTTTTAATTAAATAAATTTAGCATAGTCTCAAATGTATATATATAAAATGTATATGCATATTTATATATATATGTAAATATATATGTCTACATACACATATACACAGAGAAGAGAAGAAACTTTCTGTATATGAGCAGACAGAAAGGGGAAAAAAAGAGAGGGACTGACAAAACCATGAAGATGTTTATGTTCTTATGCTTATGCTTATGTTCTGATTCTCTGTGAATCAGAAGGGCTTGCAACACCAGCATATAAGGGCCTGAAGGAAACCCCTCTGTGGGCTTCTGATGGAAAATAATAGAGACGATTTATTTCCACAGGGGAGAGTCAGAGATAGCAATCTTAATCTCTCCATTTCACTTAAGGCTTTCTAATTGTGTGTTGCTCTTGAGGAATTTTATTCCCAAGATTGCATTTTCACAAACTTAAAAAAATTCTAAGATAATAGAGTCTTATTCAGCTTTTACTGAATACCCTTTCCCTTCTTTTCCCCTCCCCCATTATATTGCAAGCAATTAAATCTTAAAGTTAGGGAGTTTTTTCCACCTAGGGAACCTAATGAGGATGCATGTCCATGAAGATCTCAGGAATAAATATATTGATATGCTAATTACATAGTTAGATGATTAATAATATTAATAATAAGAAATTCAAGAAAATGTGTACTTATTTCACCTACAAAAATACAGAATTTTAATAACTGAATCAGATGTATATGCAAATGGTTATTTGGTTTGAAGATGTTGTAGCGAGCACTAGGATTTCTTGTAGCTTCTGACTGCTTAGTTGATGTTTCTTTTGCTTTGATGAACTTGATGAATACCACTGATCTGTATCTGGACCATCGTTTTTAAGCACGTGATGTTGCCATTACATTGTGTCAAACTTTTTTTTGGTGTTCCCCTGGAAACTCCCCTCTAGCCATTCGGTTATTCTCCTTCATCTTTAATAACTTTGTGTTTTGTCATTATTAAATGACCCATCAGGTTCTTGAATACCAGGTACTGGCCCTGCAAGTGTATGCTAAATGTAAGATGTTTAATTTTTTCTTTGTAGTCTGGAAGATACATTGCTGCCTAGACCCCAAAATACCTCAGCTATTATACTAAGTGGAAGTGGCTTATTTAATAGATTGTGTGTCTTGTCAGTACCTTCTTTTCTCTATGTTTTATATGTATAGTTATAGCACTTGAGAAACATTAAAATAGCAGAGGAATGTGCCATAGATTTATTATAGATCACTTTTTTGCACTTCCCTGACCTCACGTACTAAATTGCTCTCCTTATAGAATAATAAAGCCTAAACTAAACTCTTAATTTCTGGATCCTGTTGTACCCAATGTCACGCAGTGTAGCAATTAAATATTTCTAATCTTCATAAGGTACTCTTGTCATTTTGAGGACAAGATTTATGTGATACATATTTAGTATATTTATGACTTACGTCAGCACAGATCTAAGCAGTAATAGACACTGTATTCAAAAAAGACTGTTATTGTTGACTGCCATTTTGATGACAGTACTGAAATGTATTGATTTACATTGTCCTTAACTTGCAAGGAGTGCTTTACGAATAATAACAAACCTGTTATAAAGATAGGTTTCATTATTAACTCTACTTTATAGGTGTTGAAAGTGAGGCACAGAGAGGTTAAGTAACTTAACCAAGGTCACACTGCAAATAAGGAGAGAAGTCAAGATTAAAATACAGACCGTCTGACTCCAGAGGTTATGATCTTAACCATTACGATATGCAACACATATACTTCCATAATAGGTGGTATATCACGTATGCATTACCAATATTATAGTCTCTTCCTTTTACACTTTTAATATTGATTATGATGATTTGATTTACATTATGAATTTCAACCATAATGAAAGCAAGTTTCCAGAGAAATTAACTAGTATTCATGATATCATCTTATTAAATTAAAACTAGTCTTCTGAAACAAATCCCATATTTTTCACCTTGTTTCACATTACCATCTGGTACAGCTCTGGTCCCATTTTCATTTGGCACTCTTTAGTCCCTACGCTGTGGGACCTTGATATTACAGGGCAAATGACACTCAAAATGTTTTACAAACAACACAATCTTAAATTATACTCATGCCTTAGTCTGAATTTGTAGGTCAAGGAGTACAACTTCTATTAAGCTTTCATTTGATCAGAAATGCAATAATTAAAAGCATAAGGGCCTGAAAATGGGCACTAGTGACTTGGACGTGAACTTTTGTATTCATACAAAAAAAAGGAAGTAAGTCCTTGGGCCTCATGAGGCAAGCGAGCAGATGAAACTTAGACCAGTATTTAAAATGTAACCTCAATGGAAAAAATATATATTTTTCCTTAGTAATGCTTTAGGATTAAAGTATACTTCATCCAATGATATTATAGTGACACGAATATTATTTTGGTCAGTAACTGAGCCAATATATCTTTTTTATCCTTTTGCTTTCAAATATTCTGCCGTGATATTTTAGTTACCCTCTTGTATGCAGTATAAGACTTTTGTAGACAAAATAGTGGCTCAAAGATGTCCATGTCCTGATCTCATTAATCTGTGAATGTTACCATACATGGCAAAAGGGAATTGCATATGTGATTGAGGCTATGGACCTCAAGATGGGGTGATTATTATGGATTATCTGGATAGGCCCAATCTAATCACATGATTCCTTAAAAGAAGACAGACTTTTCTGGTTGTGGTCAGAGAAAGACACAACAATAGAAAATGGGTCAAACAGATGCAACATGAGGAAGACTTTACTTGCCATTGCTGACCCTGATTATGGAGGAAGGGGCCATGATCCAAGAAATATGGGAAGCCTCAAAGACCTGCAAGAGGCAATAAAATGTCTGAGAGCCTACAGAAAAGAATGGATATAGCCCTACAGACACCTTGTTTTAGCCCAGGGAGACTAGTGTTGGGCCTACGACTTAGAGAACTATAAGATAATAAAACTGTATTCTTTTAAGGAACTAAATTTGTGGGAATTTACTACAATGGTAATGGAAAACTAACACAACAGCTGTGTATTATTTATTTTATATCTCACCTGAGACTTCCAACTTTAAAATGGAAAAATTTGTTTATATTAACTGTAAAAACTTATTTTAATAAATATATAAATGTTATTTATATAATATTGCTTGAAACATACATCATTTTAATAAAAATTTTTTTTTGTTTAGAATAGGTTTTTCTTTTTAATGTGAAACTTAACCATGATACAGGTTATTTATTTGTGCTTAAAAAAAATTAGGTTCATTGAGGTATAAGTGACATGAAAACATCAGCCTTAATGAGATATAATTTACATGTAAAAATGTCAACTTAATGAGGTGTAATTGACATATAAAATTGTAATTTTTTCATTTGTAATTTTCTTATATAATTGTTTTTAAATGTATGTTGATCTTCAATACCAATTTATTTATTTGCTTATTTGTTTTTGTATTTATGTTCTTCTTTCCTGACCTCATCTGGCTTCATCAAGATTTTTATTTAACTGTCTTTCTTTCCTTCCATTAAATAGAGAGAAGTTTCTCTTTGTTTTTACTTCATTATTTTAAAAAGTCAAACTTATTTTGTATCTTTATTTTAATACAAACACCATAAAATATGTTTTCATTAACCAACTAAAACCTATTATTCTAATTACTGTTTTACAGTGTTTTAAGTTCACCTTGCTTTTAAATATTCTCCAAATTTTTCATTACTGTCATTATGATTATATATGAGTCAATGATTGTTTGGATTTTTTCCACAGGCTTAGTTCTTTCTTTGCTTATAATTGTTCATCTCAGCTCACTCTTTCCTTTTGGATTTGATTTCCTTCTCATTGAATTCTAGTGTGTGTTTACCACAAAAAAACAACTAAACACCAAAGAAGGCAGTAAGAGAGGAAATGAGCAAAAAAGGTACAGGACATATGGAAAAAATAGCAAAATGGCAGAAGAGTAGTCTTTCTTATCAGTAATTACATTAAATGTAAATGGATTAAAGTTTCAAAACAAAAAAGCAGTGATTGGCAGATGAATTTTTAAAAATGACCCAACTTACATAGTATTATAAATTTGTTCAAATTTATAAGATGTACAACACTAAGAGTGAACCCTCAAGTAAACTATGGCCTTTGGGTAGTTAAAATGTGTTGACATAAGTTCATACCCTCTGGTGAGGGTTGTTAATGATGAAAGAGACTATGCATTTGTGAGGGCAGGAGGTATACGGTAAATCTCTATAGCTTCCTCTCAATTTTGCTGTGAACCTAAAACTGCTCTAACATTGACTTAAATACCTGATTGAAAGTAAGCAAATATGTTCAAAGTATAGAGATGGAAAAATAATATTCCATGCAAATGGTAGCCAAAAGAGAGCTGAAGTGGTTATGCTAACATCAGACAAAATATACTTTAATGGAATGACATTATATACTGATAAAAGGGTTAATCATCAAGAAGGTATAAAAATTATAACTATGTATGCAACAAATAAAAGAGCTCCAAACTACAAGAACTGAATTTTGATGGAATCAAAGGCAAAAATAGATAGTTCTACACTAACAGGTGGAAACTTCAATACTTAACTTTTAATAATGGACAGAACATCTAGAGAGGAAATCAATATGGAAATAGAGAACTTGAACAACACTATAAGCCAACCAGACCTACTAGATAAATATAAAACTCCAGTTAACAACAATGGAATATCAACACTCTTAAGTGCACAGGGAATAATCTCTAGGAGTGAACATATATTAGACCACAAAATAAATGTCAAAACTCTTTAAAAAGTGAACTCATACAAAAGTAACTTCTCCCACCACAACGGAAAAAAGCTTGAAATCATAACAGAAATAAAACTTGAAAATCAACAATTGTGTGGCAATTAACACACTCCTTAACAACAAATGGATCAAAGAAGAAACTATAAGGGAAATTGTAACATATCTTGAAAATAATGAAAATGAAAACACAACATATCAAATCTTAGATAATGCAGCAAAAGCAATACTCAGAGAAATATATAGTTGTAAACACCTACATTCAAAAAGAGTGAATTCAAATCAATAACCTAACATTACACCTGGAGGAACTAGAAAACTAAGCCCAATGCTGTCAGGGGAGGAAAATAATAAAGATTAGGGTGTAGATAAATGAAATAGAGAATAGAAAAACAATTTAAAAAATCAATAAAACCAAAAGCTATTCTTTGAAAAGACAAAAAAACTGACAAACATTTAGCTAGACTGATGAGGAAAAAAAGAGAAAAATTAAAAATAATTAAAATCAGAAATGAAAGTAAAGACCACTAACTACCAACTTTACAGAAACAAAAAAGGTTTATAATAATTATATGCCAACAAATTAGAAAATCAAAATGAACTGGACAAATTTCAAGAAACACAAAAATACTTAAAATGATTCAAGAAAAAATAGAAAATGTCAACAGACATAAAATGAGAGATTAAATTAGTATTCAAAAACCTCCGAAGAAAGAAAAGTCCATTACCAGTTGGCCTCATCGGTGCATTCTATCAAACATTTAAAGAAGAACTAATATCAATTCTTCTCAAACACTTCAAAAAATAGAAGAGGAGAGACTACTTCCTAACTCGTTTTGTGAGACCAGAATTACCTTTATACCAAAACTAAAAAAAGAAATCACACACAAAGAGATTCACTGAATAATAATCCTTATGAATATAGATGTAAAAAAATCCTCCACAAAATACTAACAAACTAATTCTAAAAACATATTAAAAGAATTATACATCATTTAAGTGGGATTAAGTGGGATTTATCCAAGGAATGGAAATTGTGATAAGAAAATCAATCAATATAGTAAATCACTTTAATAGAATGAGGAAAAAAATCATATGACTATTTCAATAGATGCAGAAAAAGGCATGTGACAAAATTCAATACACTTTCATGATAAACAAAAAAAAGCACTGAGACTAGGAATTGAAGGGAATTTTCTCCATATGATAAGGGGCATTTATGAAAAACCCACAGCTAACATCATACTCAGTGGTGACTGATCTTAAGATTCCTCTTAAAATAAGGAACAAGACAAAGATGCCCACTTTCAACACTGTTATGAACTATTTTTCTGAAAGTTCTAGCCAGAGCAATTAGCTAAGAAAAAGAAATAAAAGGTATTCAAGTTGCAAAGGAAGAAGTAGATCTATCTCTATTTGCAGATGACATGATTTTATATATAGAAAAAACAAAATAAAACAAAAAATCCACAAGAAAGCTATTAAAGCTAATAAGTGAATTTAGCAAAGTTACAGGTTACAAGATCAACACACAAAAATAAGTTATGTTTCACAAGCAATCAACAGTCCAAAAATAAAATTAAGAAAGATATTATACTTACAATAGCATACAAAGGATTAAAATACCTAGGAATAAATTTAGCTAAGAAGCTAAAAGTCTTGTACAATGAAAACTATAAAACACTGGTGAAAAAATTAAAGAATACTTAAAAAAAATGGAAAGACATCTTGTGTTCTGGGATTATAAAACAATATTGTTAAGATGTCAATTTTACCAAAAGCAATCTATAGATGTAACACAATTCCTATCAAAATTCCAACAGCCTTTTCTCAGAAATAGAAAAGCTGATATTCAAATTCATATACATTTCAAAGAGCCCTGAATAGCTAAAGCATTCTTGAAAAAGAAGAAAAAAATTGGAGTACTCCCACTTCTCAATTTCAAAATTTACTATCAATCTACAACAATCAAAACATTGTGGTACTGGCATGAAGAGAGACACATAGACCAAAGGAACATAATTGAGAACTCATAAATAAACCCATGTGTCTATGGCCAATTGATTTTTGACAAAGTTATCAAACCCATTCAATGAAGAAAGAACAGTTTCTTTAACAAATGGTGCTAAAACAACTGGATTGTCATATATAACAAATGAAGCTGGACACTTACTTCACAAAAATTAATTCAATATGGATCAATGACCTAAACATAAGAGCTAAAAACATAAACCACTCAAAGAAAATAATAAGCAAATCTTCATGACCTTCAATTTGGCAATGGATTCTTGGATATGAATACCAAAAGCATAAGCAACAAAGAAGTAGATAAATTGGACTCCACCTAAATTAAAAACTTTTTTCAACAAAGAACATTACCAAGCAAATGAAAGAATGACCTACAGAATGGGAGAAAAATATTTAAGAGTTATATATCTAATAAGGACTAATATCCAGAATATATTTAAAAACCTCTTACAACTCAATAGCCAAGAGAAAACAACCAATTAAAAAAATGGGTAAAAGACTTTCATAGATATTTTTCCAAAAATACATACACAAGTGGTCAATTAACAAAAGAAAAGATGCTCAACATCATTAGTCATTGGGGAAATTCAAATCAAAACCACGAGATACCACTTTATGCTCATGTAGATGTCCATAAGGTTTTTTTTTTTTAACCAAATATAACTAAAGCTGATGGAAAAGCAAAGAAATTGGGACCCTCATACATTGCTAAAGGAATGTATAATGGTGCAGCCACTGTGAAAAACAGTTTAATGGTTCGTCAAAAAGTTTAACAGAATTATCATATGACCCAGCAACTCCACTCCTAGGTGTATACTCCGAAGAATTGAAAACAGGAGCTCAAGCAGATACTTTTATGCCAATGTTCATTACAGTTTATTCACTATAGTCAAAAGGTGGAAACAACAAAAGTGTTCATAGGCAAATGATGAATAAACAAAATGTGGTATATACATACAATAGAATATTATTCAGCCATAAAAAGGAATGACGTTTTTATACTTGCTACAACACAGTTGAACCTTGGCAACATTACGCTAAGTGGAATAAGCCAGACACAAAAGGACAAATACTGTATGATTCCACTTACATGAAATAAATAGAATAGGTAAATTCATGGGCATAGAAAGTTACCAGTGACTGCAGTGACTGGGAGTAGAGGGAAATGGGGAATTACTGCTTAATGGGAAGAGAGTTTCTGTTTGAGGTGATGAAATGTTTAGAAATAGATTGTGGTGATAGCTGCACAAGATTGTAAATGTAATTAATGCCACTGAATTGTACACTTAAAATTTTATGTTATATATATTTTATCACAATAAAAAATTTAAAATAATTTTATACATACACAAATATGCTTGTATACATATAAAAATTCCTTTTTTTAAAGTGAGCAATGATTTATTCAATTCATCAATGACCATCAGGATGGTAAGGCTGGCACCAAGAGAACTGGAAAAAGTAAATTGTTCCAAGTCCCTGAAAGAAAGGCTGCTTGAATACGATTGCTGATTTACATACAAAATTTTTAATATCCTACAGAGCAATAAACTGTAACCTTTTTAAACTTTTTATTTTATATCGGAATATTGCCAATTGACAGTGTTGTGATAGTTTCAGGTGCACAGCAAAGTGACTCAGCCATACACATACATGTATCCATTCTCTCCCAGACTCCCCTCCCATCCAGGCTGCCACATGACATTGAGCAGAGTTCCCTGTGCTATACCGTAGGTTCTTGTTGGTTATCCTTTTTCAAATATAGCAGTGTGTACATGTCAATCCCAAACTCCCTAACTATGCCTTCCCTCCACCCTTACCCCCCACACCCTGGTAACCATAAGTTCATTCTCTAAGTCTGTGAGTCCATTTCTGTTTTGTAAATATGTTCATTTGTATCATTTCTTCTTAGATTCCACATATAAGTGATATCATACAATATTTCTCTTTCTCTGTCTGACTTACTTCACTCAGTATGACAATCTCTAGGTCCATCCATGTAAATGGCATTATTTCATTCTTTTTATGGCTGAGTAATATTCCATTGTATATATGTACCACATCTTCTTTATTCATTCCTCTGTTGATGGACATTTAGGTTGCTTCCATGTCTTGGCTATAGTAAACAGTGCTGCAATGAACATTGTGGTGCATATATCCTTTCAGACCATGTTTTTCTCCAGATATATGCCCAGGAGTGGGATTGCAGGGTTATATGGCAGTTCAATTTTTAGTTTTTTAAGGAACTTCCATACTGTTCACCATAGTGGCTGTACAAATTTACATTCCCACCAACAGTGTAGGAGGGTTCCCTTCTCTCCACACCCTCTCCAGCATTTATTGTTTGTGGATTTTTTGATGATAGCCATTTTGACTGGTGTGAGGTGATATCTCATTATAGTTTTGACTTGCATTTCTCTAATCATTAGTGATGTTGAACATTTCGTGTGCCTCTTGGCCATCCATATGGCTTCCTTGGGAAAATGTCTATTTAGGTCTTCTGCCCATTTTTTGATTGGGTTGTTTGTTTTGATGATTTTCAGCCACATGAGCTGTTTGTAAGTTTTGGAGACTAATCCCTTTTTGGTCACATCATTTGCAAATATTTTTTCCCAGTCTGTGGGTTGTCTTTTCATTTTGTTTATGGTTTCCTTTGCTGTGTAAAAGCTTTTGAGTTTAATTAGGTCCCATTTGTTTATTTCTGTTTTTATTTCCATTACTCTGGGAGATAGATCGGAAAAAATATTGCTGTGATTTATGTCAGAGAGTGTTCTGCCTATGTTTTCCTCTAGGAGTTTTATAGTGTCCCATCTCACATTTAGGTCTTTAATCCATTTTGAGCTTATATTTGGGTATGGTGTTAAAGAATGATCTAATTTCATTTTTTTTTACATGTAGCTGTCCAGTTTTCCTAGCATTTGTTGAAGAGACTGTCATATAGTCTTTCTTCCTTTGTAGTCGATTAATTGACCATTGGTGCATGGGTTTATTTCTGGGTTTTCTATCCTATTCCATTGACCTATACTTCTATTTTTGTGCCTGTACCATACTGTTTTGATGACTATAGCTTTGTAGTATAGTCTGAAGTCAGGGAGCCTGATTCCACTAGCTCCATTTTTCTTTCTCAAGATTGCTATTCAGGGTCCTTTGTGTCTCCATATAAATTTTAAGATTTTTTGTTCTAGTTCTGTGAAAAATGCTATTGGTAATTTGATAGGGATCACACTGAATCTGTAGATTGCCTTGGGTAGTATAGTCATTTTGACAATATTTATCCTTCCAATCCAACAACACGGTATATCTTTCCATCTGTTTGTGTCTTCTTTGACTTCTTTCATCAGTGTCTCATAGTTTTTGGAGTACAGGTCTTTTGTCTCCTTAGATAGGTCATATAAAACAATTCTTAACAGAGAGTAAATTTCTGGGGACTGGGCAGGGGGAATTGGAGTGTCAGGTGGACTTTAGTTTTTGCTTTATGATTTTTGAACTATTTTTATAAAGAAAATGGTGCATTTATAATTTCAAATATAATTTTTATATTTGATAATTCAGTGAATGACAATATAAGTCACTTATTATTCTTATGCCAAGAATTTAATAATAAATAAAATGGAGTCAAAAATATAGCTAAAATATGTAATAGTTGATTACAGTGTGACTTAAAATTTTTGTGATCACATCATAGATAATGAATGTGTTCTGTTTCTACCAGAGTATCTTTTCTATTTTTATTATACTTTTCTATTTATTTGTGTATGGTCTTCAATGTATTCAACATATATTCATTTATTTAATGTTTACTTAATGCAATGTCCTGTGCTGGCAGTTTTCACATCTGGTGCCTCATCAAGGAGAAAGTACTAGATATATATTCAAAACTAGATTTCTCACCATACATCACTTGACCCTTCCATTCAGTCCCCAATAGTGGCTATATTTTCATTTTGACTCTGGGTCTCTATGAAAGTAGACAGGATCAAAAGCTGCCATATAGATTCAAGTATTAGAACTAAATCATCTGGTCAAAAACATTCACTCTGAGTTTTAGATAAAACTTACATCTTCAAAATTATATTCAGAATGACAAGATAGTAACTTGTATTGATTTGCAACTTCCTTTATGGAACTTAAGGCACATTGTTCAGGAGATAATAAATCTTCCCTTTGAAATAGGTCTTGTACTTGTTCTCAAAAGATACAGAGATTAAGTTATTCACCATCAAAACTTGCACACACAGAATAGAGTCCAGGAAAAATGGTTTTTGGTTTAGATCTTCTTATGTGAATAAAAACTATCATCAGAGTCAGGACTCCTTTCGAAAGGAATAATAGGGTAGTCATTGTAGAAAGAATCCTAGAAAGCAGAGTTTCAACTTTTTTTTTTTTTTTTTAACAGATGAGGAAGCACAGATTCCGAGGGCAGGACCTGACTAGAATGGTGGCCTCCCAAGGGCCGAATGAGGACACTGAGGCTCATCTTCATTTATTTGTATTACATACCTGTGAACAAGTTTCTGACAAAGTAAGAAAGACATAGCAAAGAAAGCTAAATGAGGTAGAAATCCCATAAATAAATCCATGTGTAGGTACTTTTTTTTTTTTAACAGGACAAAGCTTCAAACACAATCTCTTCTGAGACATAGAACATATATTCAAAGAAGCATCCATATTTTTATTGTTTATAGCATCTTTTCTTACCATGCTTGGTTATTTCTAACAAAGACCATGTTTGCATCCAGGTGTCTCCTCTGTGTTCTTATGGGCAACTCAATTCCTGGATTCAGGTTACTCTGGTTTTTCTTATTATTAGGCACAAATTATATTTAATATGCAGAAAAGAAAAAAGACTAACTAGAGGTTTAATATGATTAATTTTAATTCGGATAATACTATTTCTTTGGCTGTTATTCAAACATTTACATGAAAGATGGGAACTAGGTCTTGACACATTGTTCTAACTTCACACGATCACACAGAGTGGATCTAGGGGCTGGTTTTGAAGTGAAGAACCTCCCTGTGACAGCTAAATGCCAAAGCTGTGGTCTTGAAAATATAAAACCATTATTTGTTTTCTTTATCCCCTTCCCCACTGTTATATCTTCTGCTTCTCCTGCCCAATTTACAAGACTCTAGGCTCCGAAGACAAAGTGCAAAAAAAAATGGCCTCAACCAGCATTGATTCTTATTATTCATATTTTATAAGGCAAAAATTCACTGACACAGTTGAGTAGTGGATATAGCAAGGGGTGAATAAACAATCAGTTTTTTTGTGTGTGGCCATCTCTGATAATATTATTCTGCATAGATTTTTTTTTTCAGATGGAAGCTAAAAGCACCAACTGAGGAGAAAAAATTTTCAGTGTCAGCGAAGTTAAAACATGTCAGCATCAGTTCCTTCTGCGAATATTGTCTCACATGAAAGAAAGGATGGATTGAATTCATATCTGAAACAAGACAAGATTTTCCATCTGACCTCATTATGTGTTTCTCTGGAGTGCATCCCTGGGTTTCTGCCGGAACTGAAATGTGTTGTGTGGAAACCAAATAGAAAACAGCTCAGTACTGCCGTAACTGATGCATCTTAATAAGATGGGGTATTTATTGTTTTATCACAGTCATCTCTTAACTCTAAAAGTCATAATGATGTGCTGGATCCCTTTGTTAAAGCAATCCCCTTAAGTGAAGGCGTGTACTAATGAAAGGGTTTATGCTGCCTGGCTGGAAGCAAAGATGAAGTAGCATTGCTGTATATCACAGATTTATGTGGAGATTTTTTTATGGAAAGATTTTTAGAAACTCAACCGTTGCATCCTTATAAATAATTAAACATACAAATTATCATTGTCACATACAGCTGGTTTCCTTTTCTGTGAGCAATGGTAATCGATTCAAGAACATATTGCTTTAAAGGGATTTATAGCATTTTTCATTATTCCTGATCATACTAGAAAATTATTCAGAGGTCAGAAATAATAGAAATTTTCCTTTACATTAACCTTGTGCCACATGGAGAGATTTCCTATATGGTATTGTATCATAAAAAAAGGCATCTTTTTTTTCAGTTTTGTTTGTACAAAGGCTTAAATGTATATATGCATGTATATATTTGCCTATATCATACTAATGGATCAAGAAACATGCCAGTATTTATATTATTATTGTATGTAAATACAATTATATGCTTATATATACACAGATTATCATTTATTTGTTTTAAATTAGTCAATATAGGGAAAATAGTAGTTTGAATTCCAAAATATACCACCATTAAAATATGTTTCCATGACCTCTGAGCTATTCTGTAAATTAATTATCATTATCCTTAAGAATGAGTCACTGGCAGTAGACTACACAAAAGAAGTCATTACACAGATCTCTCTATATAGATTTTGATATAATATAGATATGGTGAGATATACTATTTTGGTGAAATTAATATCAGTCTTTCATAGTTCCACTTAATAATTTGACATAGAGTTTATATTTTTAGTTGCTACAGCAACACATTGTTAAATCAATGTTCATTTTATAAAATAATAAATAACAAATTATAGAATCTAATGAATATGTTAGCTTGGACAAGTTTTGAGGACTTAATGGAATTGTTTGGTCAATATGTTTGGTATGGACTCTAAAAATTTCTGGCACCTAATGAACCATTTTAATTTACCCACTTGAGGAGAATTAATCTTTTGGAAACTAAAAGGCCATGTGATCTGTGACAATTTTTATTTTATAAAAAAATAACTAGTTTATTCAAAAAGTGAATACTTAGGAAATGCATACTGCATACTAGGCATTGTGCTTAATTAACACTGGGAATGCAGAGATTGAGTTAAGGTCCTTCCAGCCAAGAGGCCACCTATCAAATACAGAACTCCTGCTTAGTGCGGAACTGTTGTGAGAAACTAAGTTAAAAATTCCCATACTTGGGGAGGAACCAAGATGGCGGAGTAGAAGGACGTGCTCTCACTCCCTCTTGTGAGAACTCCAGAATCACAACTAGCTGCTGGACAATCATTGACAGGAAGACACTGGAATTCACCAAAAAAGATACCCCACATCCAAAGACAAAGGAGAAGCCACAATGAGATGGCAAGAGGGGCACAATCACAGTAAAATCAAATCCCATAACTGCTGGGTGGGTGACTCACAGACTGGAGAACACTTATACCACAGAAGTCCACCCACTGGAGTGAAGGTTCTGAGCCCCATGTCAGGCTTCCCAACCTGGGGGTCCGGCAACAGGAGGAGGAATTCCTAGAGAATCAGACTTTGAAGCCTAGTGGGAATTGATTGCAGGACTTCGACAGGACAGGGGGAAACAGAGACTCCACTCTTGGAGGGCACACACAAAGTAGTGGGTGCATTGGGACCCAAAGGAAGGAGCAGTGACCCCAGGGGAGGCTGAACCAGACCTACCTGTTGGTGTTGGAGGGTCTCCTGCAGAGGTGGGGGGTGGCTGTGGCTCACTGTGGGGACAAGGACACTGGCAACAGAAGTTCTGGGAAGTACTCCTTGGCATAAGCACTCCCAGAGTCTGTCATTAGCCCCACCAAAGAGCCCAGGTAGGCTCCAGTGTTGTGTTGCCTCAGGCCAAACAACCAACAGGGAGGGAATCCAGCCCCACCCATCAACAGTCAAGCGGATTAAAGTTTTACTGAGCTCTGGCCACCAGAGCAACAGTCAGCTCTAACCACCACCAGTCCCTCCCATTAGGAAAATTACACAAGCCTTTTAGATAGCCTCATCCACCAGAGGGCAGACAGCAGAAACAAGAAGAACTAGAATCCTGCAGCCTGTGGAACAAAAACCACATTCACAGATAGAGAGACAAGATGAAAAGGCAGAGAGCTATGTACCAGATAAAGGAACAACATAAAACCTCAGAAAAACAACTAAATGAAGTGGAGATAGGCAACCTTCCAGAAAAAGAATTCAGAATAATGATAGGGAAGATGATCCAGGACCTCGGAATAAGAATGGAGGCAAAGATCGAGAAGATGCAAGAAATGTTTAACAAAGACCTAGAAGAATTAAAGAACAAACAAACAGAGATGAACAATACAATAACTGAAATGAAAACTACACTACAAGGAATCAATAGCAGAATAACTGAGGCAGAAGAACGGATAAGTGACCTGGAAGACAGAAGGGTGGAATTCACTGCTGAAGAAGAAAATAAAGAAAGAAGAATGAAAAGAAATGAAGACAGCCTAAGAGACCTCTGGGACAACATTAAACGCACCAACATTCGCATTATAGGGGTCCCAGAAGGAGAAAAGAGAGAGAAAGGACCAGAGAAAATAACTGAAGAGATTATAGTCGAAAACTTCCTTAACATGGGAAAGGAAATAGCCACCCAAGTCCAGGAAGCAGAGCAAGTCCCATACAGGATAAACCCAAGGAGAAACACGCCGAGACACATAGTAATCAAATTGGCAAAAATTAAAGACAAAGAAAAATTATTGAAAGTAGCAAGGGAAAAATGACAAATAACATACAAGGGAACTCCCATAAGGTTAACAGCTGATTTCTCAGCAGAAATTCTACAAGCCAGAAGGGAGTGGCATAATATACTTAAAGTGATGAAAGGGAAGAACCTACAACCAAGATTACTCTACCCGGCAAGGATCTCATTCAGATTCAATGGAAAAATCAAAAGCTTTAAAGACAAGCAAAAGCTAAGATAATTCAGCACCACCAAACCAGCTCTACAACAAATGCTAAAGGAACTTCTCTAAGTGGGAAACACAAGAGAAGAACAGGACCTACAAAAACAAACCCAAAACAATTAAGAAAATGGTCAGAGGAACATTCATATCGATAATTACCTTAAACGTGAATGGATTAAATGCTCCAACCAAAAGACACAGGCTTGCTGAATGGATACAAAAACAAGACCCATATATATGCTGTCTACAAGAGACCCACTTCAGACCTAGGGACACATTCAGACTGAAAGTGAGGGGATGGAAAAAGATATTCCATGCAAATGGAAATCAAAAGAAAGCTGGAGTAGCTATACTCATATCAGATAAAATAGACTTTAAAATAAAGAATGTTACAAGAGACAAGGAAGGACACTACATAACGATCAAGGGATCAATCCAAGAAGAAGATATAACAATTATAAATATACATGCACCCAACACAGGAGAACCTCAATACATAAGGCAACTGCTAACAGCTCTAAAAGAAGAAATCAACAGTAACACAATAATAGTGGGGGACTTTAACACCTCACTTACACCAATGGACAGATCATCCAAACAGAAAATTAATAAGGAAACACAAGCTTTAAATGACACAAGAGACCAGATAGATTTAATTTATATTTATAGGACATTCCATCCAAAAAACAGCAGATTACACTATCTTCTCAAGTGCGCACGGAACATTCTCCAGGATAGATCACATCTTGGGTCACAAATCAAGCCTCAGTAAATTTAAGAAAATTGAAATCATAAAAACATCTTTTCTGACCACAAGGCTATGAGATTAGAAATGAATTACAGGGAAAAAAACCGTAAAAAACACAAACACATGGAGGCTAAACAATATGTTACTAAACAACTAAGAGATCACTGAAGAAATCAAAGAGGAGGGCTTCCCTGGTGGTGCAGTGGTTGAGAATCTGCCTGCCAATGCAGGGGACACGGGTTTGAGCCCTGGTCTGGGAAGATCCCACATGCCACGGAGCAGCTGGGCCCGTAAGCCACAATTACTGAGCCTGCGCGTCTGGAGCCTGTGCTCTGCAACAAGAGAGGCCGCGATAGTGAGAGGCCCACGCACCACGATGAAGGGTGGCCCTCGCTTGCCACAACTAGAGAAAGCCCTCGCACAGAAACGAAGACCCAACACAGCCATAAAAATAAAGGAATTACTTTAAAAAAAAAAAAAAGAAATCAAAGAGGAAATCAAAAAATACCTATAGACAAATGAAAACACAACGATCCAAAACCTATGGGATGCAGCAAAAGCAGTTCTAAGAGGGAAGTTTATAGCTATACATGCCTATCTCAAGAAACAAGAAAAATCTCAAGTAAACAATCTAACCTTACACTTAAAGGAACTAGAGAAAGAAGAACAAACAAAACCCAAAGTTAGCAGAAGGAAAGGAATCATAAAGATCAGAGCAGAAATAAATGAAATAGAAACAGAGAAAACAATAGCAAAGATCAATAAAACTAAAAGCTGGTTCTTTGAGAAGATAAACAAAATTGATAAACCATTAGCCAGATTCATCAAGAAAAACAGGGAGAGGACTCAAATCAATAGAATTAGAAATGAAAAAGAAGTTACAACAGACACCACAGAAATACAAAGCATCCTAAGAGACTACTACAAGCAACACTATGCCAATAAAATGGACAACCTGGAAGAAATGGACAAAATCTTAGAAAGGTATAACCTTCCAAGACTGAACCAGGAGGAAACAGAAATTATGAACAGACCAATCACAAGTAATGAAATTGAAACTGTGATTAAAAATCTTCCAACAAACAAAAGTCCAGGACCAGATGGCTTCACAGGTGAATTCTATCAAACATTTAGAGAAGAGCTAACACCCATCCTTCTCAAACTCTTCCAAAAAATTGCAGAGGAAGGAAAACTCCCATACTCATTCTATGAGGCCACCATCACCCTGATACCAAAACCAGACAAAGATACTACAAAAAAAGAAAATTACAGACCAATATCACTGATGAATATAGATGCAAAAATCCTCAACAAAATACTAGCAAACAGAATCCAACAACACATTAAAAGAATCATACACCATGATCAAGTGGGATTTATCCCAGGGGTGCAAGGATTCTTCAATATATGCAAATCAATCAATGTGATACACCATATTAACAAATTGAAGAATAAAAACCATATGATCATCTCAATAGATGCAGAAAAAGCTTTTGACAAAATTCAACACCGATTTATGATAAAAACTCTTCAGAAAGTGGGCATAGAGGGAACCTACCTCAACATAATAAAGGCCATATACAACAAACCCACAGCAAACATCATTCTCAATGGTGAAAAACTGAAAGCATTTCCTCTAAGATCAGGAATGAGACAAGGATGTCCACTCTCACCACTATTATTCAACATAGTTTTGGAAGTCCTAGCCACGGCAATCAGAGAAGAAAAAGAAATAAAAGGTATCCAAATCGGAAAAGAAGAAGTAAAACTGTCATTGTTTGCAGATGACATGATACAATACATAGAGAATCCTAAAAATGCCATCAGAAAACTACTAAGCAATGAATTTGGTAAAGTAGCAGGATACAAAATTAATGCACAGAAATCTCTTGCATTCCTATATACTAATGATGAAAAATCTGAAAGAGAAATTAAGGAAACACTCCCATTTACCATTGCAACAAAAAGAATAAAATACCTAGGAATAAACCTACCTGGGGAGAAAAAAGACCTGTATGCAGAAAACTATAAGACACTGATGAAAGAAATTAAATATGATACCAACAGATGGAGAGATACACCATGTTCTTGGATTGGAAGAATCAATATTGTGAAAAGGACTATATTACCCAAAGCAATCTACAGATTCAATGCAATCCCTATCAAATTACCAATGGCATTTTTTACGGAACTAGAACAAATCATCTTAAAATTTGTATGGAGACACAAAAGACCCCAAATAGCCAAGGAAGTCTTGAGGGAAAAAAACGGAGCTGGAGGAATCAGACTCCCTGACTTCAGACTATACTACAAAGCTACAGTAATCAAGACAATATGGTACTGGCACAAAAACAGAAACATAGATCAATGGAACAAGATAGAAACCCCAGAGAAACCCAAGCACCTATGGTCAACTAATCTATGACAAAGGAGGCAAAGATATACAATGGAGAAAAGACAGTCTCTTCAATAAGTGGTGCTGGGAAAACTGGACAGCTACATGTAAAAGAATGAAATTAGAACACTCCCTAACACCATACACAAAAATAAACTCAAAATGGATTCGAGACTTAATGTAAGACCGAACACTATAAAACTCTTAGAGGAAAACATATGCAGAACACTCTTTGACATAAATCACAGCAAGATCTTTTCTGATCCACCTCCTAGAGTTAGGGAAATAAAAACAAAAATAAACAAATGGGACCTAATGAAACTTCAAAACTTTTGCACAGCAAAGGTAACCATAAACAAGACGAAAAGACAACACTCTGAATGGGAGAAAATATTTGCAAACGAATCAACAGACAAAGAATTAATCTCCAAAATATATAAACAGCTCATTCAGCTCAATATTAAAGAAACAAACAACCCAATCCAAAAATGGGCAGAAGACCTAAATAGACATTTCTCCAATGAAGACATACAGATGGCCAAGAAGCACATGAAAAGCTGTTCAACATCATTACTTATTAGAGAAATGCAAATCAAAACTACAATGAGGTATCATCTCACACCAGTTAGAATGGGCATCATCAGAAAATCTACAAACAACAAATGCTGGAGAGGGTGTGGAGAAAAGGGAACCCTCTTGCACTGTTGGTGGGAATGTAAATTGATACAGTCACTATGGAGAACAGTATGGAGGTTCCTTAAAAAACTAAAAATAGAATTACCATATGATCCAGCAATCCCACTACTGGGCATATACCCTGAGAAAACCATAATTCAAAAACACACATGCACCCCAATGTTCATTGCAGCATTATTTACAATAGCCAGGTCATGGAAGCAACCTAAATGCCCATCGACAGCCAAATGGATAGAGAAGATGTGGTACATATATACAATGGAATATTACTCAGCCATAAAAAGGAACAAAATTGAGTCATTTGTTGAGACGTGGATAGATCTAGAGACTGTCATACAGAGTGAAGTAAGTCAGAAAGAGAAAAACAAATATCGTGTATTAACGCATGTATGTGGAACTTAGAAAACTGGTACAGATGAACTTGTTTGCAGGGCAGAAGCTGAGACTCAGATGTAGAGAACAAACGTATGGACACCAAGGGGGAAAACCGCAGTGGGGTGGGGATGGTGGTGTGCTGAATTGGGCGATTGGGATTGACATGTATACACTGATGTGTTTAAAATTGATGACTAATAAGATCCTGCAGTATAAAAAAACAAACAAACAAACAAAAAAACAACTAATACTAAACTTTCTTTGGGTTATTTGTATGGAAATATGTTAATATAACTGTTTCACACATTACATGAAATTTCTAAAAATCTTATATGTTCTGGTATAATGTTATAAGTCATAATTCTAGTTATTACTTTAAAATGTGTATATCAGAAATAACTAAAAAAAAAAAAGAAAATTTACATATTTGATAGTTTACCTTCTAGGAAGTGGCACCTCATTCCCCACCCTTGAGACATAGTGACTCATTTCCAAATACAAGAATAGGAGAGAGAAAAATAGTAACTTTACAGTGGAGAAACCTGGCAAACACAATGTTAACCAAGCCATGAAGGCTAACACCATCAGTGATGCCCTGTGGACTTTAAGTCCTTCTGACATATGATATGAAGAGATCTTTATATCTCTGCTCTTCTTTCCAAAAGTTCATAACCCCAGACTAGTGTGAGGGGAAAAAAAAAAAAAACAATAAGGCTAGACTCAGGTGATGGTACTGCACGATATTTAGCTAGTACTCCTTGAGACTGTCAAGGTTCTGATAAACAAGAAAAGCCTGAAACTCTTTCACAGGCCAGAAGAGTCTGGGGAACCAAGATAACTAAATGTAATGTGGTTCTCTGGCTCGGGACTGGAACAGAAAGTGAACATTCAGGAAAAACTGGTGAAATGCAAATAAAGTCCATAGATCAGGTGAAAATAAAACAATTTACATATTAACTTTAAAGTCTAACAAACAGCTCTCTTAAAATAGGAAAGAGGAACTGTCATTGCATCAACAGCAAATCAATTATAAACTATGTAGTGGTGAAGAATGGGGGAAACTCAGCATTCCATGTAGCCAGACCAATGTCACACAGCAAGTATGGTGTCCCTGATTACAACATGTGAGTCCATAATTAAGGATCTTGAAACATCCTCAGCCAGTGGTTTGCAAACTGTTTTCTGCAGAAAACTAGAAATTTCTGAGAGGGCAGTGCTGATCAGTGAAAAGACATGGCATTAGACATGTCCCTATCTCCAACTCAACTATACTATCTTAGAGTCACATAATATTATATTTCACAAGAAGGATCCATGGCTTAGAACAAAACAGAAGAAAAATCAGTATGAATCTAGATAAGTGCTTATGGAACTTTAATGGGTATACAAATCACAGGACATCTTGGTAAAAGCAGGCTCTGATTCAATAAATCTGAGACGGGATCCGAGATTTTGCATCTCTAACAAGTGATACCCACCCCAGGTGATGAGAACACTGCTTGTCAGAGAGCAACACTTTAAGTAGGAGGGTTCTAGATCAAAATTTTAAACTGTTGTCTTATCCATAAATTTCATAGAGGGAAATTTGCTGTTATTTATAATGGGCTTTATAATTTTTACTAAGGTAACGTTCTTCATAGTTAGCTAGCTTCTGGTTGGAAAAAATATGAAAATGGGGTTTCTTGAGCTACAGTCCTCTCCATTTTTGATCCCTCAGTACCCCCAATCTCACTCTTATTTCCCCTAACCACCCCCAGAACCTTGACCTCATGTAGCCAACTTCCTTCAACCATCTTCTCGCCATCTCATCCTATAACCAGTCATTTCAACAATAATATTTGGCTCAATTGAGATGTTCCTATGCCAATTACATTTTGTCATAGCCCATGCCCAGCTCAGTATCAGGCAGTGTGCTGTATCAATTACATCTTTATAGAAAAGGGAGGAAAATGGATGTTTCAGGTTTTTTAAAACTCATGCTTTTATATTTCATCTGGGCATTTGCCTCACATTTAAAAAATGTACTTCAGGTCGATTCTTATTACCTTCTCCATAGGGTGTTCCAAGCTTTCTACAACCTCACAGGCCAAATTTTAGTCCCAAACACTTAGCACTCAGTCTATTTTCTGCTCCCCAAAACTGAGATTCTTGAGCTTAAAACATCTTTGCCTCAATCCTGATACTCAAACTACTGAACAATACATTTCCTTCAGAACAGACAACAAATCAGTTGTCTGATTGTTGTCATGAATGTCACTTCCTGTTCTTGTTCTCCAAGATGGTCACCAATGACCATTTGCCAATTCCCATGACATTATTTTTTGCTCAATTTAGCATCTGACACCATAGGATAGCTGCTTTTAGAAATACTTTTGGGCTTCTTCAACTTCAGGTTGCTTTCTGAGCTTCTACCCAGTTTTGTATATCTGCATTGCTGGCTTTTTAAAAAACTTTTACCGTAAAAGATAGTAATTTGCAAAAGTTATATTTGACCTCTAGAATCTAATTACCTGCTTTTGAATCTTAGTACTAACATTTTCTAGCTTTATGATTTTGAGCAAGTTGCTACACTTTATGTGTTTTCATGTTTTCATCTGTAAAATAATGGTTGCTGTTATCTATCTCATAAGATTGCTTTATGATTACATGAGTTAATATGTAAAATGCTTAGAACTACATCTGATAGACAGTAAGTGCTAGCTTAATGTCAATTAGTCCTATCACCTATCTGCAATCATTCTTTTATATAGTTTATCCACCCTCATTTTATCAACCATCTCTTTTAGATGTCTCACATCTATCTGTATCTCTAACTCAGAGTTCTTCAATATTACCACTATTGACATTACCACTATTGAGCCAAACAACACTTTATCGTGGGGAGCTGTCCTGTACATTGCAGGGTGGTTGGCAATATCTCTAGCCTTTACCTATTAGATACCAGTAGCAGCCCCCAATTGTACCACACATACACACACACAAAATTGTCTCCAGACATTGCCAAATATCTCCTGGGGCCAAAATAGCCTCTAGTGGAGAACCACTGTTCGAAACCTTTTCTGTCTAAGGATACGTTTCTATGAATGTCTCTTTGATGCCTCAACATATGTCCAAAGCCTAATTTACCATATTCTCTCCCCAGACAAGTTTTACATATTGTTTTATCTACTGTCCTAAGTAACTATGATAGAAAACATAGTAATCTTGATTTTATTCTCTCTTGCTTTCTACAATCTAGTAAACTGTGTAAAATATGCAATCCCAATTTTTTTTTACCGCACATTTCCACTGACATTATCGGAATCAGCTCCTCATTCTTTTGACAGAGTTATGCGGAAACCCCCCTCAGTGGTAGACATACCCTAGTGACAGTAGGACAAAGATCCAGTCATCACGAACCTTATATCCTAGTAGAGGGAATAGGTAACAAGTGAATAGGTTAATCAACTGTATGATTTTGAGTAGTGATATGTTTCATAAAGAAAATAAAGCAATGTAAGGGGATAGAAGAAGAATGAAAGATGGTCTTTTAATCAGGGAGTTAGTAAAGGCATCTTGGAGAAGGTAACATTCCAGGGCCTCCTGTGAAGAGTCTCATCATGCAAAAACCTGGGGGTGGCAGCAGCAGACATAAAAACCTTGGGGTGGCAACGAAGTTGGCAATTATGAGAAAGAGCAGCAAGGTCAGGGTGTTGGAGGTTATTCAGCATATGGGGTACTTGTCCAGGTCAGATTTAAAAGGAAAGACAGGAACCAGATTCTAAAATAAATGCATGAGCAAAAAGTTCTACATGTCACCAAAAATGAAAAGAGATGAAGCTAAGATGATGAAATTTTAATGAGTCACTTGATTTCTTTGATTTTCAGATTTTTAATTATTTTTGTTTTTTAGCTATTATGTATTGTGATTGTGGAAAAGACAAATATATTTTAAACAAATTTATTCATGTATTTTACAAAAATTCTCCATTGATACAGTAGAAGTTATATTCAACTCCTAGTTTAGAAGAAAGTCAATATTCATGTTATGTTTATGAAATTTAGACATTCTGTAAATAAATATACATCCAAAGATACTTCAAAAGCATTTGAAAGACAAAATATTTTCATGTAATTATTACAGAATTAGAATTCTCCAGGAAAAACATGTGAATTTTAGTCTAATGCTATTAAAATTAGCTTTACAAATCCAAACTATGAGACAGACCAGAGAAATGATTTCAACATAGCAATTACACATGGCACTTATGTTCTGTAAGTGATTTAATAGGTAACATACTTTTTAAAATTAGCATAGTTCAAAAAATTAGCTCTGAATGTTAGCAGTGCCTGAAATGACTGCTAAAATTAAGGGTGTGTTGATGTTTTGCCTTCGAAATTTATTTTTTGCCCCTCCAAACTCTCCTTGCCCCTGCTGTAAGAATTTATTACTCAAACACTAAAACTTCCTTTGGGCAAAAATACAATGTAAAAAAGCTGCCTGGGATAAATTTTATTAGATCGCTTTTTTTGTCTTTTGTTTGTTCTATGGTTATTGTTTTGTCACCTTTACTTTTTAGACTTGAGTTTTATGTATTCAATTTCTCCAGATGAAGGGGTAAACTAAAGACAGAATGGCAGACCTAATTTAGAAATCTCCTACTTTTGTGTACTTCAGTCAAATCCTTAACTCGATTCTAACGTAGAGATTTTTTTATTTACAGATGTCCTCATTAGCCTTCTTGCTGTGGAGACAGATACCTTTCTTGTTTCTATTAGTCCCCACCAGATTAAATTACTTACATCAGGGCACTATTATACTTCCACTCGAGCTAGTGCTGCGGAACAAAACAACACTGGTAGGGGGTGAATGGTTATCAAGAGAAAGTTTACTTTCAGTGTTAAGAATTAATTTAGCTGAATTGGTGCAGTGAACGTGGTAAACACAATCCCCTCACTGCTGTTTGTCAGGGTGTGTTATATCACCCTGGATTGCTTTGTCAATAATCTGCCTGGCCTGTGAGCTAAAAATCTAAGATTGCTTGGATGACTGACAGGCTGGAGATAGCTGATAATTCTAAGGAATTGGAGGTGTAAAATCTTTAAGGACCATGTCTACGGTATAAATGCCAGGGTATCTCCACATCACTCTGTACTTACAAAGGCAACAGCATTGTTAATGGCAGCCTGTCTGTCCATCAAGTTTGCTACCGGCGGATTTATCCCTCTTTCATTCCTTATCTTTCTTTGCTGTGTTTATTTTGAAACCAGCTGCAGAATAAATTGCCTCTTGTCTTCACCTCCTACACTGAGTACAATGATATGTTCTGTAAAGCTTAAGATCATGGTGTTTTTCAAGCACTCCTTTTTCAGAACACTGATTTCTAATTTTGTTTGTTTATGAATATGTATTGTTATTTTTTTCTTCTAGGGGGCCTTTTAGCAGAACACTAAAAGTGACTTATTTATTTGGCAAGCGCTCAGGATCTAGATAAAGGTGTGTGTGTGATATTTTATAGAGAAGAAAAAAATAGAATTAAGATAATTGTGTTGTTATTGCTCTGAATAATTCATTAGATCTGCTCTGTTTTAATCAAATGATTAAAATTAATAAACAGCCAAATAAGCTGAAAAATTATATTTCTATTAAACAACTTTCAGAATTTAATGAAGTTTTAGGTCTCCCTCTTTTATGAACATCTGCCCATTTTTACTTTTCTAACTTATGACTGAGAGGAAAGAAGATGATTGTGGCTGGACAGATTTAAAGATCAAAATTAGAATTTATATAATGTCCAAGTCTTACTACAAACCTGAACCGTCTCATGCTGCTGGTGAGAGTATAGTTTGGGCCAATTACTTTGGAAACTTTTTGCTAAGCTTACTATTAAGTTGATCATACACATATTTTTGCACTAATAACTCCCCTCCCAAAGGTATATAGGTATACATTCTCCAAAAAACATGTAAAAAAAACCACAACATTCGTAAAAGCCAAACAATGCCTAAAAAATACGTATGTAAAGTATATACATAAGATATATATAGTACATGTATAAACACTATTTTTAATATGGATAAAATAAAAACAAGCAAAGTGTGATCAGCACTAGAATGGATAAATTGTGCTATATATTCATCCAACGGAATACTATACAGTAGTGAAAGTGAAGAATCTGCAGCTATACATGACAGGTAGATGGATCTCACAGACATAACGTGGAGCCCAAGGAGCCAGGCATGTCACTCAATCGTCCTGTTCATGTAAAGTTCAAACCCGGCCATAAATAGTAAGCTAGAGGTGACTCTTGGGGCATGGGTTGGATATGAGGAGACTCTGGGATTCTGGTAATGTCCTGTTTCTTCACATGGATGTGGTTAGATGTCGGGTTTGTTTGTTTGTTTGATGGGTTAAAATTTATGAAGATGTACACTTACTATTAGTGAACTTTTCTGCATCTATGCTAATACTACAAAAAAGTTTAGAATTTTAAAATTGTCCATATTTTCAGGTAGTGTTTGCAACTATATCCTAAATTTTAATTATCAGGCATCTCCTATATTCTCACTAAACAGTGTTTCTTGGTTATTTGCAGAGGAAGACAAAGGTAAGAAAAAAGGGAAAGGGGCTTTAGATAAAGGTAATAATCTATGAAAAGTACACATATACAACCTGAGTAACAAAGAGTTCTCTGACTATTAAGTCATGGGTATTTAGCCACACACACATGTAGGCACACGCACACACACACACTCATTTGTGTATATTTAAATGAACATTGTGGCCTCCTAAATTGGTAAGTAATAAAGGCAAACATTCATCAGTCATTATTTTGCAATATAAAAAGTTCTCAAATTTTGCTAATTATCTGGAAGTCAATAGGCAGCCATTTTTATTTGGACTGGATATTATATGCAATAACAGAAATATCATTCATTCATTCACAGAATCTTTTTGAGGACATATACTTCTGAGTTGAGCATTGTGCTAGGGCCAAGGATATGAAAGTAAGATGCAGAGTCCTTGCCTTTCCATGGAACACAATGACTTTTTCCTTCAATAAACCTGTCAGCTGTTTAATATCTACCAGTATTTTAATGCTATTTCAGAATGTTTCACTGACTGCAGTGTCTGACTCAAGAAGTTGCCCAGTGGTTTATGCACATTTTTAAAGTCTGACCCTTAAGAGGTGCATTAGTCAACTTGAGCTGTTATAACAAAAGTCCACAAACTAGATGGTTTAATCAACAGATATTTATTTCTCACAGTTCTAGAGGCTGGGAAGTATTCTTTCTGGCTTGCAGGTGGCTGACTTCTCATTGTAGCCTCACATGGCTGAGAGAGAGAACTAGTTGTCTAGTCTCTTCTGCTAAGGATGCTAATCCAGTCATGAGGACTCCACTCTCATGACCTCAACTAAATCTAATTACCTCCAAAGGCTGCCACCTCAACATACTATCACACTGGAGGCCAGAGCTTCAACAGATGGATTTGAGGGGGGGAAACAGACATTCAGTCCATAACAAGAGGCAATATTTGGCAATGACATATTTTAAAAGAACTGTATTTCTCTGTCTGAGCCTCCTGCCTTTATTTCACTGCCCTTCTCCCTTCCTTGCCTTTTCCTTTTCAACAATGACATGAAAAAATAGTAAAGAATATATTTGCTAATTTCAATTCATTTTATACCTGTGACAGTAATTATGCAGGCAAATTCATTACTGTCATTACCACTAGACTTTTCTCATTACCATTGCTTTGATATAAACTAAATGAAAAATTAGAATAGAAATCTATCATCACAATTGTCTGGTATGTAAAAAATGAGTTTATTCCTTAGAATGATGTCATCTCAAATTGTCAAGTTAACTGGAAGATGTAGTTTCTAGACTCTAAAACTTGATTTGATTAATTTTAGTTAATATTTTGTTATAGAAAAAACAAGATATCATTACAAATCTCTGTCATTTTGAAAGTTTTAGTAACTATTTTTTAATGTGGAAATGGTTTAGGAATGTTTACCAGTTCAATTTTGTCGTAAATAAACTCCATTTTCTAGTTGAGCTATATTTATGACAATGCAAAGTTAGATTCCACTATGGCTATTTCTAGTAGTGTTAACTAATTCTACCTCACCAATAAACCAACCATACACACTTAATATACTTTAGTGTCTTAAATAATGTTTGGCTGCATGTCATCAATGCCAAATTTTTTAAAGGTCTGAAATGTTTGGACTACATAGCTTTAAACATCCAAATAAATGTTAAGAAGGTGAAAATTGTAATGTGTGTCTCCATACATCTGCTGGGGTATAATCAGAATGGATCTGAAGCAAACCTTTTATTCACAAAAGTTTACTGTTTTTTTATCTGAATTATTTCAGAAATCATGCTCTATCGGTCTGTATACAGAATGAACACTGTGAAGACAACGATTTTTTTTTCGCCCTTGGGCTTTGAACAAATTGTAGTGTGTCTTGGGAAGCTTCCATCACCTTGAGTATGACAATAATAATCATTTCAAAGAAGTGACCCAGGAAGACACAACTAGTTGGATGTAGGTGGCATGCTAAATAAAACCAGTCTGTTATCTTTACTACTCCTATGAATGCTAGCAAATAATAATGGCTGATAAGCCTTAATAAAGGATATAGAAGGGCATTCTAGGTGAGAGAACACAATATACACAGGCATGTAAATGAGAGATGAGCTCAAGAAACTTTGATTAGACCAGTTTGGCAAATAAACAGAGCTAATTTAAAAGAGAGTAATGGACAATAGCCAAGACATGGAAACAACCTAAGTGTCCATCAACAGATGAATGGATAAAAGAATGAAATTTGCCATTTTCAGCAACATGGATGGATTTGGAGGGCATTATGCTAAATGAAATAAATCAGACAGAGAAAGAGAAATACTGTATGATATTGCTTATACGTAGAATCTAAAAAATACAACAAACTAGTGAATATAACAAAAGAAGCAGCCTCACAGATATAGAGAACAAACTAATGGTTACCAGTTTTTTTTGGGGAGGGGGCAATATAGGTGTGAGGGATTAAGAGGTACAAACTGTTGGGTATAAGATTGACTCAGTGATGCATTGTACATCATGGGGAATATAGCCAATAACTCTAAATGGAAAGTAAACATTAAAAATTATATAAAAATTTAAAAAAAGAGAGAGTTACATAAAAGGAAGCATAGGTTGAGGTGAAATGTAGTTCTAGAATAAATAAATTTGGCCAGAGAGAAACTATTAAAATTATTTTAGTATATATATAACCTGAAAATGGTATTTTCAGATGTTTATCTAAAGACATTTAACAAGGAGAATGAGCTAAGTAAGGGAAGACATGAGCAGAAGGAAACCTCTTGAGTGTCTACTGCTATACTTTGGACTAAAGGTGACTTACAAGGTCCTGAGTGATGTCATATTATTTAAACTTAAGGTAGGATGAATAATATAAGATTAGATCTTGTTGAACTGCATGTCATGAATAATTTTTTAAAATATTTGTTGTAAGAACTAGGCAAGTAACTTATACCCGTTGGGTATATCATTTTACAATATATGAGATATATTGAATTTTTGTATTTCCATTACGTTGAAAATTTGCCACCATTCTATCTAACGGTTTGTGATTCACAAAAATTTTAACCATATATAGCTATTTCATGCTGATATTAGAAATATATCCTCCCACTTGAATAGACTCTAAAATGGATATCCATAAACAAATAGAGCCAAATCTACCCTATAACAAATAGCATTGCAATAACTTTGAGCAAGTTTACCTCTTTAAGCCTAATTCCTTCATCTGTAAATTGGTAACAACCACAGTACTTAACTCTAGGGTTGTTCCAGTTATTTGTTACTATGCAGCTATGAGGGTCAACTGGAATTTTTAACATGGTGTTTGGAAATCTGCTTTGCCAGATCACTATCTTTCACTTAAAAACAGCTGATAATTTTGCCAATTGTTTTGCTACTATAAAACATGGGCTATCATCACTCTATCCTCCAGTAGCAGTTTAATCACTGCTTTTTTAACCTCCAACAACTATGTCCTTGTTCCTTTCTAGATTTTACCTCACCTCATCCCAAAGCCAATGTTACATGATTTAGATTTTTTTGTAAGGGAGCATCCATGCCCTCAAAACTTAATGACTTGAAGCAACAAGAATGTATTATTTCTCTCAATTCCTAGATTAAATTCTGCAGTCCTGCCTGGGCTTACTCAGGCAGCTGCTTTCAAATAGTGAGTTGGATGGGGACTGGACTTAGCTAGGATGGCTGGCCTTCACTCTCCTTGGGGTCTTTCATCCTCAAGGACGCTGGGCAAGGTTTCTTCACTTTGTGATAAAAGGAGCATTCCAAGAGGGCAAGCACCAATGTCTAAGTGCTTATCAAGTCTACTTTCATCCCCTATGCTGATGTCATACTATCAAGTAGGTCAGACTGCCAAACTTAGAGTCAGTGTTAGAAGGGAACAGAAAAGGGAGTGGGGACTCATGGGGGTCATTACTGTAACAAACTATTACAGCAGCCTACTGTGGATTAAATGGAATAATGTATAGAAAGTTGTTAGTGTATGCCTAGTATATAATAGGTACTCAGTAAATGTTAACTGTTGTTAAAACTTAGTGATGATATCCATGATTATACATTTAACTGTCAGTCTCACAAAGGAGCTATTTTACTTACTCCTTACAAAATGGTTTTAACAATATTCTGTGGTCTGCCTGTTTTCTCTCAACACCCATCTTGACTCAAGACTTGGTACTTGGATACAGCTCCTAAAGCAATTTCAGTTTCAAAATGGATCAATAAAAAGTAGATATCTTACTGAAGATTCCCTAAGGCAATAGATAAGAAAATTTACACTATACACCATATAGCAAAATGTACTTAAATTCTCCATTAGAATTTCCTATTCTCACTCAGATTCTTTTGTCCTGTCATGTGCTTTATCTCCTCTCTATTAAGTCTCCAAAATCCTTCCTTTCATTTAAACAATTCACTTCTCCTCTTCACTAAGTATCCATTACTCAGGTAAACAAAAGTCTGCTTGGTAGCCTTAACTAAAATCATATCTTTCTCCTCTCAGATATGCCTCCAGCCACATCCCTCTAACCTATTCGAGGAGAATGGGAAAAAAATCTGAGTTTTAAGTCAGATATAATTTAAAATAAAGAAAAACAAATTTAAACAAAGAAATGATAAGGATCTAATACAATGCAAGTTAGGTGTTAAGGAAACAGAAGAACAAGATAGTTTCAATGAAATTATTAGTTCTCATGTCCGACTCTTCCAGCTGACCATAAACAAAGCACTAGGAGAAATGAGCCAATACACACATTTCAAAGTGCTTCAGGAGCACAAAGTAGGAAGCACCTGTGAACGTCAGCAATGTGGGCTTTCGCTCTGAATAGAATAGACCCAGCAGCATGTATTGGTAGTGTCATATACAGTGCTTTCTTGAAGCCCTCTACTTATTAGAGTCTTTTCTTTTGTATTTCTCTTTCCCACTCTCTCTCTGAACTTGAACTGATTGCCTCTGTTGTGTACTAACTGCAGACCTTCCCTGTGATCCCTGACACAGAATCAAACTCACAGTTTCTGCTCTCACACCTGCTATTACCCTTTCCTTCAAATACACCATTTATCCTGACAGTAAGTAAACTTATCTGGAGAAGTATTCCTTGTGGAACTGTAGTGTGTCTTTTGGATTATCTGAAAGATCAAGCTTTAAGTTTTCCTTTGATACTAAACATAAGTCTTTTCCTTCTATGAACAAGCTTAGAATGTACCTTTTTATTTCAGGTGGAAAACACTTTGGAGGGATGATAATAAGCAGCATTTAAATTTATATATCAAAGCTGTTTTGAAACCTCCTATTTTGTCACATCAGTCTGATATGAAAGATAATGTTGCTCAAGAAATGCTATAAAAATGTCCTTCTAAGTGAGAAAGACATTGGTTGTTAGAATAAATCCTCTGTCGATCAAACCCTTTTTCTTTTTAAGGAAAAGTAACAAGAGAAAAGAGTTGAGAAAGCTTTACCAGGTAAGCAAGTTTTTGTTTGTTTGTTTGTTTGTTTTGTTTTCTGTGAAACACTATGACTTCTAGACAAAGTAATCACCATATGTTTGAGGAAAGAAAAATTTTTGTGTTTCATATATATATGATGGATTTGAAATGCCACAAAGAGCCATTAACAACACTTTTCTGAGCTGAAAACATTCAATAACTAGATTGTCTATAACAAGATTATCTTGCGAGAGAGGTAAACCCCGCATTTTGGACCATGATAAAATAGCATGGCTGAGAGAGAAACTGTAGAGGCAAGGATGTGAACAAATTGGTGTGGGAGGTCAGAATAGTCTAGTATGTTCCTCTGTACTCATAACTTTGCCTTTCTGTGTGCTTTTTATGTTCCTTAAAATCACTCAATTTATTGCACTGAAATTAAGCCATTTATTCATGTATAATACATCAGATTATGTATTTATTAATTTATATACTGAAAATAATTCTTCCCTTCTCTCCCAGTTTCCAGCTAAAAGTTAAATGATATATGCATATATTATCATATATTGTGAAATCTGGGATCTTTACACACTCTTCCACATATTTTAACTGAAGTTTCACACATAACAAAAGAATCAGTAATCACTAAGTAGTGGGGGGAAATGAACAGATATTCAGATTTCCATGAAAATTTTAACCTGAAGTTAAGAAATTGATCCATTATGTGTCAGAAATGGTTGCAACTTTATACCAGAAACAAAATAAACTCAAATGGATTAAAGAATTGACCATAAGACCTGAAACCATAAGACTCCTAGAAAAGAACATAGGCAGTAAGCCCTTCACAGTCTTGGCAATGATTTTTTTGGATTTGACACCAGAAGCAAAAGCAACAAAAGCAAAAATAAACAAATGGAACTACATCAACCTAAAAAGCTTCTGCACAGCAAAGGAAACCATCAACTAAAAGAAAAGGCAACCTATGGGATGGAAGAAAATATTTGCAAATCATATATCTGATCAGGAATTAATATCTATAATATATAAAGAACTCATACAACTCAATAGCAAAAAAAATAATCTGGATAGAGGATTTGAGTTGACATTTTTCTAAACAAGACATACAGATGGCCAGCAGGTACGTGAAAAGGTGCTCAACATTACTAATCATCAGGGAAATGTGAATCAAAGTCACAATGAGACATCACCTCACACTTGTTAGAATGGCTATTATCAAAAAGACAAGAAATAACAAGTGTTGGTGCAGACGTGAGGAGGGATCTCTTGTGCACTTTTAGTGGGAATGCAAATTGGCACAACCATTATGGAAAACAGTACAGAGGTTCCTCAAAAAATTTAAAAATAGAATTATTATATGATCCAACAATTCCCCTTCTGGGTATTTATCCAAAAGAAATGAAAACACAAACTCAAAAAGATTATCTGCACTCCCACATTTATTTTAGCATTATTTACAATAGCCAAGACATGAAAACAACCTAAGTGTCTACCAAGGAATGAATGGATATAGAAAATGTGGTATGTACATATACACAATGGAATATTATTCAGCCATAAAAAAGAGTGAATCCTGCCATTTGCAACAAGATGGTTGGACCTTGAAAGCACCATGTTAAGTGAAATAAATCAGACAAAGACAAAACCTTATGATCTTACTTATATGTGAAATCTAAAGCAAAAACAAACAAACAAAACAACAAGAACAAAAATCTTAAAGTGAACTCATGGATACAGAAAAAGATTGGTGCTTGTCAGAGGCAGGGAGTGAGCTTATGGGTGGGAGAAATGGGTGAAAGTGTTCAACAGGTACAAAATTCCAGTTATAAAATAAGTCCTGGGGATGTAGTGTTCAGCATGGTGACTCCAGTTAAAAATACTGTACTGTAGGGGCTTCCCTGGTGGCACAGTAGTTGAGAATCTGCCTGCCAATGCAGAGGACACGGGTTCGAGCCCTGGTCTGGGAAGATCCCACATGCCACGGAGCAACTAGGCCCATGAGCCACAACTACTGATCCTGCGTGTCTGGGGCCTGTGCTCCACAACAAGAGAGGCCGCGATAGTGAGAGGCCCGCGCACCACGATGAAGAGTGGCCCCCGCTCGCTGCAACTAGAGAAAGCCCTCGCATAGAAACGAAGACCCAACACAGCCAAAAATAAATAGATAAATTAAAATTTAAAAAAAAAATACTGTATATTTGAAAGTTGCTGAGAGAGTAGATATTAAAAGTTCTCATCACAAGATATTAATTGCAACTGTGTGGTGATGGCTGTTAATTAGATATAATGTGGTGATCATTTTGCAACATATACATATATTGAATCATTATGTTGTACACCTGAAACTAACATAATGTTATATGTTAATTTTATCTCAATTTTAAGAAAAGAATTGGAGAAGAACTAAGTTAAAGGTTGTATACTACTAGATATAAAGACTATTTATGAGGCTGCAGTATTCAAAACAATGTGGTATAGATGCAGGATAGGCAAAGACACCAGTGGAATAGAAGAAAGTATATAGATTTAGATCCACACATACATAGCCATCTAATTTAAGGCAAAATCACTACTGCAATGAAATGGAATCTGAAAACTAAACGATGCTTAATCAAGGTAATCCATTTAGGGAAAACAATATTAAATCCTACCTTACGTGATATACAAAAATCAAGTCAGATGGATCATAGACCTCAATGTGAAAGGCAAATAGTAAAGCTTCTAGAAGATAACATATAAAAATATCTTCCTGACCTTAGAATAGGCAAAGATTTCTTAAATAGGATATTAATCATGAAGAGCACTAACCCTAAAGAAAAAGTGTAAGTTGAACTACTTTAAAATTAAGACATTATTTTCAATTAAAAAAATAGAAAATGAAAATGCAAGGTATAGAATGGGAGAAGGTTTTTCTTTTTTCAATACATATACATGAGATGGACTTGTATCCAACACATAAAAAATCTCCTACAAAAAAAAAAGAGAAAACTCTATAAAAATAGACAACGGATTTGAAAAATACTTTCACGAAAGAGGATATGTGAATTGCTTGTATGCATATGAAATGGTGATCAACTTAATTACTTCTCAGCAAAGAGCAAACTAACACCAGTGAACTACCACTGCACACCCACAAGAATGGCTAAAACAAAAAGGACTGACTACACTGAGTATTACCAAGAGTGTAGAGCAATTGGAGTTCTCATTAAATGCTGGTAGAAGTATAAATTGGTACAAACACTTTAGAAAACTTATTGAGAGTATCCACTAAAGCATCACCTATGATCCATTATTAAAAAAAAAAAAAAAGGATGTAACTCAATCTGGTGCGTACAGAACAGTTTGAGAAAACGCCATTAAATTAATGTAAACATTTTAACGATATTGATTAGTCTTTAGAATTTAGTAATCACATGAAAATCTCAAAAATGTTAGAAAAGAGAAGAAAGTATAATAAATTAATTAAATATAACTTACAATATCTGTTAACATCTTAAAATATTTCCTTCCAAGATTCTTTTTCCAAGCGGAGAAATATGCCATTATAATGTTTATTTTAAAAAACTGGAACCATACTATAACTATACACATGGTGATGTATCTGACTTTTATCACTTTTACACATTTTATAAGTATTTTATATGATTATTCTTTTGTTTTGGATATTTGTAAAATTTATACATTTTAAAGTATGATAACAAATGAGTGGAATTAGTACAGTAAAGAATAGAAACATTTTAAAGCCATGAGACATTTTACAAAATTATATATTGTTAATTTTATACCAATTTTTATGCCACCCAGCAACAGCATGTTCATAGCACCCTGACTGCAAAAAATACAAAATTGTTAGCTATATATTTTTCTTTTGCATTTTTTTTTTAGAAACAAGGCTTTGTTTTTGTGACCCTTCATAGCTTTCTTTTATGTTTTGAGAATGATTATTGTTCAATTTACTCACTGGTGGTTAATATTGTTTTATAAATGACTAGTGATATTAATCTTTCCTGTGATGTTACATATAAATTTTATTTCTCAACTTGTTAATTTAAAAACTTTTAACATAACATAGTTGAAGTGGTTTATTATTGTGTCACCTTAATCAGGATAAGAATGTTTCATAATTTCTTGTACTGTATGGTTCTAGATTCATATTGGCCACAAACACAATTTGAATGAATTTGGAAAGTAGAAATGAAGCAGCAGCCATATTTTTTATGCTCAGGAGATTAGTGTAGAGTACCATGCATTGTGGCATCTCACACTTGTACTCACCGATCTGCGGTCTCATTTTGATGATATGGGGAGCCTCCTTCCAGCTTCTTATAGCTCTGGGCCAGGTGAGTGTGCAAGTCGTGGTAAAGGGCTGCAGCTTCACCTTCCTGTTTTCCCTGCAGTAGTTGGAGACAGAGAGAATGATGTTGCTTCCAAGTTCACTGTAGTGGGTCCATTATCCTAGGTATTGTATGTATCCAGCTTTCCTTTCTACTACTGATCTGACTGATACCTAATGGCTAATAGCTAATGGTTTCACTCTCAATATCAGAGCATCACAGAGATACCTATTCCAAGTTCAATAATAGTGCAAGTACTAGTCCTTATATAAAAATCTCTTACTCTGTATCACTTATGCTGTTCTGCTTCTTTAATCAAACTGTTACAGAAACTGTGAATGGAAGGAGTTCTAGATATGTGCTGTCCTACACAGAACCCACTAGCCACATGTGGCTGTAGAGCAACTTGAAATGTGATTAGTCAGAATTGAGATGTGTTGCATCTATAAAATACACAAGATTTCAAAGGCAGTAAGAAAAAATAAAAACATTTCATTAATAATTTTTATATTGACTACATGTTGAAATGATATATATATATATAGTGATTTAAATTAAATTATTTAAATTAAGTTCACCTTTTTTTTACATTCTTAATGTGGCTACTAAATATTTTAACAATACAGAGGTAGTTTGCACTTGTGGCTCACATACTTTTACTGGATAGGAATGTTCCAGAGGAACAAGACCTCAGAAAAGAGTTCTCAGAATTGGCCCTAAAATATCTGGAATTGGTTTCTGATCTGATAAGATTAAAGGTATCACTGACTCTATTTCCATTGGTGAATAGAACTCACATAGCCCAAGGAAAGTACTGATAAATCAGATACTTAATCATCATCTGTAGACACCTGTAAAGTACCTACAGAAGGCAAAGCTTTGGGAGAGCAAGTAGCTAGTTATCGAATACTGTAGTGAAACTAAGGCATATATCTTACTGGAATGGGTGGTTTTTCTAAGTGCATTGAAGAACTTGGGGAGAAAAATGTTAACGAAGGGTTTGAAATTCTCAGCCCAAGATCTGGATAAAGGACCAGAAAGATTCGATGGCTGCCCCCAAAGAAACACTACATCTTGTAGTGACAGGGCCAAAATTTCTGTAAAACAGATGAAAAGTCTAATTCTAAAGATGGTTGAATTACAATGGAAATGGTATTCCCAAAATTGTGGGTTCTGTAATATTAAAGTTTGAGCAGTCATTGGGAAGGAGTAAGATGCTGAAAAGGGAATTGGGACAAGTAGGCTGACTTTGGTGAAACTGGAGACATTAAATCCCTAAATTCTGCTGAGCTTCATTTGACAGTAGAAGCAACCTTTCTTCTCCTGACAGAAGAAGTTAGACTCTCTTTGGATGAAGAATGTTACAAACATTTGGATTCAATGTATTAGCTCAGGTAGTTGGGAATGACTGGAGAAGTTTGTTTGACTTGTTGACTGAAACCAGGAGCCAAATGTGGTCTATACTAAATAAACTTGAAATACCAGGATATCATTGGCACAATATAAGGGAAAACAGGGATATTGGAATGTTACATTAGGAGAACCTGATTACCAATCGCCTAAATATTTACTTGGAGGGCCCAGGAGTTGGTCTCTTCACCAACACTAAGTGGAAAGCATCTGTGGAAGGAGCAACAGTGTCCTTGAAGATTTCAGTGCTGGCTACCCACTGTAGACCTGGACTTACCATAAAAACTGTTATCATCAAACTGAGCTTCCCAAATACAACGGAGATTAGTAGATTGTGTAAGGGTAAAAGGCCAGCATTTAATCACCAAACACAAGGCAAGTATATTCACAGTTATGAGAAGCAGAGCCAAGTATAATCAGAGATCATTGGTGTTGGCTAGTTTATCATAGCCTCCCTAAAATTGAAATAGATTGCCAGCTTCCTAAAATCTTACTTGATTTGTCTAAATGGAAAATCACTAGGTCTGGCGAACAGGAATCTGACTTGAATTACAACATGAGAGGATCATAGCTCCTTCACCAATTCCTAAATTTGTCAGTTCACAAGCCCAAAGCTTGAATAAAGGAGGCCAAGTACTCATGAAGAAGACATTGCTACACAGACAAAGTTTTATACTGTAAATTTTTTCTTCTAATTTTCCCAAATGTATCTGAAGTCATTTACCAGTGTGGCTGTGCTTTGGGGAAGAGGAAATAAAAAGACTTTTCTGGGATTACTGAACACTGGCTCTAAACTGACACTAATTCCTAGAAACTCACAGTGCTCAAGTTCACTTCATAGTGGGTCCAGTGGCTCTCAGCTCCAATTTTGGTTTTTTCCCCACTTCCAGAATGAACAATTGGAATAAAGATACTCAGCAACTGGCATAATCCCACGTCACTTCCCTGACCTATGGAGATCATGCTATTATAATAGTAAAGGCTAAGTGAAAGTCACTAGAATTGCCTCTACTTACTAAAATAGTAAACTGAAAGTAATAATACATTCCTAGAGAGATTACAAAGATCAGTGTCATCACCAGGGAACTGAAGGTGCAAGGATGGTGATTCTTAACGTATACCACTTCAACTCACCTATTTGGCTGGTGCATGTAAAATGTGATTTAGAGAATTATAGTGGATTATTTTAAATCTAATCAGATGTTGACTCCAATTGCAGCTGCTTTTCAAGTATGATTTTATTGCTGGAACAAATCAACATATCTTTTGACACCTGATTTAGTGAATACTTTTTCTCTATACCTTCTAGTAAAGACTATTAGAAGTAGCTTGCTTTCAGTTGACAGGACTATCAATACAAGCTCATATTTTTTTCTTCAGGACTACATCATCTCCAGCCCTATGTCATAATCTAGCCTTTAGGGACCTCAATTACCTCTCCAATCCACAGGACATTATATTGTGTACTATACTGATAACACTGTGCTGACTGTACCTGGTGAAAAAGAGACAGCAATTTGGTAAGACACAGGCATAGCATGGGGTTTGGAATAAATCCCACAAAGATTCAGGGGCCTGCGATCTCAGCATCTTGGTGATTACTTGGTGTAGTCTTTCCATAGTGAAGAGCAGGCTGCTCTTCATCCCACTAAGGAAGAGGAATATCACCTGGTGGGCTTATTTGAATTTTTAAAGGAAATACATACTTCACTTGGTGGACTAATTCTACTTATCTGTCAAGTTATCTGAAAGGCTGACAGTTTTGTGTGGACCCAGAACAAGAGAAGGCTCTGCTACAGTTCCAGGGTACAGTGTAATCCCCTCTGCTAGTTGGGCTGTCTGATCCAACAGATTAAATTGTCCTGGAGGTATCTGTGACAGATAGGGCATTGTAAGGAATCTTTAGGTGGGCCTCTATAGGTAAATAGCAGTGCACTTTTAGGGTTTGGAAACAATGCTACATCACCCTCTGCAAATAACTCTTCACCTTTTGACAAACAACCACTGGTTTGAGACTGGGCTATGGTAGAGTCTGAATGTATTGCCATAGCTAACGCCAAATAACTGCTTTATTCTTCACAGAAGGCAGCTAGCCAGTATGAGTCAGACACCAGTCTCAGTATCCTGCGAGCTCCAGGAGATATACATCAAGTTCTCTACATGGACCAATTAAAACTCCCTTTCTTAGGTTTTAAGTAGAAGAAAATTACCCTGTAGGGAAGTGGTAGGAAAAAGAGCATGTGCATAGGGAGGAGTAAGGGGAGAAGTAGGTGGAGACAGAAACACTCACAGCTTCCTGAACAACCCTCTTCTAATATCCTCCCCCAACCATGTTATATGCTCAGTTTGAATAAGTAACTAAGAGGAGCCTAGCAAATGCTCTAATGTGCCATTAAGATTCTTCTTCAGGAATGAAGGACTTATTTTCCTGTTTTCTGGGACTGTAGCCAGCTGACAGTACTCTCTATCAGCCTTCTTTATGAACTGCCCTCATCTGAAGAGAGGTGACTTGCCCAAGTTCATGCTCCCTGGAAATAATAAGTCTACTTAGGAGTATAAATGTCTGGCCTTGAAGCAACTGTGGACAGTTCTGAAGGGCTAGCTCAACTTCAGAATTCCCAAGAAATGTGTTTGCAACCCAACTTCTCCCTCCACCCAATTCTTCCTCCTTCTTTCCCCTACAGAGGCTGATCCTGAGAGCATCCACAAACACATTTTAACTGTACCAGTCCCCATCTCAGTCAGCTTCCCACACACCCAGATTTTCAAGAGTTGGCACCAGGAGGGATCCAATGGAGCAGATGCTAAGATAGGATTTTTAGACTAAAAAACATTGATAATAGGTAGAGCACACACTGTCCCTGGTACAAGGTAGCAATGTGATGGTTACAGTTTTCTCAGGTGAAGAACAGGGCTGACGTAGTGGCAGAGAGAATAGTACTAGTGAGTACAACAGGTCAAGTATTGGGAAAATATGGGGAAAATGGTAAATATGAGGACAATGGAACTGGTTTGCTTATCTGGGGGCAATCAATGTTCATGAAAAAATGAAATGTTGAAGTTTATTAGTTTTTGATTAGAAGCCAACTGTGAAACTGGCAACCTTTTTGGCAGCGTGTAAAAAGACTAGTCTCCTGCAGTTCAAGGGCACAAAAGACTAGAGGGCAGGCTAGGGCTTAGTGATAAGAGTAGTAGAGATCCAGAGATAGTTAAATTCTCAAGCCAGATAGATATGCTATACCAAGGACAGGGCTATTGATTGGGACCTTGAGATGTTAGAGGAAGACATCTAGGTGGATAGATGGGAAAATCTTAAATCATATTCCCCTGAACCTTCTCAACTGGGAAAAGTGGCCCACTACTCTCTTTTAAAGCTAGTGTGTCCTCCTCTTAGACACCTCTCCTCACCAAGGCAATGTGTGCCTTGCTCAGGGTCCACTTCTACGTCCATTCCTGGCCACCAGGCTAATAACTAGATTAAGTCATTACATAACCAAGCAAGGGATGCACTGAGACTGAAAAAAAAGGAAAGGGACTATATCCCAAAGGAAATGCAAAACTTAGCTAACATATACTAATTGGAATTGAGAAACTATATAAAGAACTAGATCGCAAGGGTGCTGGATCAGGGGCAGTGGAACATGAAGATGGAGAAGGGAGAGTTTACTAATATGGATATACTCCTCCAGGATTAAAATGTAACATCCTTTCAAGGACTCCAGAATATGAGTGAATGAACACACAGCTAGCTAGCTCCCGAAATTAGAGACAGTGATAGCCCGCAGAAAGTAAATTAGAAAATGCCAGAAGGATGGCAATGAAAGACTGTCAAAGAGGAGAATAAGAGGCTCAAGGAAGTTATAGACCTGTTTTCGAGCACCTTAATTACATGAGTTACCTCATTTTGGAATGCAGAGATGGCTGACATATACTGTCTTTATGTCTCAAAGAAAATTCAGATAAAAATAGTTGAAATTTGACATCCTGTGATTAGCAAGCCCTTCCTCTCCCTCCCAGTCCTTGAAGTTAGGATGAGAAATAACATAGAAGAAAATTTCCTAAATTTGCTTACTTGACTATGTTGTTCTGCCCTAGGTCCCCCAATCCAAACTTTTCTTTTTTGGAAACCCACATATTTGTAACTACCATTCCTAGTTTTCAGTATTATTAGAATTTGTAATCTCACTTCTCTGTAATCTCTTTCTTGAGTATATAACTAAATTTCCTGTATCAGAATCTAGAATATAACTAGTTTTTTAGATTATGAGTTTCCTCCCTATTCATTCTCAGATACAAAATAACCTTATTACTTTTATTTAATTAATTTTTCCATTTTTTTAAGAAGTTTACTATCACATATCTATAATTTGAAAATACATTTTTAGCGGCAAATAGAGGAAGTAACAAATTTCTACATTTACATGTTCAAGTTCTCCCAAAAGCAAAGCTCATGTCAAAAAACCATGCTCAAATTTATTTATTTTTGAGTAATATGCATTCAAATTTTCTTGAGACTGTGGTGTATAAGCTTCCTGAAACTCCTTTTTCTACTTTCTTATTGTACATTTACATAAAGCTGTATAGATGACTTATAATTGTAATTTGCATTTTCTATGGATAAAATAAATGATTAACTTGATGAAAGATTAGAGTTAATTATATTGTTTTCTAAATTAAAAATGCGTTTTACCATTTCTTTGCTGAACTTCAAAATACCGTGTGCTCATTATATTTTAAACAATATATAAAAATGAACAAAAAAAATCAGACAGTCTTACTCCACAGGGGTTATCACAATTAACCTTATCTGTCTATATTATTCTGATTTGATTCATAATTTTATAAAAATTAAATTATACTATTCATGCTGTTCTGACATGGTATTAGGAAATTCTCTGTTAAAAATACAGAACTACATTATTTTCATGCCTGAAAAAAATCTTAATCCACTAAAGTAATTCCATAACATTGAATAGTTAGACTTAAAACAAAATTATTTTGTAGCTCATGCCACTAGAAATTTAAATCCCTCCCTATTGCTGCCATTTGTTGATACCCTACTTCTTCTCCTTATTCACATAACATGTTATAACATAGTTCACTGTTTTCATCTCTATTCCAATTCTAGCCATCATCCTAAAAGTTTCAATGTACATTACACACAATAAAAATTTCTCATTTCTTTGACCTTCACCTTTCCAATGACTTCATTCTCACTTTCTCACCTATACACTCTTGTGATCAAACCCTGTTTTTTTTTCCATCAAATTAAATGAACTAATCTCCAACAATCTCCTCTTATTTCAGACCTCTTGTCACATTCTTCTCCTATTTTGACCTCACTGGAACCTTGAGTGCAATGACTCCTCAATTTCTTCCTATGCCCCAAGTTTCATGATAAGTCAGTCTTTAAAATCAATATCTTAAATTTTCTTATTTATATGCTTACATCACACCTTGGAGAAATAACCCAAATTGTTTCCTACACCTCTGCTTTGAAGAACATAACTGTGAATACTGCTACAATAACCATAAATTAAGTGACCAAGTTTTACAGACTCTTCAATACTCATTCTCTAGTTAGAGAAAACACCTCAGATACTTACCTTGTCCACTTTCCTTCTTAGTGGACCTACTTCAAAGAATAATAAAAATACATCTATTCTTCAAAGTCTGTGCTACAAATCTTCCTAGTATTTCTTCCCAGAAAAAAAAATTATTATTCACCCACATATCATAATCCAATTCCTCAACTATGCTTTGGATATTGAAAACTGCCCACTCTCTACAATCTAACTCCCATCTGCTGTGCCTATATTACCAAGTTAGTCCTCAAATCTAGTCACTTCCCTGTGTTTAATATCTATCAGAGTCTCTGTAAACCACCTCAAAACGTAATGGTTTAAAACAACAGGAGACTGACTTCTGGCATGACAGCATAAGGAGTTCTGTTGACCCACTCTCCAGTAAAACTTGTAAAAGTTATAAAAATGACATAATCATGGAAAGTCTCTAGAAATAATCCTAACAAACAGTGGATGAAGAAATATCTATTTAAGAAAACCTGTAAAAATTTAGTAAGAAAGGTGGGTTGGTGGTATTTGAACCAAGACTGCCAGAGATGAACACCCAACACACAAAAGTCTAGGACGAGATGGCTTCACAGGTGAATTCTACCAAACATTTAGAGAAGAGTTAACACCTATCCTTCTCAAACTATTCAAAAAATTGCAGAGGAAGGAGTGCCTCTGAACTCATTCAATGAGGCCAGCATCACTCTGATACCAAAATCAGACAAAGAGATCACAAAAGAGAAAATAACAGGACAATATCACTCATGAACATACAGGCAAAATCCTCAAAAAAGAATTAGCAAACCAAATCCAACAATATGTTAAAAGGATCATACACAATGAACAAGTGGGATTTATCCCAGGGATATGAGGTTCTTTTAATAGCTTCAGATCAATCAATCTGATATATCACATTGACAAACTGAAGCATAAAAACCATATGATCATCTCAATAGATGCAGAAAAAGCTTTTAGCAAAATTCAACATCCATTTATGATAACAATGCTCGAGAAAGCAGGCATAGAGGGAACATAGCTTTACATAATAAAGGCCATATATGACAAGTCCACAGCTAACATCATACTCAAAGGTGAAAAGCTAAAAGCATTTTCTCTAAGATAAGGACAGAGATAAAGATGCCCACTCTTACCACTTTTATTCAAAATTGTATTGGAAGTTCTAGCTACAGCAATCAGACAAGAAATAAAAGAAATCCACATTAGAAAGGAAGAAGTAAACTGTTACTGTTTGAAGATGACATGATATTGTACATAGAAAATCTTAAAAACAGCACCAAAAAACAGAGCTCATCAATGAATTCAGTAAAACTTCAGGATACAAAATTAATATATAGCAATTTGTTGCATTTCTATACACTAAAAAAGAACTATCAGAAAAAGAAATTAAGGAAACAATCCTCTTTACAACTGCATCAGAAAGAATAAAATACCTAGGAATAAACCTACCTAAGGAGGCAAAAGACCGGTACTCAGAAAACTATAAGACACTTATAAAAGAAATTGAAGGTGACACAAACAGGTGGAAAGATAAAACATGTTCTTGATTGGGAAGAATTAATATCATTAAAATGGCCATACAAACCAAGGCAATCTACAAATTCAATGCAATCTCTATCAAAATATCAAGGGCATTTTTCACAGAACTAGAACAAATAATCTTACAATTTGTATGGAAACACGCAAAAAAACTAAATAGACAAAACAATCTTGAGAAAGAAGAACAGAGCTGGAGGAATTATGTTCCCTGATATCAGACTATATTACAAAGCTACAGTAATACAAAATAGTTTGGTATTGGCTCAAAAAAATAAATATAGTTCGATGGAACAGAACAGAATGCCCAGAAGTAAACCCACACACTTATGGTTAACTAATCTGGGAAAAAGAAGGCAAGAATATACAATGGAGAAAAGACAGTCTTTTCAACAAGTAGTGCTGAGAAAAGTGGACAGCTACATGTAAAAGAATGAAATTAGAACATTCTCTAGCACCATATACAAAAATAAACTCAAAATGGATTAAAGACATAACTGTAATGCTAGAAACCATAAAACTCTTAGAGGAAAACATAAGCAGAACACTCTGACATAAATCATAACAATATTTTTTGTGGCCTATCTTCTAAAGCAAAGGAAATAAAAGAAAAAATGTACAAACGGGACTTAATTAAACATTTGCTTTTGCACAGCAGAAGGACCATTGACAAAACAAAAAAAATTACTGGATGGGAGAAAACCTTTGCAAATGATATGACCAATAATGGGTTGATATTCAAAATATATAAACAGCTCATACAACTCAACATCAAACAAAGAAACAACCTGATTAAAAAATGGGCAGAAGACCTGAATAGACATTTTACCAAAGAAAACATACAGATGGCCAACAGGCACATGAGAAGATGCTCAACATTGTCAATCAGAGAAGTGAAAATTAAAAGCACCATGAGACATGACCTCACACCTGTTAGAATAGCTATCACCAAAAAGAACACAAATAACAAATGTTGGGGAGGATGTGAAGAAAAGGGAACCCTCACACACTGTTGGTGGGAATGTAAGTTGGTGCAGCCACTGTGGAAAACAGTATGGAGGTTTCTCAAAAAACTAAAAATAGAGCTACCATATGACCCAGCAATTCCACTGCTGGATATATATCCAAGAAAACAAAAACACTAATTTCAAAAGATACATGCACCCCAGTATTCATAGCAGCATTATTTACAATTGCCAAGATATGGAAGCAACCTAAGCATCCATCAACACATGAATGGATAAAGATGATGTAGTATATATAATGGAATACTACTCAGCCATAAACATAAAATGAAATTTTACCAGTTGCAAAACATGGATGGACTTGAAGGATATTATACTAAGTGAAGTAAGTGAGAGAAAGACAAATACTGTATGATATCATTTATATGTGTAATCTAAAAAATACAACAAACTAGTGAATATAACAAAAAAGCAGCAGATTCACAGATATAGAGAACAAGCTAGTGGTTACCGGTGGGGAGAAGGAAGAGAGGAGGGACAAGATAGGTGTAGGGCTAGGGCATTAAGAGGTACAAACTATTACATATAAAATAAATAAGCTACAAGGATATATTGTACAACATAGGGAAGAGCAACATTTTATAATAACTATATATGGAGTATAAGCTTTGAAAACTGTGAATCACTATGCTATACACCTGAAATTTATATAACATTGTACATCAACTATAACTTAATAAAAATATAAACAAACCAACAAACAGACAGACTGCTACAGACAAGGATATACATCTCCCTCTCCCCATAGCTCCCAACCAGAAGGCTTTCTTTTGGGAAGAGCAAAACTTAAGCATGTCTCATCCTGCCCCTAGTTGCTTTTTTTCTGAGGCTAAGTCCTGGGGTGAGTGCCGTCATGACTGCGGGGGCTCCCTTCTACCACTGAACCCCAGTCATGATGATAATTTGAGTCCACATGGAAAAAAAAAACAAAGAGCACTGGTAAAAGTAATTATTAAACAAATAGCTTACTTTTCTCTTTTACTCTCATAAGTGATTTTAAAAAGCAATGGTACGAAATAATATGTATATAATATAATGTTGGGCCTATAGCATATAACAATGCAACAGATAGAGTATATTTGCCGGTAATAGCGCAAATAAGACAGGAAGTAGCAAAGCTTTAATTGGCTAAGAAAATGACTAGTGACAGTAAAGTAATAATTAAACAATGTATTGTTGGGTTCATATCATTAATAGATACAATATGTGTAATAATAACAGTAACATTAAAAATGGGGAAAAGGTAACAGAGAGCTATATTAGAGTAACACTTCTATATATCACTAGGTTCAAGCTAGTATAATGCTGAAGCCAATTCTGATAATCTGAATATAGTAGTAAAGTCAAGTCAAGTCTAGAGTATATAGTAAAGTCTAGACTAATCAGTAAAAACACACACAAAACTTTAAAAAGTATGGTTAATAGCCATTAACAAAATTAAAATGCCACATTAGAAAATATTTACTTAATGCAAAAGAAAGTATAGTAAAATAATACTAGAGGAACAAAATAAAAGACAGAAGACATGAAAAAAATTAAATTGGCATAAATCCAACTCTATCTATAACAACATTAAACACAAATGTATTAAACAATGCAATCAAAAGCCAGAGATTTTAAAACTGGATTACAAAAACTAACTATGAGACACATTTCAGGTTAAAAGTACAAATAGATTGAAAATAAAAGGATGGATAATATATATTATACAAACAGCACCCACTTAGGAAATGGTTAAAATGTAGGCTATATGTTATGTATATTTTATTAGTATAAAAAATACTAGCAAACTGAATCCAGCAACATATAAAAAGAATTATAAGCCATGACCAAGTGGCATTTAGCTTAGGAATGCAAGGTTAGTCCAACATCTGAAAATCAACTAACTGATACATTATAGCAATAGAATAAAAAACAAATATCACATGACAATCTCAATAGATAAACAAAAAACATTTGACAAAATCCAACATCCTTTCATGATAAAAACACTCAAGAAATGAGATATAGAAGGGAAATTCCTGAAACTGATAAAGGACGTCTATTAAAACAAAAACCAAAAAACCCATAGCTAACATAATACTTAATGATGAAAGACTGGATGATTTTTCTCTGAAGTTCAGGAACAAGACAAGAATATCTGCTTTCATTTCTCTTCAATATTGTACTGGAGGTTCTATTCAGGACAATTAGGCAAGAAAAGAAATAAAAGTGACCCACATTAGAAGGGAAGAAGTATAACTAACTCTGCTCACAGCTGACATGATCTTATATACAGAAAATTCTAAGGAATCCTCTAAAAACTATTAAAATTAATAAATGAACTCAGTATCTTTAGTTTGCAGGATATATGATCAATATGTAAAATCCAATTGCATTTTCATACACTTGTAATCATTTGGAAACCAAATTAAGAAAACAAATCTATTCACAATAACATCAAAAAGAAGAAAATACGTAGGAATTACAAAGGAAGCCAAAACTTATACTCTCAAAACTAAAAACCATCGTCATAAAGAAATTTCTTAAAATCTAAAAAGCTTTTTTAAAAATCTTACGTTCATGAGTCAAAATACAACATTAAAGTGGCAGTATTCCCCAAACTGATCTACAGATTCTATGCCATCCATACTGGAGTCTCAGCTGACATCCTTGTAGAAATTGATAAGTTAATTCTAAAATCCTTATGAAGTTGCAGGGAACCAAACTTGCCAAAACAATCCTGAAAACAGCAACAACATAGGAGGACTTGGGCTTTCTGATTTCAAAACTTTCTACAAAGCAATGATAATCAAGACAGTGTGGTACTGGCACAAAAATAGGTATATAGATAAATGGAACAGAATGAGACCCCAGAAGTGAATCCATACATCTATGGTAAATTGATTTTTGACAAGGGTGCACAAGCACTAATTGAAGAAAGAAGAGTCTTTTCAACAAATGATCCTGGGACAACTGGATAGCCACATGCAAAAGATAAGGTTAGACTCTTTTCTTATACCATATACAAAAATTAAATCAAAATGGCTCAAATATCTAAATGTAAGGGCTAACTCTGTAAGACTCTTAAGAGAAAATGCAGGAGCAAACCTTCGTGACCTTGGATTTTGAAAAGGATTCTTAGAAATGACACCAAAATCATGGGCAACAGCAACAACAAAAGTAGATAAGACTGGATTTAGCAAAATTAAAAATGTTTGTACTTCAACAGATAGCATCAAAAGGTTTAAAAGGCAATTGAATGAGATAAAATATTTGCCAATTATATATATGATAAAGGACCTGTATCTAGAATATATAAAGAATCCTTACAACTCAATAAGAAAAAGAAACATAATCCAGTTAAAAATGGGCAAAGCATCTGGATAGTCATTTATCTAAAAAAGATATTCAAGTGCTAATAAGAACATGAAAAGATGCTCAACATCATTAACCATCAGTAAAATGCAAATCAAACCACAAATTGATACCACTTCACACCTACCAGCATGGCTATAACAAAGAAGACAGATAGTAGGAAGTATTGGTGAAAATGTGGAGAAATTTTAACTTCTGGTGGGAATGTAAAATAGTACAGCTGCTTTGGAAAACAGACTGGCATTTCCTCAAATGATTAAATATATAGTTATTATATGACTCTCTACTCCCACATATATGTACAAGAGAAATAAAAATATATCCACACAAAATTTTTTACATGACTGCTTATAGCAGCAATATTCACAATAGCCAGAAAGTGGAAGCAAATCAACAAAACCCCCAAATGCATCAACATCACTAATCATCAGGGAAATGCAAATCAAAATCACAATGAGATATCATCTCACACCTGTCAGAATAACTGTTATAAAAAGGACAAGAAATATCAAGCACTGGCGAGCATATGGAGAAAAGGGAACCCTCGTACACTGTTGATGGGAATGTAAATTGGTACAAACGCTATGGAAAACAGTATGGAGTTTCCTCAAAAGAATTACAAACAGAACTACCATATGATCCAGCAGTTCTACTTCTGGGTATTTATTCAAAGAAAATGAAAGCACTAGTTCAAAAAGATATATGCATGAATAATGTTCATTGCAGCATTATTTACAATAACCAAGATATGGAAGCAACTTAAGTGTCCATTGATAGACGAATGGATAAGAAAGGCATGATATATATACATAATGGAATATTACCCAGACATAAAAAAGCATGAAATCTTACCATATTGCAAAAACATGTACGGATGTTGAGGGTATTATGTTAAGTGAAATAAGTCAGATAGAGAAAGAAAAATACCATATGATTTCACTTATACGTGGAAACTACTAAACAAATAAACAAACATAACAAAACAGATGCAGACTCACAGATACACAGAACAAACTGGTGGTTGTGAAGGGATGGACAAAATAGGGGAAGTGGATTAAGAAGTACAAACTTTCATTATAAAATAAATGACATTGGGATGTAATGTATAGTATACAGAATACAGTCAATAATATTGTAGTAACTTTGCATGGTGAGAGAAACTAGACTTATCAGAGTGATCATTTTGAAATGTATAAGAATATCGAATCACCATATTATATACCTGAAACTAATATAATATTGTAAATCAACAAATGGACAAAGTAAAGGTGGTATATATAATACATTCAATTGAATATTATTTGGCTATAAATAGGAATGAAGTATTGATTCATGTTACAACTTCGATGTACATTAAAAACATTATGCTAAAGGAGCCAGCAACAAAAGTCCCTGTATTATCTGATTTCATTCATATGAATCTCTGGAATAGGGAAATTTACAGATACAGAATGTATATTAGTGGTTGCTTAGAGCTGAGGAGAGATGGGGGATTGGGAATGATAGCAAAAGTGTGTGAGTATTTATTTTTGAGGTTATTCAAATGTTCTAAAATTGTGCGTGATGATGGTTCTCTAAGTATACTAAAGCCCATTGAACTGTATACTTAAATGGTGAATATTATGCTAGGTAATTATATCTCAAAAGACTGTTTAAAACAACAACAATAACCATTTAATTACTCTCAATTCCAAAATTTGGCCAGGATACATGGGGACAGCTAGTCTCTGCTCTATGTGGTGTAATTCATATCACTGTCTTCAGTTGAGAGCTCAGCCAGTTTAAAAAAAAAAAAAAAAAATGCTGAGATGGCTTCATTCGCTCCCATAAGTAGTTACAACAGCTAGGGACTGATCAAGCCTCTCTCTCCATCAGCAAGCCTGAGCTTCTGAATATGGAGCCTTGATCCTGAGGGGGAGTGGGATATTCCACCCTAAAATGTGTCTCTTTAGCATGTGGGTTGTTTTGAAATGAAGGCAATTATGACCCAACAGACTCAGGAAAAAGTTTTTTACCTCTCCCTTAATTGCCTATAAGAATTTGTATAGGGGGTCTCTACCAGGAAGAGAGCTATTACCAGATAACTTTTTATATTAGAAAGACTTGTCTGCGTGGCACGGCAGATATTTATGTACCAAACATTTGCTTTTCTCATCTTCCTGTGAATTGTCTCCCTTTCCTGTGAATTCCCAGAACCTTACCCTCCTTTTCTTAGCTCAGGATGGCAGATAAGCCTCAGTTGCCTGACTACCTTGGAGTTTCACGTCTGTAGGACTCCATACATATGTAATTAAATTTATTTTTTCTCCTTTTAGTCTATCTTATGTCGATTTAATTATTAAACCAGCCAACAAAACTGGAAGGGAAGAAGGAAAAAATTTTCCTCCCCAACAATCCCAAGAGGGTAAAAGTAGAAGCTACAAGTCTCTTAAGGCTGGTATTACAAGTTCTAGAATGTCATTTCCATCACATTCTATTGGTCGAAGCAAGTCACAAGGTCAGCCTAGATTCAAGGTGATGGAAACTAGATTCTGTCTCTCTGTGGAAGTCATGAGAGATGGGAACACAAAGAGAGGAGGAAAACTGTTGGTGGTCATATTTAGCAAAGATTAACCACAGTGCTCCATCTTTAAAAACTCATCAACCAACAAGGAAGTACACAAGGAGACCTCCTGGAATCTATACCTTTGGTGTATTCCCTATCTCTTTCTTTCTCTTGATAGCCAAACTTTCTGAAAAGTCTTCCTTTATTCTCTCTCCCCATTTCCTCACCTACCACTCACACATCAACTTACTCTAAAAGGATGTACCTGGTATAATAATTATCAAATATTAAGCCCATCTATTTCAGTTCTCCTTTTAATTAGTTTTACTGCAGCTTCTCCTTCTCTGGCTCAGTCATGAAGCATATAACCATAGGTGAGAAGGTTGATTTTAGAACTTTAACAAGACTAAGTTTGAAAGTCATGTTTATGAAAAGGAGAGATTTGTCAAATTTGCATTATCACAGTCAAAGCCTGGAAGGTTCAGTTCATAAAGTTCACCTATAGATAGAGAAGAGGGAATAACAATAAAAATAACAGATTGTAACATTTATTGTACATTTGCTATTTTAGGCACTTTGCAGGTATTTATTTAACTCATAACATTACTGTGAGGTAAACATTTTTATAATCTTCCATATTTTATCAATTAGGGAAATTCAAGAGATTGTGTTATATGTTATACACACACACATATAACTTAATATAACTAAATATACATGTATGTCATCTATTTATCAAGTTACTCTATTTTTAATCTCCTACCTACTACAAGAGCAACAATTCCATGAAAACAGGAGTTTGCACGCTCATTGATAGGTGCTCAGTAACTATGTGTTGAGTAAATAAATGAATACATTAATTAGTTATTTTTGGTTACCTTAGTGCTTTTTTTTCTATCTTCTCTTTTTAAATTTGTTTTTACAAAATTAAGATTATGAATCATGTACATTTCCATCCTGCTTTTCATTATGTAAGAAGCATTCTTTATTGTCACTAATTATTCTTCAAAAGCCTTTCTTTTTAATGACTGGATAATATTCTATAACATGCATAAACCACTTTTAATATCCAACTCCTGACTGTTGGTCATTTGGACTAATTTAGTACTATTATAAATTATAGTGTAATAAATATTCACATATAATTTTTAAAAAATTTATCTTTAATTCCTAATTCCTAAGAATAGGATCAATATTTTTAAAACTGTTTGTGCATACTGACAAGTTGTCATCCAGATATTCTGCACCAACTGAGTAGTGAATGAGAATATATCTTTTATTTTACTTTCAGCAACATTCGTATTAGAATTTTAAAATAAATTACAAATTCACTTTCTTCAAGCGGGCTTTCCTTATTTTGGTTTCATATTTTCAAACACTATTAATTTAAAGCCACGACATAAAGACCTTTTAAAGATAGAGTTTTTCTTAGAAATACTCTTTACTTCGGATTTCACAAATGATAATTGACCGAGTTACCATCTCTGGGTTCAAGGCAGTCTTCTTGAATCTTGCAGAGTAATTCAATTTATTACTGTTGCAGGAAGAGAAGAAACTGTAACTATCAACATGGGCAGGCAGTTGCTGAGAAGTTGGAGAAGTGGTATAATTGACAGGAATTATTCTATCCCCACCTCACCTCTGTCCAGGATTTGTTACTGAGTTTTTGTCTTCTACTAACACATACTTCAATTCACTGCCTGGAGATCCTCAACTTTCATTCTGACCTTGATTGAGCCTGCTATCTCCTGCCACTACTCCCAAACTGAGCTTTATCTATCACCCTCTATTCTTGAAAGCCCACCCCTCACATGCTTGTCCATGCAAACCTAGGTTCTAATAGTCATGATTCATCATATCTATTCACACTAACCTCCAGCTTTTCCTCCATGGCTAACTCCCATAGCAGATATCTCTACATCTTTTTACCCTCCATGTTTCCAGTTCCTCATTTGTACTGTGCTGGAATTTGTCCACGTTTCCCACTGTCTTTCCATACGCAACCACTTGGAATTCTTAGACCCACTATTCACTCAGTTCTCCTTGTGTCATGATTAAACTATTCATAATTGTTAACAACAATTCTTGCTTATACTAAGGTAAAGGAACTCAGGTAGAGTGTACCTAGAATCTCTGAGGGAAAAGAAAAAGAAAATAGTATCCTATATCTGCTTTGGGCACACCTGACAGATTACCAAGAGGCTTGTCCCCATAGGGTGATGATATTTTCAATTAGACAAGTAATACCCAAATATATTTGCACAAAAGGACAGAATATTGCTGTTCTCCATATATAATAAGATTGATTTTTTTAAATGGGCTTTAAAAAGACATAATATTTAAACATTAATTGTAACAGGATTTCCTTTTAGTAAAGATTTTCAGATATGTAGATGCTTTTAAATGAGACAAGGTTATTATTCAAATATATGCATCTAGATCTTCAAGAAAAGAAAAGAAAAGGAAGATGGCAAACTGCTCAATATCTGGGATACTTGAGGAACACTCAGACTTAGAGCCAGAGGGTTGGTCTTAATACTCTTGAAGTCTTTTTGAATAGAATTCTAGACTGAGAATTCTATTCTCTGTGTTTACTTTTCTCACAGACCTAATGAACCTGGCAAGCCTACTGTAATTAGAAATTACAATTTAGAGCTGGAGCAAAACAGAATGGTTAAATGTAGACACACCTAGACAGCAGGAGGTCCTTTTGGCAGTCTGTTCTATTGTGTTTTCTTCGTGATTTCTAATCCAATTGCATATTTAAGAAACTTAAACATTTTTAAAACCGAAAGAACTCAAGAGATAATTTTTTTTCTTTTATGGGGACTCGGTATCTCCAAAAGAAAAGCAAAATTCTCCTGCCAAAGGAAAATGTTTTTGTTGTATTTTAGTTTTATCGTTACACATGGGTGGGAGGATGGAAGGAACCCAACATGTTTCTTGCTGTCTTAGTTCCTTTTTTTGTACTTTTGTTTTAAATGCTGTCATTGAGTTCAGGGGCCAGGAGAGGGAGACGTTAATATGGAGATCATAACATGAATCTTTTCGGAGTTTCTTCTGTTCTTGGTTCAGTTTCTGTCAAGTTAGACCGGGGAGTATTGCTGAGGAGGCCACAGGATTGAGGGCTGTAAAAGTCAAGAATCTTTGTTTTCAGTGATAATCTTATAACAAATGGGAGCCAGGTGTGCAATATTTGAGTTGGCTGCCTTTCAGAGTTTTTATTTATTTTTCTTTAGGTATGCAACAGCTAGGCAGGCTAAAATGAAAATGCAATCTTGCAGTGTCTATTTTGGGTGGTGTTTGAAATTGTTAATTACAGCAAATTATAGGGAAAATAGGAATAAAAATGCAAACCCTTGGGACCACACATGAACTCTGGAATCCCCCCAAATTCAGTAAGTCTTTCTTCCTCAACTATTGGGATCACATGATGTCATTCTTTTTGTTAGTATGAGGCCACCCATCTGGTTTAAACTCCTTCAGATATACATTATAATAGGTCACTGACAGTATTCATGGATTACAGAGTCAAAGAGGTGGAAGAGACCTAGAAATGACCTGATCAACCTCTCCTTTTGACTACTCAAAATATTTGGCCCAGTTCAATGGTAAAACTGAAATTAGTGATTAGTTCTTCTATTTCCAAGCTTAGTCAGCACTTTTCTCCTTATAACACTCTTGCTTCCATTTCATAATGTGAGATCAGTAGTTGACAGGAAAATTAATTTTTAAATAAGCACAGAAGAATTCATATTTACATCAGCTCCCAACATTTTCCTTTTCTCAAAATATCAGAACTCATAGAGGAGGACTTGTTTGTCTGCCAAGCATCTGTTTCCCCCATCTTTTGATTTATGCACCCTGATTTCTCTTAGATAGGATCTCTACCCATTTGCTTCACATAAGGCTGACCATATTCACAATTCCATTTGGGTCAGGCCAGTTCAAAAGAATGTTATATTGTCTGGCCACCACTGGGTCATGCTACCATCCCTGAAACAAACCAATCTGAGATAACTGCAGGGCTTTTGCAGATACAATCTTAATTCAGGTGCTCTTTTAGTACTATGGTTGCTGACAGGCCATAGTTAAGGTACACTGCCGCTATAAACCATCATGTGAGCAAAAGAGAAAACATCTGAAAATTGGAGATATCAAATGAAACTAGAGTTCATAAAAGCATACAGAAACAGGTAGGATAGGGGCACTGTGTTTCAAGAGGTGCCAAATTTTATAAAAGTTCAAAGAAGTACTAGTGTTGTATAGATTCTAATTTATGACATATTTTTCTGGACTCTTGCAGTAATCAAATTCCACATTCTTTACTTGTTAGACTGGCCCTCCCAAACCATCATTTTTTTAAAATGAGGTAGAAAATAAAGACATAAGTGCCTTTGGATTAACTTACATTTTTTTTCTTCTACCCCATTGAATTCTTACCGTTAACATATTTTTAAAGAGTTATTCTGAACAAGAGTTATTCTAAGATGCCACAGAAGGGGGTATTCGAAAACTAGAATAATTGCATGAGAAATGGAAATAAAATCATGTTTGGTTATTTTTAACATTCCAACTCTGTATTATGCTTAGAGATGAGGATGATGAGTAAGAATCCAATATGTAGTTAATCCTGTCTTATTGCAAATGTGTGTATTCACAGGAACATGAAGCATTCCTATACTTATTGAGAAAAGTAAATTTGAGTTGTGTGTAAAAGTAGTCTTAAACACATCCAAGTAGATTTTCTTGTTTTTTCCTTTTTAGCAAATATCCATTCTTTATGTGCTTGAACTATGTTCCTCTTTGTTTTCCCATTGTTGACACAGTATGTACTAAGATTATAAAGGAGATAATTTAAGGGCAACTTCATACCTGAAAATTTGAAATCATTGGTTTCCCCTTACAGAGGACTCCCTGGGGAACATAATACAGGGAATCATGGACAATTTACCACTAGTTGTGATATGTATCTGTCTGATGTAAAAAATCAATGGTTTCCTTTTTTAAAAAAATGGCCTCCCTGGGGACCAGAGAGTAGAAGGTCAGAACAGCTTCCTGGTTTGCATGCCTGGCTGTTTGTTTTCCAATAGCAAACAGTTCTTTAAGCAATGACACATTGGTCCCTGGTGTAGTGGATGCAGCCCTGCGTGCTCTGGCACATGTACCACTGTGCTGCTATTATACAGAGGTTCTTACCTGGAAGAGAGATGGAGGATTTAACAAGAAATTATACCCCATTCACCTGCCACTCTCTCAAACTTTATGTGTGTGATACCTCTCTGTGCCCCACCTCACCGTACTTCAGAAAGGGAAAACCACTGTCACATTTGTACACAACACTTAGGAAAAATAAAAATCTGGACCCTAAGTCATTCCTTGTACCAAGAATTTAGGAAATATAGCATAGCAGCACAGTAATGCATTGGTGACCTTTATGTTATACTATATGTTATGGGCCAAACAGCTTAACTTAGTGTCAAATCTGATTAGGCTATTTGTAAACATTATCTCTGAAGGTGCTGATGTGTGTGTATGTGCATGCATGTGTGTGCGTGTGTGCGTGTGTGTGTGTGTGTGTGTGTAGGAAGAGGAAGGAATACACACATCAACATATGTTGAATCAAAATAAATTATGGTTTTAAAATTGGCTTTTTAAAAATATTTTGTTAACACCTTAAGCGTAATTGTGGACAACCTGAAACATTTCAAAGACAGTGCTGGGACACTTAAGATAAACTATTCAGACTTACTGCCAAAATATATTGCCTTTTTAGTAGAAATCAGAATCCTAGGGCCTTCCTTAAATTCCCTGCATTCAATAAAGCTGTATGGCTTTCACAGTAAAAATGCATGCCCAGTTCCTACAATCTTATTTGAGAAATGTGATAGGAATGTGTGGGAATAGGATGCATACGTCTCATATCTTATTTTTAAGATTCCGATTCCCAAATTGCATGAAATTTCAAATATTAAGAAATTAGGAAAAACTTTGAAATTTTTGTGAACATATTCCATGAAATTTAATGCAATATTTGATAGTACTAACTTTGATCCTAAATTCTGCAATCATTTGACAAACTGTGGCCTCCAGTTTTCCATGATTGAATAAAAATTTCCATATGATGATGGTGAATACTATAGTATTGTACTATTCTATTTAGTTTTGGTGTTCAAAAGCTAATGCTTCATAATGATGTTAAGTAACATGTATTACACTGAATATTTTGAAGAAATTTAAGTGATATGGGAAATCTGATATAGAGGAACTATTACATGAAATATACTGTAAAATTATTAAACCCTAAGAATGGTGAAAGAATTTTCCTATTATTGTATGTAGGAATAAGATAAAAATCTAAGAAAGAATTAGTATTCAGGCAACATAAATATTTAATTTTTCTAATATAGCTTTATAAAAATTATCTTAAGGAATTGGTTTTATTCAATGGTGTCCAGGGCTTTGGGAAGAAAGGAGGGTTGAATAGATGAAGTGTAGGAGAATTTTTTAGGGTGGCAAAACCATTATGTAAGATACTGTAAAGGGGGACACATGACACTAAGCATTTGCCAAAACTCATAAAATTTACAGCATAAAGAGTGAAACTTAATGTATGCAAATTTAAAAAATAATAATTTAGGAGGCTGTTGGATCCCAGGATGAAATGCAGATTGTGAAAAAAGAGTCTAACTGTATTATAGATGTATGAAATAAACTCACTCAACATGGTGGGGAAAACGTACTGATGTAAGTAACTTTGGAAATGAGGGAAGACTGTAAGACTAAATGCAAAAGCAACTGTCCCTAAGCACTGTATTTTAGTTGATTACATGTTTTTCATGGGAGTATGAGTTAATAATTCTAATCTGTTATACATGTATACTGGAATTGAACAATTAATTAACTGGATTCCAGATGGTGGGAGTCAGGTTTCTCAGTATTGGAGTAGGAGATTACAGATAAGCAAGGGAAAGAGGCTAGAATGTTCCATGTGGTAATGAATTAGAGTTGAATATATCAGTATAGACTCATCAGAATGCTTCATATGTATAAAGGTCAAATGGTTGACCTTTATACATATATTGTATATATATATATATGTATTATATATATATGTAAGTTACATATTTATACAATTATTTATATACAGATGGATAATACATAAATATTAATAGATAAAAACATGTAAGTTGATCTATATACTCGCATATATTTCCTTGCTCTACCAGCTAAGAGAGCCTAGAAGCAATGACACCCCAACAACAATAAGCACACATAGAACCCAGAGCTTGATTTCTAATACCATTCTCCAATAAAAGGAACCCGGAGTCCTTGTAGAATGACTAATTCTAAGCTGGAACAGTATGAGCAACAAAATAAATACAATTATATTGGATTATAACCAAAGGAAAAAATAATGATCTATGATTCCATGATAAATAATAATTTAAATAAATAAATAAATAGGGAAGAATAGATGCATTTTCCATGGAGAAAAATTCCAAATATTTTACATACTTTACTCTCAAGGAGGTGGAACATGACTCCTTACTCTTTAGGAGTGGCCTGCAGAGAGTGATTTGCTTCCAAGAAGCAGAAACAGAAAGTGATAAAAGAGTAACTTTATAGGGAGAAACCTGACAAATACTACCTCAACCAGGTAGGTAATCAAAAGTAACATCAGTGGTGATAAAATCATATTGATAGTTTGTATCCTTGATATGATGTGACAAGAAGAGCATTTACTTCTGTGATGTTTCTGCCAAAATCTAATAATTCTAGTTTGAGCACAAGAAAAATACCTGACAAATCCCAATGAGAGACATTCTGCAAAATATTTTACCAGTACTCCTAAAAAATGTCAAAGTCATCAAAAACAAGGCAAGTGGAAAGAGAAATTGAAACAATCACATTTACCATTGCATCAAAAAGAGTAAAATACCTAGGAATAAACCTACCTAAGAAGGCAAAAGACCTGTACTCGGAAAACTATAAGACACTGATGAAAGAAATTGAAGATGACACAAACAGACAGAAAGATATACTGTATTCTTGGATTGGAAGAATCAATGTTGTTAAAATGACCATACTACCCAAGGCAGTCTACAGATTCAATGCAATCTCTATCAAATTACCAATGACATTTTTCACAGAACTAGAACAAGTAATTCGAAAATTTATACAAAACATAAAAGACCCAGGAATAGCCAAAATAATCTTAGAAAGAAGAACAGAGCTGGAGGAATCAGGCTTCCTGACTTGGGGCTATAGTGCAAAGCTACAGCAATCAAAACAGTATGGTACTGGCACAAAAACAGACACATAGATCAATGGAACAGGATAGAGAGCCCAGAAATAAACCCATGCATTTATGGTCAATTAATCTACAACAAAGGAGGCAGGGATAGATAATGGAGAAAAGACACCCTCTTCAGTAAGTGGTGCTGGGAAAACTGGACAGCTACAAGTAAAAGAATGAAATTAGAACATTCTCTAATATCATATACAAAAATAAACTCAAAATGGATTAAAGAGCTAAATGTGAGGCTAGAAACCATAAAACTCCTATAGGATAACATAAGCAGAACAATCTTTGACATAAATTGCAGCAATATTTTTTTGGATCTGTCTCCTAAAGTAAAGGAAATAAAGGCAAAAATAAACAAATGGGACCTGATTAAACTTAAAAGCTTTCACGCAGCAAAAGAAACCACTGACAGAACAAAAAGACAATCTACTTAATGGGAGAAAATGTTTGCAAATGATATGACAGATAAGGGATTAATATACAAGATATATAAATAGCTCATACAACTCAACATCAAACAAGGAAACAACCTGATTAAAACATGGGCAGATCTGAATAGCCATTTTTCCAAAGAGGAAATGCGGATGGCCAATAGGCACATAAAAAAGATGCTTAACATCACTAATCATAAGGGAAATGCAAATCAAAACCACCATGAGATACCACCTCATACCTGTTAGAATGGTTATCACCAAAAAGAACACAAATAACAAATGTTGGGGAGGATATGAAGAAAAGGGAACCCTTGTACCTTGTTGGTGGGAATGTAAATTGGTGCAGCCACTATGGAAAACAGTATGGAGGTTTCTCAAAAAACTAAAAATAAAACTACCATATGACCATTAATTCCACTCCTGGGTATATATCTGAAAAAACAAAAACACTAATTTCAAAAGATACGTGCACCCCAATGTTCATAGCAGCATTATTTACAGTTGCCAAGGAAGCGACCTAAGTGTCCATCAACACTTGAATGGATAAAGAAGATGTGGTATATACATACAGTGGAATACTACACAGCCAAAAAAAAGAATGAAATTTTGCCATTTGCAGCACAGCATGGATGGACTTGGAGGGCATTATGCTAAGTGAAATAAGTCAGACAAAGAAAGACAAATACTGTATGATATCACTCATATGTGGAATCTAAAAAATACAACAAACTAGTGAATATAACAAAAACTGAGCAGATTCATATAGATATAGAGAACAAACTAGTGGTTACCAGTGGGGAGAAGGAAGAGGGGAGGTGCAATACAGGGGTAGGGGAGTAAGAGGTACAAACTATTAGGTGTAAAATAAGCTACAAATATATACTGTACAACATTGGGAATATAACCAATATGTTATAATAACTATACATGGAGTATGACCTTTAAAAATTGCCAATCACTATATTGTACACATGTAACATATAATATAGTACAGCAACTATAGTTCAATAAAAAAAAGAAAGTTTGAGAAATTGTCATAATTCAGAGGAGTCTAAAGAGACATGGTGACGAAACATAATATGGTATCCTGGATAGGATCCTGAAATAGAAAACTAACTTCAGGTAAAAACTAAGAAAATCTAAGTAGACTTTAGTTAATAATAATCTATCAATATTTGCTCAATAATTGTGATAAAGGTACCATACCATTATAAAACATTAATAATAGGGGAAATTATGTGTAGGTACTTGGGGACTCGTACTATCTTCATGACTTTCCTGTAAATCAAATGCCAATCTAAAATTTAAAAGTCATATGAGAATTGACTTTATCATGGAAAGAATAATAAACTCTTCAGATCTTTAAGGCTTTTTAGCCACAGCATCTATGAAATTACTTTCTTTTACTCCCAACCCTCTTCTTTAGTATAAACAGAACCTTCAGTAACCGGGTACTTGCCTTGCTAAATCCCACATTTATTATTTGTCCATGTCGTTCTTATCTCCAGAAATGTCCCAGTTTTTCTCCTTTAAGTGCCTAAACCTCCTTCAAAGAACACTTTAAATCCTACTTCTAGGAGATTTTCTGTATTCCTTTTGAATATTCTTACTCAAGAATGCATGGGGGACTTTTAATCCTTATCCCAAAATTTAGCTTGGAAATACTTAAGTGTTTACATTGCTCATTATGTGTTTGTATGTGTAAGTCTCAACTCTCCAAAATATAAACATACATTGTGCTGTTTACTTCTCCCTTAGTCTCCATAGGCAGTAAATCAAACGATTTTTTTTTTGCTAAATAGATAATATTTTACTGATTTTATAATGTAAATAAATATATATATCAGAAAGTAAATATAGTTTTCTACTATGTTATTTTGTTTGAAGATAAAGGTATGTTTTTAATGATAAATATTTTTAAACATACAATGTTAAAGCAAAAAAAAGTGGATGAAAATTGAAGATAAGAGTGAGAAATACCGGAAGAAATATTTAGGAACAGTGGAACGATGACCAAAGAGAGATGAGAGCAAATTTCAAGGAAACATTAGTCATGTGTTTGTTCTTTTATAAAAGAGTAAAAACTAGTAATATTTACAGATAATAAGAAAAAGGATAGATTTCACCCATTTTAAATATTACTAAATATTTGTGTTCTCCATTTGTTTTAATAGAGATTTAGCATACAGAGAAGGATTAAGTTCTTAAGACAACAAAGTACTTCTCTTGCATTGCATTATACTTACTGAGTAGGAAACTTTTTAGAAAGAGAACTTTATAAAAAAGAACCAAACTTGGATCATGAGGGAAGAAGACACACTGTTCTCAATATCTGTTTTGAATTTCTTCTATGTTTAAAAAATAAAATAGCTGGGCACATGATACTCAGATTATACTTCTAAGTATTCACAAGAACTTGGTGTGGCCATGTGATTATATTCTGGCCAATAAAATGTATGTAGAAGATTTTATAGTAGCTTCCAAGAATCTTCCTCAAAAATATACAGTTTGTACATGTTCTTTGTCACCTTTTGTCATTCTTCCCAATGTTTAATTATTCAATTATTGTCTAAAGGCCTTTTTTTCCTTGTTATTAGTAATCACATAAACTTTTTTTAGTTTTGCCGACAGTCCAAATTGTCAGCTGCTATTTCAGATTGTTAATAAGAAATAAATTACTTTTGATCAAAATTGGAGAGTTTGAAAGAAGAAAACTACTAACTAAAGAATATGTTGGAAACCAAATCCATAAAGGAAAATACAAAGTAGCACTGTTTTAACTTCAAGAATTCTGTCTTAGATGCACTGAAAATCTAGAGAAACATTGAAAATAATGTGTGTGAGGATCTGTTTGTGGAAAGTAGTATAAAAGTACAGCAGCAATTTAACATTTCCTTAAAAAAACAACTATTATTAAATGGAATCCACTTTAGACACATGGTTTAAAGCAGCAGCCCCCAACATTTTTGGTACCAGGGACCGGTTTCCTGGAAGACAATTTTTCCACGGACGGGGGGTTGGGGAGGAGGATGGTTCAGGTGGTATTGCAAGCGATGGGGATGAAGCAGCAGATGAAGCTTCGCTCCCTCGCCCACCGCTCACCTCCTCTTGTGCAGCCAGGTTCCAAACCGGTCCACGGCCCTAGGGCTGGGGATCCCTGGTTTAAAGGACTCAGCTAATAATCTTGCAGCCCATCAATACCTAGAACTAAATAAGATCCACTTTATAAAGGAAGTGGAATATATTTTGGTTAGTTTTATCAATTTTTAAAACAACTTCGATATGCATTATTATCTCTATTTACCAAAAGAAAAAAAAGATACTGAAGTTCTTGGGAAGTTAAAAAAAGTTCTCTTAAGTCAATCAGTTTGTAAGGCCATTCTGTCTCTGTGAGTTCTTACGTTACGGTTAGCTTGCTCCTAGTGAAGGAAATGTTGCTGTCTTTTTTTGGTGTTTTTGTTATTATTTGAATACCTGCATACCTGGAGGAAAGATTCCTTTAGAGAAGAAAATATGGAAAAGGCCAAAATTGTTTGTATTCAGTGGATAGATCAAGAAAAGTATGAGAAAGTCCACACCACTTATTTTGAAAAGGCAGATTGTTTTCTCCTTGTTTTTTTACGTTAATTGAGTAATATTCATTGACATGTAGAAATAATAGCATTTCATTTCTACTCATAGTCAGCTATTCATTATTCTCAATTTGAATCTCTTTTTAGTAATGTGTTGGATTTCTTTTTATTGTCTGAAACACAGAGATTTGAATCTAAAGAAATTTGTTAAATCAGATTATGAATATCTGGACACTAGGTCCATATGGCTTGGAAAGAAAAGGAATGAAAGATCTTGATTTAGTTAAGTTTGTGGTTCTTATTTTAGTGAGGATTCTTGAAATAAGTGCTTGAATAAATTTAGTGAAACGTGTTTCATAGATACCAAGAACGTCAAACTTTTAGAAGTTACTTTACTTCTCGGCAAATTGTTGTTTCATTAAAGTATTTCAAACACCCAATAAAAAAGGCTCCTTCTCCATTAGTACATTCATAGACAACAATATTTGGATAAATTAAGTGAAATGAATCAGAAACACATGTATTACATTACTTTTAAAATAAACATGAGCTTAAAAATTATTGGGAATGTGTCTAGCAAAATGGGTTATTCTAAGACCAAAACATTTAAAAAATAGATTAATACATTTCAGAAACTTGAAGGAGAAAAAAAGAAACAGAGAACCATTTTGTAATTAAAGCATAACAAAAGATATATTAAATAACTTGTATTTTGTTTTCTTTCAGAATTCTCTCTGGCTTGGCTCAGATAACAATATTTTATATAAATTAATAATGTCACAAATAAATAATTGCCCTATTTTATACATATGGAAAGAGCAATAAATAATATTTTCTTGACATTTCTTATAAGATCCTTCATAATCTGGCTGTTGCCATCTTCCCTCTTGCAACAGAGTAAAAGAGTAAAATATGGTTGGATCACACAACTTGAAGAATGCTCTCAGCTATCTGAAGGTAATGATTGTAACAGTGCCATGTACAGTACCTGGCACTCAGTAGGCACCTAAAACACTTTTGTTAAACAAATTAATTGGGATCACCCACGAGTCAAATATGGAATTTTAAATGACATAAGGGACTTGAGTGCCATTGAAGTGACTTCCCTCTAAGATCATGATCAAGATGTTAATCCATGATCTCCTAATTCCCTAACTCCTATCTATAACCACCTCAGTTTCTAAATAAAACGTTTTCAGAACTATAGATTTAAATCCATAGTGGTAGTTATACAATTCAAATAGTGTTAGTGAGACCTGAAAGAATATGGGAATTTGAAAGTTAATCCCTAGCCATTCACTGGAAACAAACAAAAAAGAACAGAAAAATGGGGGGAAGAAGGAGTTTAGGTTAGAAGATGTTCAAATGCTTAGAATTCCAAAGAAGCCACACCATCTCATTCATTAGATGAGTCATTCAGTTGTTTTCAAAACATCACTAGAATTTTCCAAATATAGATTTCCCTTTGAGTTTTATGATTCTTTCAAATCAGATCATTTCACTGTTGATTTTTATAGTGGATGACCTCACATGGCAAAGCAACTCAAAACTTTCACGGTGAGATATACCTCAGATTTTATCTATGCCTCAACCTTTTCTCGTATGAACATCTTAAAATAAATATGATTTACCGTTGAGCTTCTTTAGGGTGTAATGTAAGGAAAGTGCCATTTATTCTTTGGCAACAAATTAATACAACTTTAGGAGTATCAAATTTGCTTAACATTATTCAAAGTTTGATTTCATTATAATTTAACTGCAATAATATAGTAAATCTAAATGTGACTTTTTCATGAAGCATGTAGATTTTTTTTTTTTTAACTTGGGAGATTTTTACTATTTCACCCTATTGAAATCTGTCCAAGGAAACGGAAAATATGGCATGACATGTTTATTGATTTAGGAAATTTTGATAATGTTTAATTCAATCTTATCCATGAATAATAAATGTTATCAATGAATAATTTTATTTAGGAATAATTGTATTTTCAACTTATCTTTGATTTTTTTCCATTAGATCACCATGGGAAGTGATTTGAGCAACAGTGGAGTCCATACCTTGATTTGTGCTGAAGAGAATGAGACCTTATAGAGGTTAATTTCCTTATGAAGTTTCATAGAGCTAGTTAGTAGCCAAACTGAGACTCAACTGATCCCAGACTGCAGATTAACATGAAGGAAAGGTTTAGAATTTGCAACCAATGGGAAAACAATATGTTAGTAAGATTGCAATGCTGACATTTGCTACCAGATAGTGACTGTACTTATGTCTGTTATACAACTACTCATATGGGCAATTGATATCTCTGTGATAAAGGATAAAATTTCCCATTTAAGAGGTGTTTTAAATTTCTAGTCCTATGCACCTTCCTAGTCATCTTTCAAGAATCAACTCCCTGCCACCTCCTTTGCAAAATCTTACCCCCTTTCCCACCACCCAGGTCAAGTGATCTACTCTCTCCTATATAGTCCCAGAACACTCATTTCATAATTATATAATTACACTTACCCACAATACACTGTATTGTGATTATCTAGTTGTATGACCATTTCCTCAAATAAAAAATAAATTGTGGAAGGAAAGATACTGGGACTTATTCACATTTGTATCCCTAATATTTACTGTAGTACTTACTATGAAATAATGACAAAAACATCTTTACAAATTTTTTTGACTATAAATCTTGTAGTCATCCTTTATATAGGACTCTTTCATATTTAATTTATCGTCACATAATATAGACTCTGTTGTAGGTATATATTGAGAATTTGATGACCTTGTACCATCCCCACTGCCACTATGTTGTCTAAAGTCACTATCATGTTTTCCTGAATTATTATATTTGCTTCCTGACTTCTTTCCATGATTCTATGTTTGCCTACTACCATTGCCCCCACAATCTACTTGTCCCAATCATCCATACTTAATACATCAGCCTAGTGATCTTTGTTTTTCAGTTGGAAGACTTCAGGTAAAAATAATACTTGAAGTATATTGGGAGGCAAACAACATTTCTTTGGAAATTGTATCTTTAGAGGAAAGAGTTGGGAAACAGTATGTGTTGGCTATTAGTGCCTAAGATTGGTAAAGCACAAAGAGAAAGCTGACCTCAATGATGGAATAGCTGGTTCTCCAGCAGGCATGAAAGGAATAGAGACAAGTGTGTGGTCTTGTGGACTTCAACAGATTAGCTGCTTCCAGAGTCTAAATGGCAGGTGATAAATCCAAAAGTAGCACAGCTCTACCAAAAATTTCAGTTGAACAAAATGATATGGGAAAAATATCATATTAAGAGTATAATCCCAAGCTGAACTTCTCAGTTAAATAAAGGGACCAAGGGCAAAAATCAGATCAAGTGTAGCGACCTTCCCACTCTTGCTCCAGATAGCCTCATGGCAGTCACCATCAAGTTGAGAGAGAGAGGATGGGGCAAAAGGATGGATGTGGTTAATGAAATTTGTATCTTACTAAAAGCAAATTTATAAGACGCCTGTTGCCCTGTTGAAGAAATACTGTGCCAAAGAAACAAGCATTTATTCTTAAAAAGCCTTTGACTTTCTGAGACTTAAAACAATGCTTAACCAATAAAATTTCCATGAAAAGGAGGAAGACTTTGAATTCAGCATATCCTCCAAGGAAGCCAGGCTCCCAACACCCATCTCTGATGAAGCCAAGGAGATGCCTCCAAAATGACAGAAACTAGAGCTATGGAAAATAATGGGCAAAGAAGTTCTTTTCAGAGAACGGAATGAAAGCCCTCAAAATGTTGGCCCTCTGGGGACTTTGAATTACTCTGTTTCTTTCCCTTATATGTTTATACCTTCCTCTTAGAGGTATTTAATATAGCGATCCTGTCCTACCACTATATATTGCATGTGGTGACATGTATCTTTTGTTTAATATCAAAAGCTGTCACACAGAACAGATGTTTTGGACTTTGAATTGAATGCAGTGACTGGGTGACATGATGGGCATTTTAAGTGAGTATATGATTTGTGAAGGGAGAGACAATTATATATTTGGTGATCCGAAGGGCAGACAGTAGGAGAATTTGGCTAAATGCACACCATTCTCATTACTCTTCCTGAGTTTATAGGAAGGCTACATTTCGCATCTTCCCTTGCAGTTTGTGAGGTCATGTGTTCCCCTTTGCAGGAAACATGCTATTTAGAAGAATTAAAACCAAGGGTAAAAATCTCTTAATGGTGGCTAGTATGATATCATAGAATATCCAAAGTGGGTCTATAGACAAAATACTGTACCTAAGAAGATAACCAACTGGGTATCTAACTTGAAAAATTAAAATTCAAAAATCAGCAACATTTTAGATACTGATTAAAGTCAATTAGAAAATGTCATAGAAAAATGATTCCATTTATTGTGGCAACAGAAACCATGAAGATATTAGGATTAAACCTAATAAAAATACCTATACAGGGAAAATTACAAAATATATTTTGTATAATTACAAAATAAGATAATTATATTTTAATTATAAAATATAATTACAAAATATAAGATCCCCAATATATTAAGACATACAACACCTTCATGTACTGAAAGACTCAGTATTATTAAGATATCAAGTTTGTGCAAAGTGATCTATAAATTAAATGCAATTACATTAACAACAGAGTATTTAATGAAGTCTGACAAACTCCAGAAAACCTCACAGAAGAACAAAGGATCAAAAAGTCAAGAAAATTTTGTAGGAGAATGAAGTGAGAACAGTTAACCAGTGAGATATCAAGATTATTGTAAAATGTTAATAAATATTATAATATTTTCAGAGAAAGAAGCAAATATAAGAGATTTGAGAGTTCAGAAATATACCACATTATACAAAAATTATGTCACACAGAGATTGTATCAAACAAAATCTATCACTATTAAGTAAACAGTTTACTAATTAGTGCTGGAAAAACTGATTGTCCATACAGAAGATAATTTAATACCTATGCCATAAAAATGATGATTGGTAGGTTAAATAATGTGATATTATGTTTTATAATAAGAATATATATTTTTTGGTCTTAGTCCACAGTTCTTGGAACAGATCCTAAAACTCTTATAATGTCCTAAGTGATAAGAGCCATGGGAGCACCTTTTGTTATAGTGTTTGTTCTTTTGTCCTCAGTTTTTGAAATAACTCCAGAGCAATAAAGGTGAAAGGAATGATGTTTGTTATTCATAAAAAGACATTTTCAATCACACCTCACTTTATGTTAATGAGTTGATTTTTTGAAAACCCCTAGATACCCACAGGATGGGGGCTGCTTGCCAAGGGAAACCAATGATCTAATTTAGAGGATTGGGACTTCCAGCTCTCCAACTTCTTTCCCCGACCTTTGGAGGGAAGAGGTTGGAGATTGAACCAGTGGTCAAAGATTTAAACATGGAATCATGACTATATAGTGAAATCTTCATAAAATTCTGTAAAGTATGGGGTTCAAAGGGCTTCCAGGTTGGGGATGACAAGGAGGTGCTGGAGAGGGCATAGAAGTTCTGCATCCCTTCCTCCGTAACCTTGCCCTGTGCATCCTATTCCATCTGGCTGTTCCTGAGTTGTATCCTTTTATAATAATCCAGTAACCTAGTCAGTAAACTGTTTCCTGAGTTCTGTGAACCATTCTAGCAAAATATGGAACCTGAGGAGGGGGTTGTGGTAATCTCTAATTTATAGCTGGTCGGTCAGAAGCACAGGTGACAGTCTAAACTTTCAATTGGTGTCTGAAGTCAGGGAGGCAGTCGTTGAAAAATTGCTTGGTGTAGGAGAAAAAAACCATATATTTGGTGTCAGAAGAGAAGTGTCAGAAGTGCTATGAGAGTGTAACATAATAGAGAAAGGGAAGCATTTTTTTCCTGTCACAGAAATACATATACAAAGTCAAAATTTATAAATTACAAAACAAAATGTAAGAAAATGTCCTTATGGCCTTTGAATAAAAAAGGGTTTCTTGGAAAATATAGAAAAAAAACAAATGGTAAAGCAATAATTCATTACAATGACTATGTTGAAATTAAAACATATTTCAATAAAAGAGGAAATAAAGTTAAAAACTAGCCACAAACTGGTAAAAGCTATTTGCAGTGGAAAAATTGACATTGAATTGGCATCTAGATTTTACAGATAACAACTATGAACTAGTAAGAAATATTCCAAACACCAAATAAAAAATTGTATAAAGGTTTGGAATAAAGAATGGAAAATATAAAAAGGGTCTCAATTTCACTCTACATCATGAAAATTAAAACAAAAATAAGAACTCAAATGAAACAAATTGACATATTTCCCATCCAAATTTATCAAAATTAAAAGACTAACTATAACAAGTGTACGTGAGGATACAGATAGGGAGAGAGGCTCATATCCTACTGGTAGGAATGTAAATTGGTACAAACACTTTGGAACGATATGTTCATGTCCTATAAAATGGCAATTCTAAATTAAATTATGTACCCTAAAGTAATTCTTGTATATATATAAGAAAACACAATAAAATTATTATTACAATAGTATTTATTACAGCACTTTACCCCTGAGGTGAGACACTAGGTTTTTAAAATAGTATACAAAAATCTATCAAATAGTCATATAAGAGAGAAATACTATCTAAATGGTTTCAAAATGTGGAAATATATAAAAAACTTTCCAGTCCATTTTGAAGTAGCATTTGTCTGACACCAAAGAAGAAGTATCACTAAAATTAATCCAGACATTAATTTCACTGCGAATATAACATAAAACACTGGGTAAAATACTAACAAACTTGAAATAATAGTATATAAAAAGACAGATGCAACTTGGCTAATTCTTATTTAATCCCAAGAATGTAAGGATCTTCCAGCATCACAAAAATGTATTGATGTAACTTACTGCATTTATGGAGTAAGGCCTATGAAATACCAGTAAATAAAACAATTAAGAATCATGCAAGGGACTTCTGTTTCTTTTGGCAATGTCAAAATAGCTGGAACTAAACTCACCCTGGTGTGGTAAACAATCATAGAATTCGGAAAAAACAAAACAAAACAAAAACACATGAGGCAACTATTTTCAGACATTGGACAGCAGGCAGTGCAGACTGCAATTCCTGAGAAAAGGAAAACTCATGGGATGAGCCCCATGATTGTTCTGGATCTCTACAGAAAGCTGGAGATCAAGCAGAGATCAGAGTATGTGACTGCTTATATGAAGTTACCATGGAGTGACTGCTACAGGGCAAACACAGTTAACAGAAGTAAGTCAATACTGAGGGATTTAAGAGTTCAAGCTGTAGCCAGAAAAGATAAATTATCTGATTCTCACAGAAGGTCCTAAATTAGGAGTAAGGTTCATACCTATAGTAAAACCTACACTAGACTGGCCCTAACAAACCAAAATCCAAGTCTCAACAAAATCATTAAGGGAGACAGAATTTGGAAGTAGAATTCCAACCAGAGGAGACTGGAAAAAATATTGGGCTTTCTACAGACCTACAGTGACTTGGATCTCTGTTCTAGATGTCAACCAGAAACAAACACCAAAACAACACTTTCTGGGGGAATTATTCAGTATGTCATCCAGAAGGTGCAGTACACAATCAAAATTTGTTCGACATTCAAGTAAAGGAGAATTTAACCACTAATTCAAAAAAAATGTAAAAACTGAACCCAAGACAGTTTAGATACTGGAGTTCACTGATAATGATTTTAAAGCAGGAATATTTTTTATGGAAATATATATATATGTGTGTGTGCGTGTACACACACACACATATATATGTATAAAAAGGGAGAGACACTTAAAGAAAAATATGGTATTAATGAGGGAACAGATAGGGTGAGAAATGAAAATTATTTTAAAAAATCAGACTGGAAATTCTAGAAATAAATAGTACAATAACTGAAGGAAAAGAATAAAATCTTACCTGATTTTCTTAACAGCAGTTTAGAAATGGCCAAAAAGTGGGGGGGGGGGGGACTCAAAGGCACATCCATATAGTTATCCAATTTTGATTATAGAAGCTTTTTATAACATACATTAATATGTGGTAAGACTGGTTCCCTCTCATAGCTTAATGCTTAGTGTTTTCCTAGACATTCTTTTTTTTTTTTCACTTTAATATTTTTATTCTATTCCATTTCATTCTAAACTAGTCTAGACTATTCAAATTGTTTTTCGCTGCCCATTAAATTAATTTCATAACCCATTAAATGGACATGACCCACAATTTGGAAAATATCGCATTACTTAAAACTGTGGTTTAAAGAATGACAATTTAGAGCATTCTGATGAAATATAAAGTATAAGAAGAAAGTGAATTTAATTATCATTTTCCAGGATTTCTTTTCTGTGGGATCAGTAATATTGCTCATCCAGTTCTTTGGTGGAATTGTACCCATAATTTCACACTTTTTCAATTCTGATGATTGGTTGTGAAAACTGTATAATTATATAAGACTATTTTCTACATCCTCAAACAGACAGGGTCTTTGGGAGCTCCTTTGAAGTGTTTCACCTGTGAAACCTGGCAAGGGTGAGGGATATGGTACCACTTGGCTGTAGCCATGGTGTGTGTAGACATGAAGAGTCCACACTGGAAATGGCACGCCAAGGAAGTGCCAGGGCTCAACCAGATCCTGCATCCAGTGTCAGCACCAGGGAAAGGGACGGAACCAGGTGAAAGCCAAGTAAGATGAAAGCTGTGAAAGTCATGGACAGAGGGAAAGGGAGCAGGCATAGGGAAATTCCCAAACTAAAAAGTAAAAAAGGTATGAAGGTTCCTGATCTTGTTCTTGTGGCCTTGTTTAAGAGCATGCTTCATAAGTGAGACAGAGAAAGACAAATATCATATGATATTGCCTATACGTGGTATCTAAAAAAAAGGGTACAAATGAACTTATCTACAAAACAGAAATAGAGTTACGGATGCAGAAAACAAATTTATGGTTACCAAGGGGTAAGAGGGAGGGATAAACTGGGAGATTGGGATTGACATATACATACTACCACACACAAAATAGATAACTAATAAGGAGCTACTGTATAGCACAGGAAACTCTACTCAATACCCCATAATGGCCTATATGTGAAAAGAAACTAAAAAAGAGTGGATATATGTAATGTATAACTGATTCACTTTGCTGTACACCCAAAGCCAACACAACATTGCAAATCAAACATACTCCAATAAAAATTTAAAAAATAAAATATCTATGTTAAATAATTAAAAAAAAAAAAGAAAGAAAGAAAGAGCATGCTTCAAACACTGGAAGAGGAAACTCCAAAGCTGTTACCCAGAGAATCACACTAAAGTAAACCTTCAGTTTCACTCATAATAATTAACTTCATGAGCAATTTTCCTTTAAGAATCTGGTATTAAGTCAAAGTTGTATATCTCTCTTTTTTCTTTTTTTTAACATCTTTATTAGAGTATAATTACTTTACAATGTTGTGTTAGTTTCTGCTGTACAACAAAGTGAATCAGCATATGTATACACATATCCCCATATCCCCTCCCTCTTGAGCCTCCCTCCCACCCTCCCTATCCCACCCCTCTAAGTGGTCACAAAGCATCAAGCTGATCTCCCTGTGCTATGCAGCTGCTTCCCACTAGCCATCTATTCTACATTCGGTAGTGTATATATGTCAATGTTACTCTCTCACTTCATCCCAGCTTCCCCTCCCTCCCCATGTCCTCAAGTCTGTTCTCTATGTTTTAGACATTCTCGAAGGTTTATTTTCTGTGTGAATCTTAATGTCATATTGACTAGTTATAAACAAGTTGATATTTATAGTAAGATTGAATTAGGATTATTTAAACACCTAAAAGTAATAGAAAGTTATATGTCAAATATATCTTAGTAATAGAAAAAAAGATTATAAATGAACTTTATATATATGTGTATATATATAAAATAGATTTCCCAAGATGGCTCTTTGGAAAGGATTTCCTGAATTCTTGTATGTTTAAAAATGTTTTTCTATAGTCTGGATAATTGAAGAAGAGCTTGAATGAATATAAAATCCTTAGTTCATATTCATTTCTTGAGTTTCTGTCCTTCCCCCACTGTGGTCTTTTTCAATATGTAAAGTCATATCTTTAAGTTCTTGAGAGTTTTCTTGGATTGTAAAAACTACCTAAGTCTGTGATACTAGTTGAAGCAAGCAGAATCCTGGTCAAAAATTTTAAAGGAAAATCCCAGGAAGAATCTGCCTATGGGAGGCTTTGTAAAGCTCTGAGATACTCTTCAGGATTTAGAAGTTTGGCAAATGTGCAGTTCTGTTTACATATGCAGAAAGATCAAGGAGGAACCTGATCCCTCACATGGCTGATCTATACAAGCAGGAGGTTAAAGCTAGGCATACTTGTAGGCTTCCTGAGCATTAAAGCATGCCCCAACACAAACATGAACCCCTTGGAAAAGGTAGAAGATTTATTGGTTCAAGCCATTAAAGAAAATATTTGAACAATCATTGGATGACCATTAAGTTAACCTAGAAGAAAAAGAACCATGATAGGAAGCTAATTTTCAGAATTGCCACATTACATTATCTAAAATATAAAGTTTTAAACAAAAATTTATGAGACATGTAAATGAACAGGAAAGTATGACCCATATGCAGGAAATAAAAGTCAATAGAAACTGTCCTGAAGGAGTCCAGATGTTGGACTTACTAGACAGATACTTTAAATCAGCTCATATAACCATTTTTAAAAACTAAAGAAAAAGTCTATAGAATAGACAAAATTGTGAAACAATGTCTCATCAGTTAGAGAAAGTCAATATGGAGATAGTAATTATTAAAATAATTCTGGAGTTGAAAAGTAAAAGAGCTAAAAATAAAAATTCACTAAAAGGACTCACTAGCAGATGAGCTAGTAGAAGAAAGTATACATAAACTTGAAAATAGGCAATTGAGATTATCTAGTCTGAGGAATAAAAAAATAAAGCAAATAGGAATCATTGACTCAGACCTGTGGGACCTTACCTGGCACACCAATATATACAGAAGGGTAGTCTCAGAAGAAAAAAGAGAAAAAGGCAGAAACAATATTTGAAAAAATAATGGCCAAAATCTTCCCAAATTTGATGAAAATATTAGTTTATACATCAAAGAAGTTCAATAAACTCCAAGTAGAATAAATTCAAAGAACTCCAACAGATTCACTGCTCCAAAAAAAATTATGGTCTAAAAATTAAAACTCATGGCATAAATATTTAATATTTATTATTTTCAAAGATAATTTTGGTTAGATATGAAAGAATTTGATTCTAACATGATGTGTGCCCTAGCTATGTTGCATAAAAAAAATCCATATTTGTTAGAAGTTTAAAACAAAACTATTTCCTTTATTGTTTCACTCCACTGTTGGATATACATTATTTTTGAAGCAGACTAATGATATACATGTTAAAATTGTTCAGTATCTATGTGTGAATGCTGTGAATCATCATCAATTTATAGACAATGAATGTGCTCTTTACCAATGCTCATTGGCAAGAAGGTAGGCAAGAGAAGCTTTAAAATCAAAGGCTTGTTTTGTAATAGGAGAGTTTTTTTAATAGAGGAAGAAGATCTAAAAGTAGGGAGATGCTGTCTAGCAGAGTTGGAGAGGAATGGAAACAAGTGTGTTTGGAGAAGAACCATTTGGGTACCAAAGAATCATGTTTGATGTGCACCTACCAGCCAACCACAGCCTTCACTGGAGTGGGAACTTTAAACATTTACACCATTGATTCTTACTTGAGTAGACCTTCACATCAACTGCATTAAGTACACTAGTCAGTTTATCCCCAGTAACTTTAGCATTGAGAAACAGAAGCAATAACTCCCATACCATGCATTTTCCCCTGACAGCATTTAGAAAACCCAGGAGGATGGATGCCTATGTATAACACTCTGCAGGACGAAGATAAAGCTAAAAATGACCCCTGGATGCCCAGCAAATTTGTGAAGAGAATATCCATCCATATTCCTGCTGGATCAAATTAAACATCTTTGAACGTCCTGAGCCATGTAAGCATGTAGGGGACATATGCTTTACATATATTTTTCTCTCCTTCTGCACAAAATTATAAACTTTGATTCATTTGCCTCACAGTATTCTCCTTTTATTAATTATAAAAATACATATTCATAGTAACAAATCAAACACAGTTCAGAAATGAATAAATTAAAAAGTTGATTTTTCTTTACTATCCTCTTATGCCATGCTACCCTTTTGAGATAAGCAGTATTTGTTGGAAAAAACCATTTTCTGAATCTTCGAATCAATTTCCTCAGTTTCTCCTTTCAAATTTTAATTGTCTGTTTGGATTATTTCTCCCTTATTGAATGGTTTTGCACGTTAAAAGTCATTAGCTAGAATTCTGTTTACAAACAATTATGTAATCTAAAGTATAGTTCCACTCGGCATTTCATCACTAAATGAATTCTTCTTGCATGACTTAAAACATTTTAAAATCAAATTTACAATAACTTTAATATTAAGATGTTTCTATGCAAGGAACCTCCAGTTTTTCTAGCCCTTTAGTAGCTCTTTAAATTTGTCTGAACCATCATATATGGCCAAGTATTTCTTAATTAAAAAACATCAGTTTTTATTTATTTCTCAAAACTGTGTTTGCACATGTTTTTGTAAAATATTTATTGGCAATAAGTTTCTTTTACTGTAAACAAAAATAGGTAAAAATTAAATAATTATGGGTCAAAATGTATTTTAGCAAACAAACTGTAGAAAAATGGTAAATGGTATTTGGGGCTGGTTTTGTCAAATTCTTAATTGATACACATACATTCTAATATTTTAAATTTAAAATGTCACTTGAGAGAGATGAAGAAAACAATAGAAAAGATCAATGAAACTAAAATCTGGTTCTTTGAAAAGATAAGCGAAATTGATAAACCTTTAGCCAGACTCATCAAGAAAAAGGGAGAGGGCTCAAATCAATAAAATTAGAAATGAAAAAGGAGAAGTTACAACGGACACCACAGAAATACAAAGGGTCATAAGAGACTACTACAAGCAACTATATGCCAATAAAATGGACGATCTAGATGAAATGGACAAATTCTTAGAAAGGTACAATCTTCCAAGACTGAACCATTAAGAAATAGAGAATATGAACAGACCAATCACAAGCACTGAAATTGAAACTGTGATTAAAAAACTCCCAACAAACAAAAGTCCAGGACCAGATGGCTTCACAGCCAAATTCTATCAAACATTTAGAGAAGAGTTAACACCTATCCTTCTGAAACTCTTCCAGAAAATTGCAGAGGAAAGAACACTCCCAAACTCATTCTATGAGGCCACTATCACCCTGATACCAAAACTAGACAAAGATACCACAAAAAAATTACAGGCCTATATCACTGATGAACATAGACACAAAAATCCTCAACAGAATACTAGCAAACTGAATCCAAAAATCCAGTCTGAATGTCCATCATAAAAAGTCTACAAACAAATTATGGAAAGAGTGTGGAGAAAAGTGTTGGTGGGAATGTAAATTGGTACAGCCACTATGGAGAACAGTATGGAGGTTCGTTAAGAAATTAAAAATAGAGTTACCATATGATCCAGCAATCCCACTCCTGGGCATATATCTGAGGAAAAACATGGTTTGAAAGGATACATGCATCCCAATGTTCATTGCAATGCTGTTTACAATAGCCAAGACATGAAAGCAACCTAAATGTTCATCAGCAAATGAATGGATACAGAATACTGGTACATATATACAATGGAATATTACTCAGCCATTAAAAAAGAATGAAATAATGCCATTTGCAGCAACATGGATGGACCTGGAGATTATCATACTAAGTGAAGTAAGTCAGACACAGAAAGACCAATATCATATGATCTCGCTTACATGTGGAATCTAAACAAAATGATACAAATAAACTTATTTAGAAAACAGACTCACAGACTTAGAGAAGAACTTACGGTTACCAGGGGGGAAGGGTGGGGGAGAGGAATAGATTGGGAGTTTGGGACTAACATATACACAATACTATATTTAAAATAGATAATCAACAAGGACCTACTGTATAGCACAGGGAACTCTGCTCAATACTAAGAATTTGAAAAAGAATAACTACATGTATATGTATAACTGAATCACTTTTCTGTACACCTGAAACTAAGGACATTGTTAATCAACTATACTCCAATATAAATTAAAAATTAAATAAACTCCCTATGTTAATTAAAAATAAAATTAAATTAAATGTCACTTGAATCCTAGTCAAAACTTCTCTTGTCTAACCCTCTGCCTCCAACTTGATGTTATCATAAAGCACTTTAAGTCAAGTGAATTGATTTGCTATGACTATTTAGCAATTAAGAAGCCAAGTTTTAACTTCTCCTGCCACATGTTAAAACAATGCCTCCCGAATGTATCGTTTTTTGAATATCAATAAATTCTATTAACATTCAGTCTAAAAATCCAGTATTTATAGAAAAATAGCCCTTTACAAATATCACTTTATGCTTCAAACTATACCAACCTGATATAACTGTTGACACAGAAGACATAATGATGAAAAGATAAGTTTATATTATTTCCTAAAAGTTTTTAAATTTATAAAGTTTGTAAAAATTTATAAAATTATATATTGTACAATATATATTCATGTGTATAAAGGTGTGTGTATACACATGGTAAGCTTCAACAAATGTATCTGTTGTATTGGAAAATCAATACCATCAGTTAATTGTATCAATTTAAACTGATAAAAAAATTACTTTAATTTTTTTGTCCTAACAATCATACAGATTGATTCTATATGTTTAGTGGACTTTGGTGACTAAGAGCTATAGTTAGTGGCTCATACAGTCTTTATACCTGTCATTAGTTCAAATTCGGTTTAGATGCTACTGATTGAATTGTTACTGATTTTGAAAGTTATTCAATGTTCTATTACAAATTACACATTTGGTGCTTTTAATTTCATTTTAAGCTGTATTTTCACAAGGACAGTGCATTATTTTTCCCCTGATTATCTTCATTTGGTTCTATATTTCTCATTAATACCTAAACAGAAAATAAAATATAATCTAGAAACTTATTCTATAGTAATAAAATTTTCAAATTCCTGCCTTTAAAAAATGCGGTAATGGAACAATGTCGTGAAACTTCTCTTATTTCCTAGCTTGGAGACAGGGATGCAAGAATGGGAGAAGAGCGCTAATTGTTAGTTCTTTCAACGTGGGAGGAATCACTTTTCATGAGAAGTTATTGAGACACTAAGTACCTGTAAAGATACTTCGGTGAGAAGTGACAAAATGAGGCTGAGTTGGGGAGAGAACAATTCTCCATGCTCTGATATAGATCTTGGCTTTTGTAACCTTGAAAAAATGGTAAGTTATTATAAATAGTATGTTTCTTCTTTCAAATGAAGTGAATGGCTTTCATTGGAAAGGAGGGCATGACACACCTGTAAAGTCAAAGATCCCGAAGAATGACACAGTATGGGGAAAGTGGAAAATGCTCAATAAAGTATATTTAGAAAAACTGGGTCCCAGTGCAAAGCCAACATATGCAATTAATAGATATCTACCAGGAGACTGTGAGGTTCTTACTTTAGGGTGAGAGCCAAATGAGCCAAGATGTCATGAATACATACAAATTCACAGGTATTTCCAACTCAAAGGCATAAGAAATGTCCACAATGTTTTTGATTTTGTTTTATAACACAATCTTATAGGAACCAGTTAGAAAAGAAAAGGAACAACTTAAATTAACTTCATGAGAAAACTTATGTACAGTAGGAAAAACATAATTTTGACCACATTTGAACTAACATTTAAGGTTATAAGCTCAGTATTTCTAATAAAAAGAGAGCAAGAATAAGTCATTCATGATCTCTGTGAACAAAGAGGTAACTATTTTTGTTTTTCTCATTTTAATTTGCTGGTCTGTATGGTAAACTTGTTGTATGCTGGTAAATTAGATCCAATCTAAATGTATATGTGAGATTGGAATTTGGCAGGCCTCAAACTCCTCTGAGTTTTATACCTATGAGGTTTGCTCTGTATGATAGAAATGTGTTGCTTAAAATTCCTTTTTTTCATTAATTTCTCTTTTGCATACTGGTGGAAAAAATTACCCTAGTAGATGTTTGAACAGCTTGAGATCAGTTGACCTGGGAACCATTCTTCTATGATCTAAGCTGTTGGCTAGAGTTTAAACGTTGAAGAAGCTTAATAGCTAACATCCTATTTAGGCTTTAATTTTTATCCCCATTTTTCCAAAACTGGTAACAGAACAGGGATTTTAAAGGTCTATATTGCTTTTCAAATACAATCATTTTTTAAATGGTACTTTAATTTACATTGGCATTTCCACTCACCAACAGTCTAGTGAATCTGTAAAACACAATTAAAAAGCAATATAATAATTGTATAGTGCTAGTGAAAGTTTTAATTCTGTAAATTATAAGTATAGTGTATTAACTTCTGCCCAGAATGTAATTAATTTTAAAGAAAAATAAGTGTAATAATGCAAATTAAAAGGTTTAAGGCTTTTAATGTAAGATTCAACCTATCATCTTTCCCTCACATAGTGAAATTGTCATAAATAAAAATGTGTCTTTTTATTCTATTTAGAGTCATCTTTTTAAAGTACATATGATGAGCAAAGTATAAAGGTATAAACATATTTAAAGTGTAATGGTGTACAACAATCACTATAATAGTAAGTAAAGCAATGCCATAAAAATGAAGAAAATATTCTTCAACACATTGAGAAAGTTATTTTCAAAGCCTAGCCCATTAGCTTGGAACCAGAAATTTCCAGATAATGCCCACATTTGCATGAAAATAAATATTTTACATTCCTTTGATGGCTTAGTACATACTTTAGAATGGATGGTAGCTCTGGCTCTGAGAGAAACAGAAAGAAAAAAAAAAAAATGACCTGCTGAATTATGTGAAGTCAAGTAGGTTGGAGAATAGAAAGCAGAACTTTACAGAGGAGATATGTAGTTAATCTGTGCTCTCATCAGAGATCTGCCGATCCAGGGACCCACTGGGATGCTGGAGCAAATTCACACAGCTGGTACCAAGTCAGATTTTGGCCAACTCTGTCCTCTTTTATGATCCGAGTTCATTGTTGGAATCATGGCATGCCCAGACCAAGTCTGGGCACAGAAGCCTAACAAAGAACTTTGGGCACAAGTGGCTATCTTGCTCTTGTGAGCTGCAAAAAATCTAACTTCTAGTCCGGCTTTTCTCCTTGTCCTCTATTTTAGAAATGTTTATTACCTTTTAATTAGGATTAAAGTACCAAGGAGAATGAAAACATTGTTATTTTGCTTAAGTGGTTTGGACTCAGACCACTGTACGTGCATTCATTTTCTCTACTATTTTTCCTTCGTGGGAGTATCAGTGCAATGAGCTTGAACATTGGTCAGCAAACTTTTCCATGAAGGACAAGATAGTAAATACTTTAGGCTTCGTGTGCCATACGGTCTCTGTCACAGCTGCTCACAGAACTTTGCCATTGTAGTGTGAAAACAGCCCTAGACTATACAGAAACAAACAAGACTGCCTACGTTCCAATAAAACTGTAACTATAGACACTGAAATTTGAATTGTATATAATTGCCACATTTCATAAAATATTCTTGTTTTTCTTCAACCACTTAAAATGATAAAAATGATTCTTAGCTCCTGGGCTGTAACAAAACAGGTGGCAAGCTGGATGTGGCCCACGGGCTATAGTATGCCCATCTGTGAGTAGAACAATATTATACATGATGAAAAGTAAGAAAAATATTTAATGTAAACTTTTACTCTTTTTAGAAGGTATTTAGTATTATTTGAATCTGTTTTGCTAATTAACTCCTAAAATGTGTCATAATCCTGGCTTAAATCTTAGTTTAAGAGAATCCTAATTTACCACCGAAGCAATTAGCATGGAGCCGCAGTTTCAAAAAGTAAAACTCACCTGAAAGACTCAAATTCTAACTATTAGGCTAACCCATTATATTAAATGACTGCCACTATTGTGTTTAGATATTTGAAATAGAATAAAATACTTGTCAGGCCCTTTGTTTTAATGTAAAATGGAAACATTTACTAAGATTTCCCTTAATTAGAAGAAATCTGGCTCCTTAGCTGCCAATGAGATGGTATAATTTTACAGTGTTGTCTGTTTCATTATGGGGCCAATGGGTCTTACTGGTTAAGATTTTCCATTGATCCTTCTAGACTGTCTTTCACATCAGACGTTGTCACTCTGCCTTTACATTTAATATTCTTCCCATATTAGTTCTGCTTCCTGAGACACAATCAAAAGTGTTAGAAATTATAGCCCTTGCTGGAAACAAAGGGAGGAGATGGTGTCAAGACAATGAAACCAGGAAGCTGCTTCTGTGTATATGATGTTTGTTGAATAAATCAAATTTAGGCTGTCAGGAACTGTATTCTTGCTCTAAGTGTTTCTAGTAATAGAACCATTTCCAGCTAAACCATCATTAGAAGAGAGAGAAAGAGAAAGAGAAAGAGAAAGAAAAAGAGAGGGAGAGAGAAATATCGAGTAATTTACATAGTCATCAGCAGCCTTTTAATGTTTTTATTTTGCCTTGCAAACTAAAGCAAGGTGTGCCACTACCTATCAAGTCTTCGATAAAAACAATGTCCCTTATTCCCGATTCTTGGCATATATTACATGCCCCAGGAATGTTCTTAAATGAAGAAATTGCAACTTCAGATTCACTTTAAACCAGTTCAACAACCCATATCATGTGATTGCTTGAATATCCATCTGTGATTTTGTACTTGGGCCATACTTCTCTGGGGATTTTTCTGTTCTCCATAAATTTTATTCTTGTGACCCTTTGTATTGTCATCAAAACTTTGTCTTTTGAGCACTTAGTGTAATATCTGGGATTAGAAAGTGCTCAGTAAATTTTAGCTATAATTATTCTCCCCAAATTCTGCTTATCTGTCTAGCCATTCTGTTAAATGCACGTGAAGTAAGTTGTTTAAGCTGATAATTGTTTAACATGTATTTTGATCAGGTATATACTACTAAAGAGAGACTAATACATGCATGTCAATTCCAACAATTAAGATACTGAGAATGTTTTTAAGATGATCTGAAATCTTTTAAAACCCTTCAGATCCTATATTTCAGTAAGTTACCTACAAGACTGTCTATATATAGGTACTCATTTGTAAGTCAGTGAACAAAGATTTGTTTTATATACTGATGGAGTACACACGTTAAAACCTAAAATCCTCTTAAATATACAGTCCTCACAGCAACTTTATAAGCTAGATACCTTTAAAAACACCTATATTGTGCAGAAAAGAAACCAATTCATAGATACACTAAGCCATTTTCCCAAGATCACAAAGTTATTAAGTGGTGAGGCCAAGATCATAAGTCTGATCTAAGTCTGATTCCAGGGTCCTCACTCTAAACCAGCACAAGATCTCATATGGCAGGGTTGTTTTAACTCTGTGATATTAAAACTTCAAATAAATTAAAGTTAGAATTTCATATATAAAGGCTACACGTTAAAACAAACCTAAAACTTAGGTTTCTCCTAAATTTCTTTATTGAGCACAGAATACAAGATTAGGATATTATGAAATTATTAATTCAAGCATAAAATATTTATCAAGTATCTACTATGATGCAGGGGTGGTCCAAACACTTGAGACACATTTGTAAACAAAGTACACAAAAATCCCTGTTACTGAGAAACTTATAGTCTAGTGGGTGATTTCAGTTTTCTTTAAATTTTCTGCCCTATTTTGGACAATTTCTAAGAATTTATTTGGAGTAAACATACCAAATATAGAAGTATAGTCATTGTACCTAAATGTTTTGGCATCCAGTGTTGAGGCAAATGGGACTGTATTCCTGTTTTAATGACGATTATAGTGTTCACTAGTGGTGCTTTCCTTCCTCTGTTTTTATTTTTTTAACAGCTGCTAACCATTGCACTTTATCAACAGCTAAGGGAGAAGTTGAGCAGCTGCCAGGCCAAGGACAGACAGTCTTATTGCCATGATCACTTGGCTTAGCTTTCCCTGAAAGAAGTAAGGTGTATCCTTGGGAAAGCAGAGCAAAAATCTTTATTATTTCTGTTGCTATCCCTTCTTGAAAGTCCTGAGATTAATATTCATTTCACTTTTAAAACTATTTTAGTCACCCCATCACTTTCCAAGTTAGTTACAATGCAAAAAGTAAGACTATTTTCTCTTTGCTTACATTTTAATGTCTTTCAAGATTTCCTAAATTAAAATAGTATTTATCAATAATAAAGAAAAGTTAATGTTTAAAGAAATTACTATCTTTGTTTTCTTTTAAGATAAGGGGAAATGTATTCTTTTTGAATAGCTCATAAAATTCTTAATAGCTCTTATAAAACAGAAGATTGTCAATGCAAAAACTCCCACAAATTTGAATTTCAAGAAAAACATTTACACAACCTAACTTGTTTTTATGACAGTGTTTGGAAGGAAAAGGAGAGTATGATTTTACATTTCCTCCCTTTTCCATCAAAAAACAGACCTTGAGAATTGTTGCAGATAATTTCACTTATCTTTATGGAGTGACACTATTAGGAATATATGACTCCTTAGCATATATATATGTGTGTGTGTGTACATGTGTATATATACACACACATATACACACATATTATATATGTAAATTGGGCATATATATTATATATAATAATATATATTATATATGTATATTATAGATATACATATATAACTTGGGTATGTATATATACATATAAATTGGGTGTGTATGTATATATGTATCTCTCCAATTTTGCACATTTAATAGAATAAAATGTAAGAAAATAAGTCGCTTCTTAGTTATAGACTTTCTCATTAGTTAACCAACATTCAAGAAAGCTCTGGAGGATTCTTAGCTTGGTCCATAGAGTTGCTAGCAGAGTACTTTTGACTCAGACACTCAAGAAGATATTGGGGGAAATCAAAGAGAAGGCAGAGAGATGTTTCAACAATATCATTGTGAAACCTCAAAAGGCACCACCACATCAGAAGGGACTACACAGAATCTTGAATTTATACATTTCTGAGATGTTGTTTAGTTTCAGTGTTTCTTTTTTCTTTAGATTCCCCAGTTTTTTATGGGGCATAGCATTTGGGAAGCATAGCAGGGAGCATGAAATGCTATAAATATGCATCATTTTTTTTTTTTTTTTACAGCTATCAGACTAGTGATTAAGACTGGTATCCTAAGAGAACTGAAACTGTTTTTTTCACCAACTATAGAATTATTCTTATTCCTATATTAAGAAATCATATAAGAGTGATCATTAAACATAGGATATAGTAGTAAAATATACATATTTATTAATAAGAATAAAGTAAATCGTATCTTTGTCTCTAAATTCAAATTATCCATTGTGTAGTCCATAAGTATTATAGAACAAGTGAAAACTTGTTCTATGTTTTCTAGATGCATATCAAATATAGGGGAAAAAGTGGAACTGATAACCCCTGACTTTTAAGGACTATTGCAAACATGAGATGCAACATATTTCCAAAACAATAATAAGAGAAAAGAAAATAAATTCTCCACAGAAAATTGAGGAACAGGAAAAAACAATATGTACAACAACATAACTTCTCTAATTTGCTATTAAAAAGGAGAGTCTATAAATAATAATCAATAGATGTTGATTGCTTTCCTATATAGATTGTAATATTCATATCAAACTAAAATAACAATAAAAATAATAAAGCTGTATTTAAGAATGATAAAAGTATTCAGAATGTATTTAGGACTGAGGAGGATTTTACATAGCAGCAAAGAGCAAAATGGCATAGTATTGTATTTAGGCTGCTTTTCCTGTCACATTTAAATGTATTATGTTAAATAAACTTCATTATTTAATAGGTGGCTATCAAACTGTTTCAAAAAGCAAAATACTTTATAATTGAGCATAGTGCTCTACCGGCATTTCCACATTTTGAATCTCCTTAATTTAATATTTCTGGAGTTTCAGTAACGCTAAAGTGGCCTTTCTTGGTGAGCACATCACCACAAAAATGTAATATATGTGTTCCGTATCATTTCCTGCATTATGTGTGTGGGTTGCGGTTGTTGCTTGAGTTCCCATGACTACTGAGTGAGGAAGTTGGGTACAATTCCTGGCAGCATAGTAGTTTACCCATTTCGTTAAAGAGCGGATCGTATTTCAAAACGTTTTTCTGAGATCATTACAAAAATAAAAAACAAATGGCAAGGTTATCAGCTCTCATTACGAATTGCTCAGTAAATGTTAAAGAAAAAAAACACTAAAAATAGTCACAGGAAGCAATAATTTCAATGACAAATTGTTGGGTGTTTACTTACTGTGCTAAGTAATATATTTTTGATCAAAGATAGAGAGTTTAAAAAGTTACATTGGTGTTGTTGGAGGGGGGAAAGGGTAGGGAGGAAATTGCTATTCCCTGAAGGCTGATGTACCTTGTAAAACAATCTGTCTTCAAACCAAAATGAAAGACAGCCAAAAACAGCTCTGAATTGCATGACGAGACCCTGGAGATGCCGTTCATTACACAATTTGCTATAGCGGTTTGCAGATGTCTCATTTTGTGGGTCAGATTAGGCACTTTACTTTTCTGTTTGTTTTTAAAATTATGTTGCACAGCATTGGTTGTAAGTTCTTTCCTGATTTCTATCATCATTTCCAACACAGGGCACGCTGTTTTGAACAAATGGACACACTGCATCCCTGTTTCGAAACTGTGACTGATGAAAGAGCTTCTACACTCTGGCTCTGAAGCAAGTAAGGTACTTACTAGAAAATGGCCCTTTGATATAGTGCATCCAACTATAATATTGGAAGGCTGGACCTGTAACCACTTTATAGAGAAAGTACCCAAGAGTACACGGTGAGCTGATCAGCAAAATGCCAACTCCAAGCTGCGTTGAGGCAGTGATTTCAAATGACCCATTTTGGCACATTTGATTTTAAGGATGTAATCCTATAGCACATACAGAATCTTTGCTAAAGTTAATAAAACTTACCTTAAAAGCTAAGGAGTCCTGCTCACAAAATACTTTCTTCATAGATGTGTTCAAAAGTTGAGTTTTTGATTTTAACTGAGGTCTTATTCAGGCAATGACAACTCTAACTAGGGAAACTTCCTTTATTTTGTATTTTTTCTTAATTTGGGGGAAAATAAGATATCATTATGCCTTGAGAAGTATTATATTTTCATAATCATCTGCAATGCTCATTAGTCTTATTATATCTGAAGCACTTATATTTGTTGAAGTAGAAGCAGCTGAGATAAAAGAAATTTGAAAGTGAAATCATTACACATTTGAGTTGGTGCCTTTTTCAAACTGGAAGCTTGCTCTGTTACTCTTAATGAGCTGATGCCCCAAACACTCAAAACGGATTCATAGTTCTTAACCTCTTTTGAACCTCTGATTTAAAACTACGATGTGCTTTCATAAGAAAAAAAAAAAAAGTCATCAATGCTGATTTTTAAATCGTCTTTCATTTGGTGGAACAAGAGTCGATCTTTTCAAACTATTTGCTAGGGACATTTAGCCAGGTCTAAAAATGTAGTATACTTATTGGTTAGGATTCTAAAGGAAAATCTATTTTTCTTAAGTATTTTAAAACTTTTAGGATTAATTATATGTAATCTAACCCATAAGCCCTTGTTAAGCATAGGTACTTAAAATTTAAGAAAATACTTACATGGTCAAATTAGTTAATGTGATAAAAGCATATGGAACTAAATATACTACATACATATGGGTACAAGTAAAACTTGGGAAAGGTGGATATGATTGGTGGGTTGTATCAATATTAATATCCTGGTTTGATATCATACTATAGTTTACCATAGGCAGGAAGTAAGTAAAGTGTACAACAGGATCTCCAAATTATTTCTTTCAAGTACATATGAATCTACAATTATCTCAATAAAAATTAAAACTAAAAACATTACATCATTATTAATTTATCTGTCTACAGTCTCTACTTTTACATAAGGAATAGGCATTTTAATTTTTTTAAGAATAAATGCTCTAGATATTTTTAATAAACAATATATAGTAAAAGAATATATCCTAAATTTAACATATTACAAATAAGGTATAGATTATGAAACTTTCTAAGGTAATAAAATACAATGTTAGTTTAGAGAGAAAGAGGGAGGGAGAGAGAGAGTTTCAATATTTGAGAAGAGAAAACTTCTCGTTCCCAGATACTGTTTTTACTGCATCTAGTGAAATCATTGTTATAAGTCACTAAAAGCTACATATCGGTGTTGATTTGATTTTAAGCTAATGTAATCCAGCTTTACATCCTATTTTGTAAATCCGAAGAACCATGGGACAGGGGAATGCTTGCACTGTAGTTTTGAAGTTGGAGGCAGGCATCACTCTTAATTAAGAAGCACTAAAGTGATGTATAGTGCTGCAGGAAAAGTACTAGATCAGAAGAAATGAAAACATTTATTTTTAATAGTTTCCTTTTGGTGACCTTAACTCTGCTAATATGCCTTTGATAAATTGCGACAGAAACTGTCAACTGAAATGGTCAACGTAGTCACTATTTAAACAATAACATTTTTGCAGTAATAATCTTGGATGTGTTTAAGACATAACTCCTTTTGTGAAATATTAAGCTCTATCCAGAGACTATAACGTTTCATACTGGTTTCTGGAGTGAGCAGTGGGCAGGGCATTAAGGCTCCAGAAGCATGATGTTAAACCATAGGTAAACTTCAGGACTTCCAGAGTCACACAATCTACTTTGATTAGATGATAAAATTATGATTAACATTAATTCATGTACTATGCTCAAGTAAACTATTTATCTATAGTTCATCTATATAGAAGATTAAGGACCTATAGTATTTCTAAGTGCTTTGTATTTCATTACTCTATTACCAGCAAAATAAAGATAATGATGATCCAACTCCTCGCCGTAAAGACTAATTTCCTCTTAACACGAAAGTTATTGTTGTATCTACAGTAAAACCACAGGTTAGTATTTTAGTACAGTGTCAGAGAAATGAACCAAGGAATTGCCTTTGTGAATAGGAATTCACCTTGAGTCACTGCAGTTGGAAATAGCAATCAGTTTATTCTTTTGATTTCACATTGATGTTTACCTATATTTAAGCTCCTTTAGAGGTTTCAAAGGATTAGACCACCAAGCCAGGGTGTATTTTCCTGGAAAACTTCTGAGAAAAAATAGACATTGTAAATCAAGGAAACTTTACTAATTCTTTGTCATTTGTGTCTGTGCTACGCCACAACTGCAGGGGAAAATGTAAAAAAAGAAAAAAAAATCAGATGTCCAAACGTTACCAAATACCCAATATCCAGCTGTTTTAGAGGTTTACAGCTATTGAGACTGCCAGTGTATTCATAAGTCTTTTTTTTTTTTTTTTAAACATTATTTATTTATTTATTTATTTATTTATTTATTTATTTATGGCTGTGTTGGGTCTTCGTTTCTGTGCAAGGGCTTTCTCTAGTTGCGGCAAGCGGGGGCCACTCTTCATCGCGGTGCGTGGGCCTCTCACTATCACGGCCTCTCTTGTTGCAGAGCACAGGCTCCAGACGCGCAGGCTCAGTAATTGTGGCTCACGGGCCCAGTTGCTCCGCGGCATGTGGGATCTTCCCAGACCAGGGCTCGAACACGTGTCCCCTGCACTGGCAGGCAGACTCTCAACCACTGCGCCAGCAGGGAAGCCCTCATAAGTCTTATAAAATGTATATGTTATGTTTCTTGGTTTTGATTTGTTTCTATTGCCTTTTAGAAATTTCCAAAAACGTTCACTAAAATCACTACTTAAGTCAGGTAAAAAAAAAATAGAGGACTATTTTTCTCTTCTAAAATGAAGGTATACTTAACATCCTACTCATCAGTTATCCAGATGATTACTCTTATTTAAAATGTATATATATCAGATTTGACTTTATATTCTGGCACACATGATAATGTGAACTATGTGCTATTAAAATAACTAGATTTCATTTAAACAAGATCTGCGATGCTCTAAAAAGTTTCAATTCTCATGTGAATTTTTTCACAATCTCTGTGCTAATCTCAATGAAGGCAATAAAATTTTACTGAAATGAAGGTGAGAAAATTGTATGAAATATATATGTATAGATTTATGAATTATGGATATCTCTTTTAATACTCAAACATCACCAGCCTATCAACAGAAGATTCAAACCTGGGTAATGATCTACTTTCAACACATCTCAGTGTTTTTCCTACTCCAGTCACATAAAAAAAAAATCACGATTATGCATTTATTTTTATATTTTGTTGCTTAAAGATTTTATTTGGCAATGTAGGACATTAGAATATGTTTTAGTGAGCAGTTTGCTTAATTTCATTGGAAATGTTTAAATATATGAAGTGTGGGCCTCCCTTGTACTCTTGCCCCAGCTGGCCCTACGGTTGGGTGAGACTGTACAGATGTGTTTGTTATAAAGACACACCCTCACTTCCTTCCCCCATAACTATGAGGCTGCTGAGGCTGAGTTGACTCCTGCCTTTTTTCCCCCGCCATTTATATGGCTTTCCTTTATGGTGTCCTCTAAATTTCAATGTTTGAAGATAAAAAGCACCTCTTGCTTATTTTTAGAATTCTAAAGTCCAGTAGCAGTAGCGCACTCAGTAGTTGCTAAAGAAAATATCCGTTCAGTTTTACATTGAATTTGTCACTGAAGAACATCTATCAGATATTTTGTACATATTGGGATAGATTAAATAAACTTGATTTTCTGACTTGCAAACTTCTGGCATCCTCATGAAATTTAATTTTCTTTATTAACCAATGCCCGCAAACTTCCCATGTAATTAATGCATTAATTTTTTAGTAGGGCTGCAAGTAAAGACGTTTAACAAAACCTATTGCTTGGGTTTGAAATGTGTCCCCCAAGAAGATGTTGAAGTCCTAACCCCCAGTGCCTGTGAATGTGACCTTATTTGGAAATACGGCCTTGGCAGAGGATAAAGTTGAGATCATCACAGCAGACCCTCATCCACTATGACTGTCCTTATAAAGTGGAGAAAAATTGGACACAGACATAAGGAGAGTGCTATGTGAATATGAAGGCAGATACCTGGGAGATGCTTCTATAAGTTAAGGAAAGCCAAAGACTGCCTGAAAACTACCAGAAGCTGGAGACAGGCATGGAACAGACTGCCCCTCATAGCCGTCAGAAGGAACCAACCTTACTGACCTTTTGATCTCAGATTACTAGCCTCCAGAACTGCGAGACAATAAATTTCTGTGGTTTAAGCCACCCAGTTTGTGGTATTTTGTTAAGGCAGGACTAGGAAACTAATACATCTGTAAACAATTGCTAAAAATAAATTCTCAGAACAGCTTATTACTTGGGGAAAATATAAACGATTAGAGTGACTAAAGTGTGAATAGTTGTATTTTGAGAGAATTTCTAGAATTAGCTATTGGGAACTTGCAAAGAGAAGAGAGAAGTCCAATTTGAGATGAAGGCCTATGCAAAAACAGACATCCTCGTGGGAATGAGGCCAGGTGGGTTTTTAGGATTGGCTTTAGCACAGATTGGGATAGCATGAAATAAAGGCAGGGAAAAGAGAAGAGAAGATCCTAAACTTTCTAATTGTGTTCTTTTATTCTCTCCTCACTGCCCACCATTTGCTTTTTCCTCATGTGATACCTGCCAGGGAGATCATATGGGTAAAGCATCTCTGCTTCTAAATTAGCCGAGAAGTTTAAAAAAAAAAAAAAAAAAAAAAAAATCCTGGTTTTGCTTTCCTGTGAAGATTTAAGATAAAATGTAAAAAGCAAGCATGCTGATGATAGAAAGGCTAGACTCAGATTTTATATTTTTTAAAAAGGAATTTTTAAAACACATATTGTGTGTGAAGAGGTGTAGCAGGGTACTAATAGCGTAGGCCTTTTAAAAATCAATAATTGGTGTTAGTAATAAGAGCTGTACTGACAACCAGCTGTGACACTGCCCTCATTCCTGCAGTGCAGAAGGGGAAAGAACCAGCTGATGATTACCAACTCCAAGTATTGCTTGCAGTCAAAGCTTCATTTAAAAAATTAGTAAAATACCCTTTTTACCTTAAGATATGTGTCCCAGTATTGAAAGAGGATCTATATAAAGAGTTCAGAATAGAACAGCTGCAAACTGTTCAAATCAAGAGTATTTCCCAGTTGGGCTACCGGCCTACATTGTAGAACTTAGACTTTAGTCAAAAGCTCTTCTTCTCCCAATTAAAGAAAAAAGGTTGAGATGCCCACAGGCCTTTGCAGCATGTTTGGTGTGACTTTTAACCCCTCATTCCACTTTCTGTATATGCCTCTTCTTTATACCACCACCTGATCTCAGGGCAAAATCTAGTCTCTGTTACAAATTAGGCTGTTAGCATCTCTCTCACAATTTTTAGAAGTCAATGTTAAAATTCACTGTCGGTCCTTGCTTGGCTCCTATACATGCTGCCTTGAACATTTAGTCATTTTTATTCAAATCAAAGGGAGACATTTTTGTTATTGAATATGTTACTCAAAAACGTGCAGCAACAGATTCCAGTATTCCTGCAAGCCTGGCATTCTACACATATTATCTTAATGAGGAAATATATCTAACCACTGAATAAGGAAACTTAGCTTTTCAGCTTTGACTTTTAGCTACAGCTCACTTGCACACGACCTTACAAAATCCCTTAAATCTCTAAGAGCCCATTTCTCATTTTCCTCTGTGCTCCCCTGGAGCTGATCCAATGGTTTTTAAGGGAGCTCTGAGCCTTGACAAGCCCTGAAGGGCGTGGGGCAAGGCAAGAAATGGGCCCTGTGCTCCCTGCTTACCGTCCTGGAAAATAGGTATGATACTATCAGCCTCACAGGGGTCCCATTGCAATTAATGTTTGGAAAACGTTTTAAAACCCAGAGTTCAAAAGGCAATGTCAATGCCAATTATTTAAACATCTTATTTCTAAATACTATTCAGATTATTTTAAGCCACTTTTTTTTTCTAAATACATATGATACAAATGATAAAACTACCTGGAAGCATAAAACGATGGGGTAGTTTCATGGTCTTTTAAAAATGGCCTCAGTAGAATATTTCTGTGACCTGGAGCATCTAGCTAAATGCGGAATCTGAGTTCTGTAGTGTCGTCCCATCACTTAAATACCAAGGAAATGAATCCACGGGAAGGGTGCTTTGCTGTGTTGATTTTGACTGTAGTTTTTGCATTTTCCAGAAGGTGATGATGCTTTGCTTGGCTTTGTGTTTCAGATAGATTTGAGGAGGGAAGCCATACAAACAGTGGAGAATGAAGGATGGAATAAAAAGAAGCTCGTCTTGGATTTTGTGGTGAAAAAGAAGTTTTATAGCCAAAGTCCCTACAGAAGAGCCTATAAAACATTCATGTTTTGAACTTTGATAATTTTATACTTTATATATCCGACTAATTTTTGCTGTATGAATACTTCTGAGTCCAACACTGAAATTAAAGATAGAATCCGAAGTGCTTCTAAACAATGTTTAAAAACTGGCATTGTTAGAAATCTTTGAGTACACATACAAGATAGCAATTTTAAACTAGGGAAACCAAATTGAGAACAAATAAGTTTCTAAAGCTGAATCTATTGCTTGCATTAATTATATAACAACTTTTTTTTAAACTTCAAAGGCTTGCCCTTTACTTGGTACAAAATATAACTGAGGAGTTCACTCATACACACAGTCTATCATATGAAACAAGGAATGGATACTAAATATTGGGTACATGGTAAAACGTGTCTTTGGAGATGTGTCTTTTAATACTTTACTACTTAGAAATGTTCAAATGAAATTATGTGTCTTTCATGTGTTCTTGTAATTTATGTTCTTTTTTTTTGCTTTATTTGCAGTTTATTTAATATTTGAAAATACTTTTTGTATCAATTAGCAAATTAGCAGTTTATCTGGGTGGAAAAGCCCCATCTGAGTTACTGAGTTACAAAGTGAATTGTTCTGCAGCTGCAAAATCAAGTGCCTCAGCTGAGTTAATGCTTTTCATGTCTTTTGCATGTGTCAGCATTAGTGGAGGCGAGCTTCTATGAAGCCTTGCGTGTGAAGATGGTGCTGAGCAGACTAGATTCAATTCTGTTAAATGCTTTTTGCTTTTTTTTCTCTCTCCTTCTTACTTTTTTTTTTTTTTTTTTTGGAATAAGGCACAAAAGGAGACTTCAAATCAGGCTGAACTTCAAGCAAAAGTTAATGCTATTCTCTTTTGGGTTCAACCACCCACTTTGCTTAAGGTCACTAGTTGAGGCTAATGCAGCTCAGAAGGGCTGCAGTAAACTTGGCATCTCCTTGATTAGGCTCCCTGCTGATCTAATACACATACTAGCTCACTTGCCAAGTCAAATAACACATTTAGTGAATTGGAAATAAGATTTAAGTGGGCCAGCACAATGCGGCTTGCCCTCTCATCTTCTTACCGAATCCCTCTCTTTGTATGCAAGGCTGTGAAAACTGCTCTTGTTAGAGGACTTAATCTTCATTTTTTTCCTGTAGATTATTTGGAAACAGGTCAATTGAATGTTGGAGCTGCTAACTCCTCCCACTACAAAAAGAACCCGCTTGTGGCATACTGATTGCATCATTTAAATGAAAGGCTCTTATTATTATAGAGCAAATACTATAGTATAAAGGTCTGTTAGAATTAATAAAAAGAAATCATGATATTAAATGCATGCTTTTAACAATGTGTTTATTTCTTTGTCTTATAGACTCTTTTCTAAAGCTTGCTTTGTATTAACTGTGGATGAGTAATAGAGGGGGACGATCACATCAGTATATATTCATCTCCCCTGGCTGTTCTGCTGCAGTTAATTATTAAATACAGTAGGTTATAATAGGGTGACATTTCTATAGTGCCTTTCATAAGAGCAATCTAAAGCATGCCACATAATGTTTGACTTTGAACTATTCAGGTTCTTAGTTACACAAATCTCAGGGTAAATTTATGCCTTCGTGGTTTGTTTCTTTAAAAAAAAAATGAGTCATTGTATTTGTTATAGTTTGAAATTTATCATAGATTCACCATAGATTATCAAGCTATCCATGCTATAATAATCTGTAACTGTCCTTATCTCTGTGTTAGATGTGCTGCGTTATGATGTGTGTGGACTTTTTATGATCTACTTATCTCTTCTGGTCATATAGATTTATGTGTATCTCTTTTCTGACTAAATCTGAAATCAGAGCTTGCATTCTGAAGAAATAAAATATGTCCATGTAAAATCCAACTACTATTCTCTGACAATGATCATAATATGCTCCAAAACAGTCATTCAAGTTGCCTTTTTTGCAAAGTAAAACTTTAAATATGTGAAACTTAGGGTGTACTATGAGATTAACTTAAGTGTCCCCAGAATGATTTGGGGGGTTATAATAAATAGACTATTAGTTTCAAGGAACACTTTTATTATCTAAAAGTTGCATATTGGCAACAGTTGTTTCTGAGCGAAAAGAATTTATTAACCCAAAGCAGCTAGCTTTTCTATGAGATGTGAAATAGATTATATAGTTTATATTACCAGATCTCTCTATTGCATATCCTCACAGTTCATAAAACAATAACAGTAGTAATAAAGAACTAATCAATTTAGCATTGTAATCTGGAGTTTCATTTTTCTATTTGTTGTTTCATGGCACTTTGTCAGTTCTAGGGATCTATACAAATATGAGGTCATTGCTCTATTGGTCACCTCCTCCACTATATTATATTCTTTCTTTTGCTTGTTTTGGACACCAATAATTTTAAAACTCATCTTGAATGGAAAAGGCAGGAAAAACAAGAGAATTATAAATTTTAAGGCTATGATTAAACGTGAAATAACTATGAAAAATGAGACAATCCTTAGTAGTCTGGGTTTTGTGGGGTTTTTTTTTTTATATTGGAAGCACTGTATTGTTTTTTAACAACTTAGCTGCAGATAGATGGCATCTAACCTCAAGGTAAGATCTGACTTCAGTGAAGGCGTTTTTACCTCACTACAGTTTGTCAGTAGAGAAGATAAAAGTGGCATATTGATGTTCCACAGTTTAGAAAATATTGATACATTTCTCCAAGATCATTATTTTCCTTATGTTTTCTTGTAACAACTTATAACAACTTTGGGACACTAAGATATCAGGAACAAATACAAATAGTTAATAGTTTTAAAATATCCTTCACTACTCTTTGTGTATCTAAAAAAAAAAATGTATCTTCTGTTGATGTTCAAATGTTCAAAAGGCAGGTAATAATTTAAACTTGTACACTAAGAATGGCTGGGAGAGAGTTTTGTGAATGAAAAGTTCAAACTAAGAGCCAGAAAATATTATGTTTTGGATAGAATTGACAATTAGTATTTTAGCTATTTCTTTCTCACTAACAAATGTATGCCAAAATAACACCTGTTTAATTCTTAGGGTCAAAACAATTTTTATTAACTATATTTGACATTTCTTTCAGTTTCTTATATTATTTAAGATAATTATCTTAAGTATAAATACACAATATCTAGTAAACTATTAGGATAAAATGGTTTTTTACAATTTTATTTACATTTGCTGGCATTTCAGACAAGCAACTAATGGCAAACTTGCCTCCCTTTTTAAATTTATAACTTTAGTGCAGTATTTCACCTAAATTTAACTCCTCACAGTCTTTTTCTTTTCCTATCCCCAAAGAATTAGTCTCTTGGCTATAGGTTGGAAAAGAGTATTTCAGTTTTATACGTCTGCATAATTTTTCTTTCTCCCCAGGGGCAGAGTATGAAGTCATATTTCATGATCGACATATATGGTATTATGCACACAGGAATGACATCAGGAGATTGTCCATGACCTTCATCTCCCTAAAAGGAGCATGGCCCAGGAAGGGTAAATGTTTTCTTAAATGATTGTGAGTCACTAGTAGCAGAAGCGTCAGGACCTAGAATTACAATCTCTCAATTGCAAATTCACAGGAGCAACTGGGAGTTGCTTGCTACTATCCCCACCCTTAACCAGTTAGTATATGCAAACATAATAGGAAATTGCTCAAGAAGAGTCCTCAATCTGTACAGGTAACCATTAAAAATGATAGCCCCCCCACTACCATTAATACAGTTACTAATAGTATCAAAATATGTGTTATTAAAAACAGGTACTGAATGGCAAGGTTAATAATTCCTTATTCTAGCTACAATAATGTAATTCATTTAATTTACATAAAGTAAAAAGTGATAAATGGTGAAATTCTTATGCCTGGAATAACTCTTCTAAACTACAACTGAAAACTGCAGGCAGTATGTTTACACTAAAACTGTTTTTTTCCAGTTTTATAACTAACTATGAAAGTTACATAAAAGATTTTTCCAAATCACTTAAGTGAATCTTTCTCTTCACCGTTAAGTTGGGAATGCAGCACATTTTACATTTGATAAATATAAAATTCCTTTTCCAACTTCAATTCCTTTATTGTATCTCATAATTGCTAAATGGGCATTTTGGTATAAGGAAATGTTTTATTTCATTGTAAATATTTTCTCTTATTTGGAAATATAGGAATACTAAATTTATAAACCAGAGAGTCTAGTGATGAAAAACAGCATGCAAGATGTAGTTGCTGCATTTAAAGATAGCTTAAAATTTAAAGATTGGATAAAATCATATTGTTCTAAACTTTCATCTTTCATGTTACAAACATTTGTTAAACATCTATTATGATTTAGATATTGCCTTCCCATAGTTTTTTCTCACATTAATGTGTGTAGGTAAGTATGTCTAGAACAAAAACTACTTGACTGCAGTGACCATGTCTTATTATTTTTTTTTAATCTAGACTTTATCTATGGTAAGTGTCTAGTCTCTAGTAGGTATTCAGTAAATATTTGTTCATTGGATAGACTAGAAATTCCCTCATTGGGTACATACAGTTTGTTTTAAAGTTATTCACAATTATTCATCTGAAAGAAAAAGCACAAAAATACTTAAGTGGAAACCTATGAATGAAAAAAACAAAGAGGGCCCCAAATAATTACTTTAAAGTTTTTGAAGTAACTTTAGGTTTTTTATACACACACACACACACACACACATTTTGTATGTATATACACACACACACACAACTTTCACTTATAATTATAAAAATAGGTTGAATGTAGTTTTACCAAAATTGCTGCATTTCTTATTTACCCATGAAGAACTTTGTCCAAAGAGTTTTGCTCTGTAGGAAGTAACTCATTACTTCTTAAAACTGGAGCTATGGTATACTTATCATTTGTGGAAAATATCAAATAAAAATCATAACACACACTTGAACAATAATCCATGCAGCAATGCTCATTTTGTCTAATTCCATAACAGCACTCCTCAGGAGAATTCAGGGTATTCATTTATCAAGTTTTCTATGGAACGAAATATCAAGAATGTTATAGTCCTTAACACAGAATATCAGAATAGCAAATTGAGCCTGCTTCCTTTTGTATTCAATTCCACTTCTGAAATGGACTTTGACATTTAAAAATGTATTAACTACCCACAAATCAGTTAGAAATGCCCATATTCCATCACTTCCAATATCCAGTTTTACTATCATCTGTTTTATGGAAAATCATGCCAAAAATCTATATTATGCGGATAACTCTACTTTAACACAGACGACATACCACATTCATTTTTTGTCAAACAGCACAACTGGCTAGAACCTGGTAATATCTAAAAAGGATATGGTTTAGACAGCAATAGAATTATAATTCTCTCTGTGCAAAAGAATGACCTTCTTTACGCACTAATGGAAATACTTTATGTCATAACACTTCACCCTACTATAAATGCACTTCTTTCTCTCTTCTCTCCCCACCTATTTGTACATGGATAGTACACATGCTATCAACAATGTGAACTCTTCTCAATTTACAGCCCTGTAAAAATGTCCCTGCATTTCTTATTATCTGAGCTGATGGACTAATTAGAAACAGTCAAGGTTATATCTAGGTGTGCTGATAAAAAATGTTTCTAATTGGCCCTGAGACTGAAGATAATTCAATTACAAATCTTTTCCATTTGATTCATTCTTTTCTTTCTTAGAAAGGATTATGTTGATAGGATTCAGGTAATGGAGCTTGGTGGCTTAAGAGAAGCATTAAAACATCCTTCCAGCTTTCAACTAATGTGATTAAATTTTATGAAGTTTGTTTTTCTTCTTAAAATCTTACTGAGGTCAAGTGTTCATGTGATTCCCTTAGAGCAGGGTTGAGAAGTTGGGTGAGTTGAAGAGGCGTTACTAATCTCTTAAAATGTGCTCATTAAAGTCCTAAAAAGATTTGAAATACTCGTTTCCCCATATCACAATACCTAAGTTAATAAATGAAAATACACAATCCTTTTCAATTAAGTCTTTGTTACAGACCTTTGACTGAAATGCTTCTACATAATACTTTGAGAGTACACATGTACAGTGATTAATGGACAAAGAGTGATTTAAGAAAAAAAAAACCCTTAGTTTTAAACCTTTGTGTTGTCTCTAACATAAGCTTTTTTTCTGGATATTTACCAAGCCCATAAAAATAAAATGCATTATTTTCTCTTACTCCCAAGGAAACATAAGTAGCAGAGATTAAACATACTTAATTCCACATAGGCATGGAAAATTTGGCAAAAATATTAAGCAATGTACATTGTCCAATATTTCCATTTTTTGTGTGCAAAGAGCTTGAATTGCACGCTATCTTCATTCTCCTTGAAAGATGAAAAAACAATGTATTAGGTTATAAAGGGAACATTTTAAGATTTAGTATCCAGAAATTAAATGTATCATGAAACGATAGGTGGAGTTTAATGTACACCCTATCAGTGTGGGTCAGTGACCTGGAACATTTTCAGGATTAGTATGAATAGAAAGTATTCCCTTCTATTTTCTCTTCATACAGGAATCTATTTTAGTATCTCTCTCAGTAGGTCAAAGGCTCTTTCCAGTGATTCTAAATACACAAGAATTTCAGAAATCAAATTATATTAATGAAGAACAACACAGAAAGCTCAAAGAAGTGCATGCTCTATCTGTATATAAACATTTATGAATAAGGCGATCTATAATTATGCATAACAATTTGTGTAACATCACTTATGAATCTATACTTATGCTTACACGTTTTCCAGAAAGAGATTTTTTAAAAAGAAAAAAAAATAGCCTAGAGATAGATGTATTTGTAAAATGCCTAACTGTGACATACACTGTAGATAAATCTGAAGGCAGTATAAATATATGTCACAAAATGTATTTAAGTATTGGTAGCATTTATAGGAATGCTCAGTCTTCTGATTTATATTATACATACTTTGTATATGATCACTAGAAATTTTATTAAACCAATCATTCATGGAGCTTGATAATTACCTTTGAGTAAAAGAAGGTACATGTCTCGGTGGATTCTCTCTCTTGCCTTAGAGGAAATATTAATTGGAGTCAATTTTCGATTAGATCAAAAATGTTGTGAAACTGCCTTATCAGCAAATCCCTTCTCCCTACAATGGAGAATATTCTAGTGGGTTACCACATGACAACATCAGTAGAGAACCAGCTATCTCTCAGTACATACCAGCCTGCAAAGTTGGAAAACAGCTTTACACTTGATATGAGTAGTAAAATAAGAACTTTAATTATATAATTTAAAAGTTGCCATTTGTCAGTTCTTTAAATTCCAAAAATGAAATACATTTATGTTTCTATTGATGTTCAGAAGATACATGTGTGTATATATACACATATATGCATATATATCTACATATGTTTGTAGATATATGTATATTTAAATATATAGATTTATATGTATGCATATATCCAAATCTACACCTCTTTATCCCATACACACACACCCACACACACACACACACACACACACATATTTATATGGCCCTATAATTTGGTTTACTCATTATGCTAGTTTTTCACAGCCGCCTAAGGTACAGGTAGGAAAGGGGGCAGCTATTATAGCTTTTCAAGTGATCTTAGACAAATTTAATGCTTTTGCCTAAATGATGTATTACCTAGCTAACAACAATAGCCATGGAATTCACAGAAAGAGGAAATAAAAGTTAATATTTTTAAGCCGAATAAACTACCTAAATATTTAAAATATTAGGGATTTTTAGATGCCTGAGATTGGTAAGCCCAATTCTTAACTCACTTAACGAGGATCACGTTATATGAAATAAGCAAACTCCTTGTTTAATCAAATGCAATTTTTATTTAAAATCACACTTTGACTTCATGAATCTTCCTCAATATTTACACAACGTAAGATAAAGCCTATCAATGTCAAGTGAGGCATGTTTCTCATTGATGCTCATTTTAATGGGCACTGTAGAGCTGACGGACTGGAAGATTGCCCAACCTGCTGTAATTGACATAACCGACTATTTGACCACCCTGTGCTTGCTTTAGATCCCATATTAGTCTTATGCTTTTTGCTTCACAAAGCTGTATAACAGCTGCTCTTCAAAAGAACATATGCTAAGGACATGGTAACTAAATTCAGCCCTAACCAAAAACTTCAGGAATTCTTTGAGAAAACTATGCCAAATGACAGTATTAATCCTTGAATCACCTCTGGAATCTTCAGTGTCACATGGATCAAAGAGTTCAGGGCATGGATGTTTGTTAAAACTTAGTTATTCACTTCGCCCAGCAGAAAGTTTGTGTGTTATCAATGCTGTTGGTTCTAAAGGAAGAGAACTTTTAAATGGAACATTTTCACTATCATACTAAACAAAGCTCAGATCATTTTCTAGGACATAGAGTTTGCATTTGTCTCTCATTTTGACAGTCCATCTTGAAAGGTTTTTTTGTTTGGTTTTTGGTGTTTTTGCACTTTAGTAACACCATTAAGTATCATTTAACTTTAGGCAAAATAATAGCTATAAATAGGAAAACTATTTAATGACACATTATTTCTAAATAAATACAGCCAAGCGAATTACATAATACATTAATAAAACTAGGTCAGGAAGGAATTTACCAGTTTACCAACTTTAGACACACAAACACACACACATACACACATACCCCTGTAGGGGATGGTCAACAGAAATGATAGGAATTTGCATTTCCTCAAATTATGCTTCTTGGCACTAATTTTATCATTCACAGTATATGCTGTCTTCTGCACACATAAATTTTTACTTTGACATCCTAAGAGAGTTAGGTTGACAATAAAAGTAATGAAAGGGGGAGTGGGAGGTACAAACTATTGGGTGTAAGACAGGTTACAAGGATGTATTGTACAACACGGGGAATACAGCCAATATTTTGTAAGAACTGTAAATGGAGTGTAAGTTTTAAAAGTTGTATAAAAATTTAAAAATTAATAAAAAAAGAAAAAAGAAAAGAAAATACATCCCATGTTTTCTGTTATAAACTGTTAGAATCATTTCCGCACTTATTAGATAAAACTTTTGTTTGCAAAGCCTGTCACTATTGACCCAGTTACCTCCCCATCTCGTTGACTGCTGAGTACTTTTTCATAAACAATTTACTCTATCCCCAGATATGTCAGTAGGTGATTGGACAGCTGTTACTTTTTGAAGCTAATATCTAGGGGTAACTTTCTGATGGTGATTTTTGCCTTATTTTGCATTAATAAGTACAGGGATCCTATCAATGCCAGTTTCCCTTGCTCTGTGGGACAAAAGTTTGGAAACCTGATGGCATATGCATTCCTCAACCAAATACTGAGATAGGAGTTATAATGAATATGACCTTAATACAACTGACATAAATATTGTCCTCATATGGGAATTCCTTCCCAGTGTTTCTTAGAAAATTTATGTATTTTTTTCCAAGTTTTGAATGTTCAAGTTTATCAGTTGAGAAACAGGGGAAAATTGGAATACATTATAATCCGTCTGTGAGAATTAAGGCTAAAATATCAATACAGAGATGTTATTGGTTTGAAGGAATCCACTGACATTAAGTAAAAGGCAAGACACCCTGACACTCAGGGTCATGTTAAGGTGGATATTTTCTGGCACCAGTACAAGATCACACAGGCCAGAGGCAGTCACAATCTAATCAGCCAGTCTTGCTTGCAGTTGTTGTCAGTCATGTTATGTGTTTCTTGCTGGCTTAGTGTGCTGTTTATAATGAGTCATTCTTTAAAATAAATACTAATAACTTTACACATATATATAGTATACTTATACAAATACTATGAGTTATGTTCTAAGAAACAAATATAAAAGTAAAATAAGTTATTAAATTGACAAATAACATATGTACTACTGCTAAACTTGATAGGAGATACAAATATTTGTTAATATTATGCAGTAATGCTCACTGGTGTTTTCCAGTGTTTCAGTATTTTCCATAGGCTATGATTCTTTGAAATATTCCAAAAGAAATACAAAAGGAAGATGATATGAATGTTATGAAATCTTCATTGTGAAATGCATGACTGATCTCAAATATGACTTAACAAAAGCAATATTTAGTTCAATGGTAAAACCAAAACTAAGAAAAGCAGAAAAAATTACTTTCACAAATAAAAGACAAATATTGTCAGAATGACTAAACTACCCAAGGCAATCTACATATCCAATGAAATTTCTATCAAATTACCAATGGCATTTTTCACAGAACTAGAAAAAACATTTTAAAATTTGTATGGGAACACAAAAGACATTGAATAGCCAATGCAATCCTGAGAAAGAAAAATGAAGCTAGAGGAATCAGGCTCCCTGACTTCAGGCTATACTACAAAGCTACAGTAATCAAAAGAGTAAGGTACTGGCACAAAAACAGATATACAGATCAATGGAACAGGATAGAAAGCCCAGAAATAAACCCACGCACCTATGGTTAATTAATCTATGACAAAGGAGGTAAGAATATACAGTGGAGAAAAGACAGTCTCTTCAATTAGTGGTGCTGGGAAAACTAGACAGCTACATGTAAAAGAATGAAATTAGAACATTCTCTAACACCATACACAAAAATAAAGTCAAAACGGATCAAAGACCTAAATGTAAGGCCAGACACTATAAAATTCTTAAAGGAAAACATAGGCAGAACACTCTTTGACATCAATCACAGCAATATCTTTTTGGATCCACCTCCTAGAGTAATGAAAATAAAAACAAAAATAAACAAATGGGACCTAATGAAACTTAAAAGCTTTTGCACAGCAAAGGAAACCATAAACAAAATGAAAAGACAACCCACAGAACGGGAGAAAATATTTGCATACAAAGTGACCAACAAGGGATTAATCTCCAAAATATACAAACAGCTCATGCGGCTCAATAACAAAAAAAGAAAGAAAGAAGGAAAGAAAAACAAAAACAACCTAATCAAAAAATGGGTAGAAGATCTAAATAGGCATTTCTCTAAGGATGACATACAGATGGCCAAAAAGCACATGAAAAGATGCTCAACATCACTAATTATCAGAGAAATGCAAACCAGAACTATAAGGAGGCATCACCTCACAGCAGTCAGAATGGCCATCATCAAAAAATCTACAAACGATAAATGCTGGAGAGGGTGTGGAGAAAAGGGAACCCTCTTGAACTGTTGATGGGAATGTAAAATGATACAGCCACTATGGAGAACAGTATGGAGGTTCCTTAAAAAACTAAAAATAGAGCTACCATATGATTCAGCAATCCCATGCCTGGACATATATATGGAGGAAACCATAATTTGAAAAGATACATGCACCCCAATGTTCACTGCAGCACTATTTATAATAGCCAAGACATGGAAATAACCTAAATGTCCATCAAAGAGGAATGAATAAAGAAGATATGGTACATATATACAATGGACTATTACTCAGCCATAAAAAAGAATTAAATAATGCCATTTGCAGCAACATGGATGGGCCTAGAGATTATCACACTAAATGAAGTAAGTCAGAGAGAGAAAGACAAATATCATATGATATCACTCATATGTAGAATCTAATTTAAAAAAATAATACAAGTGAACTTATTTACAAAACAGAAACAGACTCACAGATACTGAAAGCAAACCTATGGTTACCAAAGGGGAGATGTGGAGGGAGGGATAAATTAGAAGTTTGGGATTAACATATACACACTACTGTATATAAGATAATCAACAAGGACCTATTGTATAGAACAGGTTACTCTATTCAATATTCTGTAATAACCTATGTGGGAAAAAAAATCCTAAAAAGAATGAATATATGTACATGTATAACTGAATCACTTTGCTGTACACCTGAAACTAACATAACATTGTAAATCAACTATACTCCAGTGAAATAAAATAAATAAATAAATGAGCTTATATGAAGCAACATATACTAAAATGCCCAAGTTGAAAAGGGAAGCACTTGTAACTACTCAACCAATGTCCATAGAAAAGTTTTCTACATCTTGAATATTTATCATGGAACAAAGTTCAATACTTTTAGATAAGGAAATTAGAGATGTGTGTTTTAAAACTATTTTTAAGAATGATAACTTGAAAGTAGTAAGTACTTGAATTATTATTTTCAGTGTTTTGTGAGGAAACATTGTGAGGAGCAACCACAGAATGGGTTGAGGACAGAATAGAAGATGAGGACAAGGAAACATCAAGTATAGTAGATTTTGTGGAATTTGCTATAAAGACTAGCAGATAGGCAAGTTGGAATCAAGGGAGGGTTGTGTTTTATTGCTTTGGTTTCATTTTAAGTTGAGAAATATTGTGAGATGTGTCTGTGAACTAAAGAAAAACAATTCAGTAGCAAGGGAAAATTTGATGATACAGATGAGAGAGAATAATTTCAACAGCAAAACCTTGCAAGGCAAATGGAACGAAATTTGTTGCACAATATATTGTGATAGGAGGGAAGGCAGATTTTATGGAAACATGTATGAGTGGGTTATTAACTTTGTTGGTGGGAAGATGAAGTAATTCTAATCTGATGACTTCTGTTATTTTGGTTGTTCCTTTATAATGAAACTGCAAAGTCTTTTCACAAGTATACTTTATAAAATATTTGCTTTAAAGCTTTATAATGTATGGAAAAAGGTATTCCCATTGCAGATTTTATATCATGTTTATCTTGATGCTAGTGGGTTTTATTCCTTGTTTTTAAAATTATGTGAAGATATTTTGCTGGGTGGTATAATGGCTGAAGATTCAAATAATGAGTTGTAAAATAAAATTTGAGAAAAAAAAGAATGATAACTTGAAAGTATTAAGTACTTGAATTATTATTTTCAATGTTTTAAATGATTTTAGTTTGTCATACATTTTACATTATTTCTCTCCTTTAGTTTTATCTATTAATTATCTATGGCAAATATTTTACATTTCATTGAAATATCTAATCTTGTTACAATGTATTGGTGAATAATATTTGCATTTATTATTCGTTCTCTTTTATAGAATAGCTCTGAAACTTATAGTATAACCCTAACACATAAAAATGTTGCACTGATTATTTTGTTCAGTCATTAATCTTAGAAACATGTAAATAATTTGTTATTAAAAACAAAGAATAATTTATGATTTCAGCAATCCCAAGAATTCTTAGGAATTCCAATTTCTTTTTCCTAAATCCTGAAGACTAGTTTCTATTGGAAATTAGAAACACTAGGCTTGGGTGAGTTCCAGAACTTTGTTTGTGACCTTGTCACATTCTTTAAGGTAAAACATGACTCAAAATTGTTGTTAGTCAAACAAGGCCAGAGGCTGTGTACGATGACCATGGTTGATTCTTTCTACTTTGTAGTTATAAGGCTTTGAGTGAACAATTTAGAGTTTAAATCTGCTTTAAGGCAATTTTCATCAGTTATCTTTGCAAATAACTGGTGTTCTGTTTGATGTGACTTGACAAAACATTTCAACTTAATGATAGCAATGAGTATCTGTAACTATGATACTTGGTTTTCAAGTTACAGATAATCTAATGTAATTCAAAGTTGGGTTACACTTGAAATGTACAAATGTACACTAAATTCATACAATTATTCACACAGGTTTGAAATCCACTTCACATAGAAAATAAATTATATTAGGGGTTTAAAATTCCTCACTAAGTGTTTCCAGCTCCTTTGCTTTAAGGAACTGACTGCAAAAGATGCATATTCCACCAAATAGAAATGATATGCTATTATCTTAGAAATTTTAAACCTCCCCAAAAGTGTATTTCAATCAAACAGTGTAATGGAGTAACCAATCATTTAACTTTGCTGATAGACTATTTTATAGTATATTTATAGTTGTTAACTTAATATGTAGTTTTTAACTGTTTATAATTATGTCCACTTTATACTTCACAGAATCAGTCTATGATCAGACTTTTTTCTTGCATCACAAAATTTTACATAATGTCTCTGGGACAATTTTAATGATGATCTAATAATTTTATGAGAGAGTTAAGACTACTTAATGATTTTGAGAAAATTAAGATAATTTTCCTGGCTTATATTTCTTATTATAAGTTCTCCTATAGCAAAACATGTCTTTGGGTTTGAATAAAATAATGTATATTAAAGTTCTTCAGGATTTGTAAAGTTTACACTACAATAAATATGCTGGTACTACTATTACTTTTCAAGTCTGAATGTGTTCTTCTGGTGTCAAGACATGGATTCTTTGGCATTTCAACTTGAAATTTGAGATGTCATTCTATTCCTGGCTCAAAACATACCTGTAGCCCCCCTGCCTCAGATAAATAAATAATAAATAAATAAATAAATAAAAAGACAAAAAACTCCAAAGCTAGCTTTGTTGTTTTTAGTTTAAATTTTTTTAAAAACATTTCCTACAGATTACATGGCTCATTCCAAAAGGTATAGGTACTGTCTTTGGACATGTACACTCTAAAATGCATAGGATTGAGCATGGTCAGAAAGTTCTATTCTGGATTCTATGATATTAATGGGCATTGGTTACTTTATCTATACAAAAGGAAAAAGGTGTCTGTCTAATATCATTGGACAAACATTGTGAATGTAAATGGTCTTTAAGTAATTTGACTTAAAGAGGATATCTTTTTTTAAGTTTATTCTAAATAATCATTTCTGTTTAAATCTAAGTAATGATTCAAAGTATACTTCTATATAGAAAAAGGATCAGTGAGTAGTTCCCCTGTAAATGTGGAACACATGTCTTACCAAACTATGCTTGTCTATGTCCTAGTTGGGATATTCCAGATACCACAGGCTGAAATTTTACAACAAATCTTATCATCACATGTGTAATACTGCTCACATCAATTCAGAAATAGTCTTAGAACAAACCACTGAGTACTAAGTCAGCTATGGCTCTTAGCACAAACTCAAAATATCCACTCCATGTGGTTTTTTCCTCAGGTCTACCCTCCATATTTCATGGTCTTTATTTATCCTCCTCCCCGTTTACCTCAGATCTGTAGATATATTTTGGGTGGCCTTATAGTGCTTTTAGATTCTAATAGGGGTCAACTAGCAGATGGAAGAGAACTATTCAAACAAAAAACATTTTCTCTAAACCAAGAGTTGGCAAACTATGGCCTGTATGCCCAATTTAATTCACCACCTGTTTTTATAAAATTGTATTAAAATACAGTCACGTCTACTCACTTACACATTGTCTATGATTGCTTTAGAGATTGTATAACCCATGTAGCCTAAAATATTTCCTCTCTGGCCCTTTACACAACAAGTTTGAAAGTCTTTGTTTAAACCAATATTCTTAAATGTAATCAGAATGAAGGGTTAAATAGAGGCAATTGGTGGGCTCCACCCACAGAGTACGATTTGGTAGAACTGGGACTAGGTTCAAGAAGTTGTATTTCTAATATGTTCCCAGGTGATGCTGATACTGTTGGTTAGAGGAACACAGTTGAGAACCGCTGTTCTAAAGTGTGGAGGTACGTTCCTCTTTTTATTTATTTTTTTTAACATCTTTATTGGAGTATAATTGCTTTACAATGGTGTGTTAGTTTCTGCTGTATAACAGAGTGAATCAGATATACATATGCATATATCCCCATATCCCCTCCCTCTTGCGTCTCCCTCCCACCCTCCCTAATCCACCCCTCTAGGTGGACACAAGGCACGGAGCTGATCTCCCTGTGCTATGCGGCTGCTTTCCACTAGCTATCTATTTTACATTTGGTAGTGTATATATGTCCATGCCGCTCTCTCATTTCATCTACGCTCCTCTTTTTAAGAAGCTGTTCAGATGTGCTATAATTTTAAAGAGCAGATAGATATTGGTGTTCTTCAAATAGCATTTACCTTCCATTCAAGTCTGGAAAAATAGCACTCTAAGAGAAACAACTAAAAGTAACTTCCCTTCTTAGAAACTTGAAATGTTACCCTTAAGAATTAACATGTTCTCCATTAAATGACTCTCATGCTTTTTTAAACCTCATACTCAATCCACAATAAATGCAATACCATACCTCAGACACAATTTGAAAATTTATATTATGATAATACATATTTTACCATTAAACCCTTAGAGGTAAATTTGTATCCATTATATGCATGGATAAGAAAAAATACAACTTACCATACTGGAGGTTAGTGACTTCTCTAATACTTTAACTGAGGACTTTTAATTCAGGACTCTTTTCCATGAGATTGTTCTGCCTATCAAAACAAACTACCTAATTTCTTAAAAGACTTAAAAAACAAAATTGGGCCACCATTGTTAAAATCACTACATGTAGTTAAATAGAGCTGGGCATTTGAACTTTCACTACTAAAGATGCTAGTATTTGAGTCTATAGTAAACAATTCCTCACGCAGAAAAAGAAGTAAAAATGTGAATTTGTGGTGACTGTTGTCAATGAAAATGTGGTTTCCTACATTATGATTTACAGTTGGGACCAATAGTTAGTATGATGATAGAAGCATCCTTTTGCTGGATATTAACCAAGTGGCATTAGGCAAAAGCAATTGTGGAAGTAGTGGTAAGATGCTCACCTTGGTTAATGATTTGGGAAAAAATCTCTGGAGATTTAAAAGTAGGTGCTGTATATCCGTTTCTTTTATTGACTTTGATGCACTGTTGGAAATTGAAACCACTTCAGATGAATAAAAACCAGTCTATTACAGTGGGATGGGGAAAAAAGGCTTGGGTGAGATTAATATTTAAAGTACTCACAGCTGGTAAGTAGATTAAACTACAGTAGTAGTAGACTGGTCTCAGCAGCTTTCTTTAGTTCATTTTTAGGTTACAAATGTTGGCCTTTATGAGAATATCTTAAGGTAATAGTCCTGGAATAAAATTATATGATGGATTTTCACATTAATATCTTTCGATTCTCACAGATTTGTTAAGGGATCATTTTAATAGTGGAGATTTTCTATCTTGTGATATCTACTAAGGAAGAATATATAAAGATAAGATAAAATTACGTAATTTTTCTGAGCTTTACTTTGTAACGAACTAAAGAATTACAACAAACAGCTCAGAGAAATAAATTATATACATACTAAAATTTTCTGTTTCATTTGTATTATTTTTAGGGAAACACAAATTAAGAGAATTGGTTAGATCGGTTCATTCCTATTAGTATTTTTTTTTTTTTTTTTTTGCTTTGAGTACAAGGTAAAATACACACTTTTAGACTAATCCACTTAGTCTTGAAATATGAGTAAGGCATTGGAAAGTATCTTGAACAAGTAGTCAGAAAATCCATGTTTTCTTAGTTTTGCCATTGACCAAATAAGTGACCTTAGAAATTTACTGCATTTTTTTTGGACCAAATCCACTCAACTTTAAATGTATTTTATTATTTGATATCTAGTTTCCTTCTGAAACAAAATCCCATGATTATATGTGATATGCTTCCATAACCAAGTTAAATCTCTATGTGTTGAGATTATATTTGTAGTGATTTTCTAAATCATCTATTGTAAATATCAGGCAACAGTTAACTTTCTACAGAATGTAATCACAATTTTGCCACCAACTCCCCAATGTTAATTTTACATCACTAGCTGGTGATTTTCAGGTAGAATTAGAACTGTGGATCAGACAGTCCAGAAAGATATATACATACAAATATATACTTGAACATCTGTAAAGGTACATCTCAGAGATGTATAAAGCCTCTAAGATAATGGAGAAGAGCAGTAGTTACTTCCTGCCTCACATGATTCTAAAATTTACCATGGAGCATTTAGAAACTGATGACATGTAGATGCTGCCTGAGGTTCCTTTAGCAGCTAAGGGGTAGCCTTAGTCCTAGGGGTAATCATTTTGTAAGCTTGAACTACAACTATATAATCATAACTATCATGAAATATATCAATTACTTTTTTCTTCTAAAACCTATAAGCAAATTATTTTCTTTTGGCTTTCAGTGAATAAATATTACAAACATAATGAATATATTACAAACATATGACTTTAAAAAGTTATGCAAAGTATAGAAAATGATTTAATTTTTTCTTCATTTTTTCTATATTACTCATTTAGAGTCTCTAAAATTGATTAGAAAACTTCTGTTCTATTTTTCAGGTTTCAAACATAACTCAAAGGTAGGCTGTCTGTATTCCCTGAAATATTCTATCTAGCTTTGTAGAATATATAAATATTAGAAGTCTCCATATCATGTCAGAGGAAGAAAACAAGTGTCCACATAGCTAGAGAGATTTATATTTAGTATCATGCCTATGTAATAATTTTTTAAGCTTTTTGACATTTTTCAAACTTACGAGTATTTTTCGCTACCTTGAGGTTTCCCATCCCACTCCCCACTCCCCAAACTGTAGCTAAAGAAAATGGCCTTCAAAATGAAAACTAGTATTTTGCTCTGACCAAGGCATAGAACCCTAAGAAGAATTCACTGGTAAAATACTATGTCACAAGTCTCTATTTTAGCAAAAAGATAGAGATGGTTTGACACTGAGACCAAAATATAAAGTCTGGTAAAGCACATTCTTCAAAGAAATACTGAGACGGGAAAGGAATTCACTTGGGAATGTGCTTCAAACACATCACCAACTGAATCTGGTGATCGTATACCAAACCCCTCCTCTGCTGTGAAAAATCACTTGAAGTTGATCATGGTCAGTTGTTTAGAAATGTTCCCTTAATTCCTGAGTTGTCCCTGGGAATTTACTCTTGAAGAGATCACTTATTCTATTGACCTGATCTTAGGCTTTCCATGCTATATTTAATCCAAAGATATATGTTTTACCCTAATTTACCTATTATAATACAGGCAGCATGAAATTTTCCTGGTCCTTCACCTGAATGTGGGCCTAATGTCAGAAAGAAAAAGTACTTTGTGAGTTTTTTCTGTTTTCTTTTGTAATGTGTACCTCATTCGGCACACGTAGAGAGAATTCATTCTTCATTTCTCCATTTGGGGACTTGAAAAATCAGGATTATGCTTTGTCTCCTTGCTCCTTTGTTTCCTGCAATTCTGAAGCACCTCTAGAAGAAAACTGGGTCGCTTGTTAGATTGAGTTGAAGAGCCTTAGGGATGCATTTTTCAAGGAAGTCTATTGGGTCTGCCTCTGCCCCTTCAGGCAGTCCAGTAATTCTGACATTCTAGTTCAAGATAATGTCTTAAAACTACTATCCCTCTTCTGGCACTGTATAGTTCTCATGTTTGAACTGTTACTTTACCATTAGATTGAGTTTAAGTGTCTGGGAGTGTCAGTTAAGGTTCTTTATTTTTTGTTTTAGAGTCAAGGTTTACTGCTGGTTAATTTTAATTTAAAAAAGGAAACAAATACCAAAATAAAAAGTCAGCCTATTGTCACAGATGTAGTATGTAATAGATTGGTTCTTTTCTAGAGACGCTTCCTTGAAAATGTTAGACAAAAGTGTGTTTCTGTCCTTGCCACTTACTCTTACCTCCCATATTTTGAGATCCTTTCTGTACCAAATACTTTTCTTGATGTTTGGTGTTTCTAGAAACTTTTCTACAGAATAAATTATACCTATGCATTTGGCATAAGCCTTTCAAGTGCCATGATTCCATAGAAATATTTAGGGCAGCATTAGTGGGCTATCACTGATACATCCTTTAGTTGGCTCCACGCTGTCTCCTCCTTCACCCCTATTTGCAATTTTTAGATACATGGTCCTAGAGGTCAAGTTAACCAAGCATAAGAATTTGCTCTACTACCTTTTCTTAAAGAATGAATGATAATCATCTATTTTGACTTACATGGAATTTTTGCGTTAATCAATCTATTTCAAAATAAGGTTATTTTACCTGACAATATAAATGTACTTTAATTACCTGAACAGAATTATAGCTCAGATCTTTGAATCACTGTGGTTTAGGACATCACTTCACAGCCAAACAGAAACATGTTCCCAATCACTGAACTTGAATTATTGTTATGTAGCTTGAGGCTTGTATTAAAATCACTGAATAATTGCAATCATATTATTATAATCAAGTACAGGAACAGTAATTACAGGTTACAGTCACTTTAAGCTGCCCTGGAAGTCCTATATTCTGAGCATATGCATATTAAAAGTTTATGTTAGTGATAAAATTAATGAACAGGATTGTAAGCACTTGTCAGTAGGAAAGATGTCACATATCTTACCATATAGGGAGTTATGTTTTCACATTAAGGAAAACTGTGTGCCTAACATTATTTCTTTTCTCTCATAAGTTAGATTATAAAAAATAAAAACTAAATTTCACAAGCTAATAATGGTTATTTTAGTACCTGACTTTAATAAATTTACCACATTTTCTTATGATGATTAATATTTGGGATTTTATTATTCATTTATGGGTTTAAAAAACAAAGAAAACTATGTAAATTTGTATGTATTTTGTGTTCCCCAATGAACTGTAATTGTACAAATCCTTGATAAAAGGCAAAGTTAAAAAAATATTCCTTGAGATCAAAACCAGGAAAGAAAAAGTCAAAGAAAAGAATGCAGTCTTTTTCAAATGATATGATCTTGTTTTGAAGAGACATAAAATGGAAAGGTATTTGATATTTGCTGATGTAGAGTATTAAAGAGACGTAACCATCTTGTGTTAATATTCTGATTAAAAGACCAACCCTATTTAAACTTTAATAATCTTGTTCTTTTATTCAAACGATGAATATGGCATACGAGATAGGAACTGTATTTTGATAGTCGGGGTCTAAAATTAGAACCTGACGCTGAAAGCAGTGTAGAGTCCTAGGGGTCCAGTCATGGGGAAATGGCTTCTACACACATGTGCTAACCACCGAATCATATTATTACACTTTCTGATTCACAGTGACAATGGGGACAGGAGTGAACATACGACCATAGAAATAAGTAGAAAATATATAGCTGTGATTGGGAAGGAAAGTCAGAAGGGAAAGATGTGAAAAGGTTAAGTGTGTAGGTGACTTCCAGGGAATTTCACTCCAGTTCCTCATCTCACTCATCACCAAATGAGCATCAAGATGAAATGACACTCTGTATGGACAAGATAGGCCCGCAGACGAGGAGATGAATCCTGTGCCAGTTTCATAGGCTTTCTACACCCACCATGACAGACAACATAAGCCAGATAAAAGGCCAACCAAACACCCAGATGCTGTTGCTGGAAAATTACATACTGGAGCTCAGCATCTGGGTCTCACAGCTGCCAAGTTCACCCCATAGGTGCCCATGGTGCTTGGCTCAGATATTGGGCCAGATAGAAAGGGGTGGGCACCATGGAACACGCCAATCACCACAGTGAACAAGAAGACAGTAGAAAGCCAAGTGTGTAATAAAATAGCATGAAGCTACCAATATGGTTTCAAAAGCACAAAACGATACTTCAGCATCCTAGACATAATGTTGACAGCAGGTTTTTCCTCTTTGGTGTAGAGATATGATTTAAGGGGCATTAATGTTGGGCCTGGGGTTACACTCTCTTACTGAGTGAAGGATGTCAGTAATAAGAGAAATTATAATCATAATTACCTTATGGATTACAATGCCCTACACCTTTACATCTAGTTAAAAATCCCTAGGAGGATAGCTAAGCAGAATGAGGAGAGCCATTTGGTGTAAGACCTATATCAATAGGGTAAAAATATACCAAATCAATATACAAAACAGCATGTAAATTCCAAGATGGCAACAGATGGTAATGAGTGAGCATTACAGACTCCACTGGTTTCACCTCAGGATTCTAAACCACATCAATTTATAGCAAACATGCACCTCACAATAGATTGTGTTCGTAGGAATCTGCAGCAATATAGCTCTGATGAGACGCTATGATGGGAATCTTGTGCCCAGGCTTATGAAGTTTGGTATGTAGATTTCAATTAATAAAGTAAATGAGTATTTTTCCAATCAGTGTGTTTCATTTCATGTGGTTTATTTTCCTTCTAATTCAGTGCTTTGTTTTCTAGATTCAGAAATATCTTAGACATATTTTATACATGTCTTTATTTTTAGATTGTTTTTGGCTAAAAAGGTATTTTCTGACTCATTAATAGGTGAGTACAATAGGGCATAACGTCATCACATTTTTTAAGAATACCTTATTTAAGGAACTAAGCTGTTATTAGTCAAAAATATTAATACTGAAGTAGTAATAGTATATTTGACTCTGCATATAACTAGAGAAAAATGGATTCATTAAACTTATCAAAATGGTTATTTTTGCATATTAATTGTTGACATGCAATCCTCTGAAATTTCATTTCTTAAATAACTATGTGGCTCTCCACTTCTATTTATTTTAATGTATTATATTTAAATGATTGCTTTTTAACACAATGTCTCTGAGTTTTTTTAAAAAAATTTATATGTGTATATATATAAATGAGTAAAGTATAAATATGGCTTAAAACATATGCTATCCTACTTTAGTCAGTAATTATGTTTTTCCATAATACTAGTATTATAATTGTAATTTAAATAATGTTGATAAAATAAAACTCTTCTTATGTGAAACCACAGCTTATACTCCTTTATAATTGCCAGCTTAGGCCAGTTGTACTCTGCAAGGGAAAGGATTACAAACTCAGTTTTCACCATTGTATCCCAATAGCCTAGCACCATGTCATGCACCTGACACACAGTAGGAGCACCATAACTGTTTGATGAATGAATATGTCAATGACTCTTTTATTAAGGATAAGCACAGTTTTTATGTCTATAGTTATATATTGAAAATGTATTCCCCAAGAGAGGCTGTTCTCAAACATTTCATACTAGGACTCATTTATATTGTTAAAAAATATTGAGACTTGCAAAGAGCTTTTGTTTAGATAGGTTATTTCTATCCATGTCAATCAAGGTTATTTCTATCAATGTCTATCAATGCCTATCTGTATTAGAAATTAAAACTGACAAATTTTTGAAAATATTTTAAAATAATAAACTCATTAAAGAGTAACAAAATATGTTTTATAGAAATAATTATATTTTCCAAAAGAATTAATAGTGAGAAGAGTGAAATCCCTTTGTACTTTTGCAAATCTTTTTAATGTCTGGCTTACAGAAGATAGGAAAATTTATCTGCTTCAGCATCCAACCTATTGCAATGTTACTTTAAATAAAGTATATGAAAAAAATCTGGCCTCACATAGATATACAATTGGAAAAGAGGACCTTGTGAGCCCTCTGAAAGGGTCTGAGAGACCCTCACAGTTCCTCAAACCGCACTTTGAAGATCATTGCCCTTGAGAATCTGCATTCAGATCTCACCAAAATTGATTTAGCCACATTTCATTCTGTGTTAATGGAATCAAAACTTATAGATAAGGAACTGAAAAGTATTTTGTAAGAGTTCTAATAATTAAATGTTCGCAACATAAACTTACAGCCTTAATGAGAAATCGTACTATAAAACTTAGAGATGTCTTTAAATAATTATATAAGCTGATATTAAAAATAGTACATGGTAATGAGTAGCAGCTATTCTAGGTCTTTGGAGAACCAAACATAAACTATTATCTTCTTTACTGTTCCTATCTCCAGATATCTATCTATGTATCTATCTATGGGTAGAGTGATTTTAGATACCTTTGAGGCTCTATTAGTTGGAAAATTTCCTCAAATTTTTAACAATATCACTATGTTTTTAATTTAAATGATCTCATAATTCTCCTGTTCAGAAATATACACAACCTGAAACTAACACAACATGGTTGATCAAATATACTCCAATATAAAGTAAAAATTTGAAAAAAGAAATATACACAAAGAAAGTTTAGCAAGCAGGCTAGACATGTCAAAACAATATATATGCATCTCAATATAAAGTTGAAAAAGTAGACTACAATTACTTTCACCAAAAACACTTATTTTTAGAAATTTACTATGTACCCTAATTATGTGTGTATTTTCTCATATATAAATATGGTACCGAAGATCAATTATGATGTTATGCATAATTTCATAATAATTCATTTAAAAATTATTCATTGAGAATGTCTATGTGCCAGATACTATCAGGTTCTGGGGATAAGACAATAAAGAAGATGAAAGTACCAGGCTTTGTGAAAATTATTTTCTAGTGGAAGAAAAAGATAATAAATTATCAAATAATAAATAATAAAATGTCATCAAAATCAAATACCATTTTACACTCATTTGTTGGTAAAAATTAAGAAGTCTTATGATACTATTAGAGATGTGGTAGGCTGAAAGAATATCTTAAAAACAGCTGGTAGGAGTGTAAACTGGAAGACATTTTGGCTTTGCCTTGTAAAGTTAAACATAACCTAAGACCCAGTAATTCTATTTCTAGGTACATACTCAAGAGAAACTTTTGCACATTTGCACAAGGATATATATATATATATATATATATATATATATATATATATATATATATATATATACACACACACACATATATATACACACACATATATATATAAATGTGCAGAGAAATACTGTTAAGAATAGCAGAAAATTGGAACCTACTATAGACAGGAAAAAATTGGTAAATTTACACTGTGAATTATTACACAGTGTAGGAAAGAAACGAATATGGATACCTGTAACAACATGGCTAGCCTGTACTTGAGCATAGGACGTGGGCCACAGAAGATTACATTCAGCATAAGGGCTTTCTTAAAAATTAGGAACAATTAAAAATTGTTGTTCAAGCATATATGTGTGTATGTATGTATTTAGGCAAGATAATGATAAACACAGAGTTTAGGATAGTGGCTAGGTGCCTCTGAGGAAAGCAGAAGGATTGAGAGAGAAAGAGCACATTAGTGGAAGTTGGTTTTAATGTTTTAGATCTAGGGGTTGGATGTTGGGTTCAAGGGCGTTCATTATATCCTGAATGAATGAATGAATAAAAATGAGGGCCATGCAAGGACCAAAGATGGCAATGTGTTAAAAATCAAGGATTATTGTTAATCTAATTTTGTGCTCCTGAAATTAATAATTAATGTGTGTGTGTGTGTGTGTGTGTGTGTGGGCATGAGACACATATACAATTTTTTTCAGGTTGTATTAAGTGATAAGTATAACAAAGAAAAATAAAATAGGATGCAGAGGTAGAAACCTATGAGGTATTTTTATATTGGATATGCACATACATGTGAATGTTTGTATATATAAACACACATACAATTCACATAGTGGGACAGCTCTGTCATACAACACCATTCTCATGTTACTGAGTAAACAGCATGATGCTGAGTTGATGTTGCCATGTCTCACAGTGCAGTATTAGAAAGCGAAAATTGTGGACTTAGTAGTCAGATAAGTGTGGAACAAAGTTATCTATGTTTGCTTGGGTAGCCAGGACCAAAGTTTTCCTACTGGAATTGTGTTTTTGTACAACACTTGCATTTATTTTTAAGATCTTTGTAGTGAATAGTCCTGTGAAAAATTATGTCTTCTGTAAGGGCATTTTTGAGGCTGCTATTAAATTGTACCTTGTTTTCTTCGTGGGAATCTCAAGTCAGGGGGGAACCAAATGATTTTGGGAAGAGAAATATTTCTCTGTTCTTGAGCAATTTGTGTTTTATCTTAGAGACATGGGGAACTATGCAGCTAAGTTTGTGTTTTCAGTTTTCTTGTGTTCATTATTGAAATGCAGAGCTAACTTGGAACTATATCTGTAGCAAATATATAATCTCTCTTTGAATTAATTTTTAAACCACATTTCCATCTCATCTATTTGTATTTTTCTTTTTTACCCTCACTTTTAAGGTACTCTACTTTATTCTGTTAAACCAAACTCATTTGATTCTAAAAATATAAATACTTGGAAAATAGCCAATAACTTTATCGGTTATTATGTCTGTAGCACAAAGCTATTTTGTCCTCCTTCCCTCCATGCAACCATTGTGCTAAAGAGACTCTTATTTCATGTGTATGTGTGTGGGGACAACCCCCCCCCCAAGAGGTGTGACTCAACCAATCAATTAAGGTAACTAAAAATAGGCTAAACAAAGGCTCAGTTTGATGTGAAAATTTATCATTTGTCTAGGAGTATATTTGCTCAATACAGACTGTCAATCTATATAGAAGGGAGAGAAAATTAACTGTAAATAAAGCCTCAGTTAATATAAACTGAGGAGCAGTTGTAGTCTTCTCAGTACTGAGAAACTAGTATATTCTACAGAATGTCTCCTCAGAATGGCTTAGAAGTTGCAACTCTTTTCCCTACACATAATATAGAGACTTCTCAGAGATGACAGCAAAGTTTTTTTTTAATTAAATTTGTGATTTTCATATTTATGTTCTTTCCCTGAAACTGTAAAAATAATTTTCCTGACCTCACCCAGAAAACACATTCTCAATCTTCAGGTTTTCCTTCAAAAATTATAATAGCAATACTTTACATTTTAAGAACACCATTGTTTTCCTTTTTAGAGCTTTCTTCCAAAGAGCTCAAAGCATCGCAAAGTGCTCTCAAGAAAGTTATATTCACGTTTCCCTTCCTTTGATCCCTATGATGAAATGCAACCACCTCTCTGGTGAAATACAGCCACTGCTTATGACAGTGAATAACAATTCCATACAATTCACGAGAAATAACATACCCAATTAAAACTGTAAAGGGGGCTTAGAAAGACAGACTTTAATTAGCGAAGCTGGAATGTGGCCAAGCAAAAAAAAGTACCGTGAAAAGTGGTCATGACCTCATTTTAACACTGTCTTATTCAGAAGACCACATCTAGAGTAACCCACTGCATCAGGCTGACTTGGGGCACTGATTGATTCAGCCCTGAATAAATGGGAACAATGTCACATACTTAATCATCATCTGCATTTATCAAAGCGGTCAAAGATTTTCCTAGACGAGCCTCCTCCATCAGTTAACGACCCTGTGCATGTCCATTCATGAGTCAAGGAATAACACTAGGCCTATCCCTCCCCTTTTATAACTATTTTTTGACAATATGGTGTTATCAAGTACCAAAAAACTACACAAATTTCTATATAATATTGTAAGATCAAAGACCAATGGAATTTCAATGTGAACATTAGATATCCAAAGGCAACCATCCTTAATTCTAAAAATAACTTTTCTAGAAATGTCAGAAGCTAAATATCACCAGTTCTCAATCCAGTCACCCAGACTCATTAATTTCATGCCCACAGAATGTAGAGTAGCAGGGGATAAAAAAATAAAAACAATTAAAGAAAAGAAAGATTAGACTTATATTGCACCAATTCTTTTAAACATGGCTCAGTGATAATATTATTTGATTTAGAGAGGGTTTCCTAAGTTGATTTTTCTAAATTGGAAGTATATACTGGCACCTAATCTGTATTTAACATTCTGAATTGTTGGATTTTTGATATAATATTGGGTTTTATATTGTCCCAGAAATTGCTGTGGATGAACTCGTTTTCATATGTTTGTTTCTTGCATGCTTCCATGACAAGGATGTCAAGGGTAGACTTATAGAAAGCATTTCCAGCAGCTTTGTCCCCAACAATTACCTCTCTATTTCCCTATTCAGCTCTGCCACCACAATGGAGGAGTGGGCTGGTGATATCCATGGTTGACATTGGTCTCCTCTGACCTAAATTTGTGACTATATTAAAGTATCCACACTTCACCAACCAAAGCTTTTGTTTATTAATGGAAAAGTGGCCCAAGATTTACATTTAAGTTTTATTCCTTAAAAAAAGTTTAAAGGCACCTGTAGCTTTCAAAAATCTCAAACTATATAGTCAATTGTTAAGAGAATTGACTTAATGGTTTCTATGTCTGTAGTAGAAAACTGTTCTTTCCCCTTTCTTTCCAGCATTCCTTTCCTCTTCTGGTAACAGTACTGACTCCCCTGGGTTCAAGAGTTGTTAGTCTGTACAACACCACTCGCATCAAGGATTTATGCATGTGACCCAGTCTTGACCAATAACAATCTTTCTCCAGGGCCGCTTGCTATTTCCCTGTGGATAACACATTATAAGACTGTTGTCTTGGCATAGGTAAGCAGTCCTGGCTTCTGCCACCCAGTAGGCCTTCAAGGGGTGAAGAGATGTAAAGAGGAAGAGGCATAGACACAGGGAAGTCCTTGAATCTAGGCTATAATGAGGCCTTTTGCACTACAGTTTTCCATGTCTGGTTGCCAAGCTGATAGATTCTACTTTAGTATAATTTGAACTGGGTTTATATCATGTGAAGCCAAGAATACTGACCCCACAATAAATTGTCTGTAAGCTATGAACAGTCACTGTGCTAGGACTGGGTATCCAGAGCTGTACTGCAGTGCAACGCTAAAGACATGTCATCACTGCCCTCATGGTGCTAACATACTTGCAAGGGAGGTAGGAGATGAACAGATAGTTAATGATAAAATATAACATGCTAATAAGAAAATGAACATGGATGATGGAAAACAGAAGAATATACTTAGATAAGATGGTCAAGGGAGCTCTCATTCCAAGGGTGTTAGAACTAACATTTTACACAAAGTAACTTTAAAAATATGTTTCATTCAGATCCTTTTCAAGTGTAGTTTTAGTCTTTTAAAGTGTTTTTTGCTTTTACTGATAATTAACAATGATGATACAACCAATGATAACTAACATTTATTGACTGTACCTATGGTTATCACTGGATGACTTTTCAATCTTTTATCCCATATAATCTTCAAAATTATTCTGTAAAGTGAAAATTATCATCATCACAATTTTACAGTTGAGGAAATGGAAGCATTCAGATATTAAATACTAACTAGTAATCAGAGGAGACAGTGCTCGATCTCCATAAGTGTTAATTCAGAGCAGGCATCCTTCACCATGACCCTATTGACAATAAAGTTCAAGCACTGCAGGTATAAATAATGTATTGATAGAAAGAGAAAAATCCCTCTTCCCTTAGTATTATCTTTTCCACTGACATAAACATTCTTAAGCATCTGGTACATGCATTATTTTCCTGTACGTGTAAAACTATGCTCTTTAAGAGCCTATCATGGTATTATAATACATACCATATATTCTTAAGACATGCCTGCAATTTACTTTCTCCCAAAGGTGATATTTGAGATAGTTTTTTTTATTTTTGAAAAGTTTATCCACCTTGGCTTCCCTGGTGGCGCAGTGGTTGAGAGTCTGCCTGCCAATGCAGGGGACACGGGTTCGGGCCCTGGTCTGGGAAGATCCCACATGCCGCGGAGCAACTAGGCCCGTGAGCCACAATTACTGAGCCTGCGCGTCTGGAGCTTGTGCTCCGCAACAAGAGAGGCTGCGATAGTGAGAGGCCCGCGCACCGCGATGAAGAGTGGCTCCCGCTCGCCGCAACTAGAGAAAGCCCTCGCACAGAAACGAAGACCCAACACAGCCATAAATAAATAAATAAATGGATCCTCACATTTAAAAAAAAAAAAAAAAAGTTTATCCACCTTGAATTTTTTCTATATTTGCACAAAATTGTATACAATCAGACCATTCTTTCTTTATACTAAAGGTTAATATACTTGAATTCTTATAGTGATAAGACTTTCTCCGCAACCCAGTTTGCTCCTAACTAATCCTTTCTTAGCCAACTTTTGCCGATTACCTCAGCATCAGGAGGCAAGTTGACCCAATAGCAACAACACTTTGGAATTAAGTAAAACTTTTCAACTAGGAAGATTTGCATCTTCGTTTATTCCCAGTCTTTCCTGATACTTCAATGATTAAGTGTGTGGAGGTACATCTACCTCCAACCTCTTAGACTGCATGAAAGAAGAGAGTAAACAGAAACCATAACTATTTATGGAGTCCCCACAGTGTGCCACTCACACATGCGGGGCCCCGGAGACTCAATGGCAGATAAGGTCAATGGGTTTCAAGCCTCAAGGAACACTCCATACAAAGACAAAAGAGCACCATCTTCCTACGATTTTTGTTATTTTGCCTGTTGTAATTACTAAAATTCAGGAAAAGAGGACAGTGTCACTACTCTTTCCCCCTCTGTCTTCTCATGACTGGGACTAAAGCTACTGGCAAAATATTTTTAAACAATGAGTTAGGAGAATGAGTTTTCCTTAGTTACACTTAAATCCAAAGAGCCCTTCCTGTGTCAGTAATGAGTTCGATTTGGGGGGAACAGTGTTTCATCTTTGGTGGCTGAACCAAGTGCTCTTGGAAATTTGCTGGACTGGATGTCATTAAGTACAAAATTCATTGCAAGACTCTCAAGGTTGCAATTAAAGCAATGCGGAGCCTTGGACTGCCAGAAACAGAGACAATTCACAAAAGTCTTTAAGATGAGCACATTGTGCCAACCAAAGAGGAATCTTCAGTATTGCTTTCCCCACAGTCTCAAATCATTTTAGGCTTCAAGATTATAATTGTTACTCAGCTTGTGAGATGCAGCCTGTAAGCTTGAAAAAAAAAAAAAAAAAAAAAAAACTGTCAGTGACTATTTCCATTGCTCTCACCGCGACTATTTGAAATCTTCACAGGTATGAGGTCTTTTCTCAGATTATTTTTCCCATAAACTCTCTGGACCCACTTATTTCATTTTTAAAGACAAGGTAACAAGGAACACATCACATCATATCTATATTGTCACATGCAGCTTCTTTGATAAAACCACATCAGAAGGAAAAACTGTCCCCACAAATGCATCCATGGCTTCAGGGGCATCTTGTAGTACCTCAAAGTTTCATGATATGAGCTGATTTTTTCAGTTGGTCCAGACCTTACCATTTAAATACTCCCTTATCTATTTTAGTGTTTTATTAAACTCTTACTATGTACCAGGCAAGGGTATGTATACTATCTCTTTTCAGCCTCACAGTGAGCATGAGGTAAGCAGTATTATCTTCTTTTTGCAGATGAGAAAAGAAAACCTTAGCAGGATGACCTTAGCTACAAGGATACACAGTTATTATACGGGAGAACGAGGAAGTCCCGAGTCCATATGTAATCCAAGGTGCCACCACCTACCTATTAAAAGACATATAGATGCGCACTCAAAAAGGAAGCATGTTGCCTACTTGAATGTGTCTACAGAAAAACAAAATCTCTCCAAAGATCTTACATGTTTCATTTTTAAGTTCATGGGCAAGTAGAGGTTTATTGCTACTTACATATCCCAATTAAATGAAACTGAAATTTTAAATACATGATCACTATCCCTTGATCAAGTGCTCATCAGTGAGAAGAACAGAGCAGAACTGAAAACATCTGTATTCTAAATGCATGTCCGCCACTAGTCACTTCTGTGACCGTGGGCTTCAGTGCCTCCAGGTGTAAGATGAGGCAGTGGGCAGGAATGTGGGTTGCAAAGACCCTTCCCAAACCTAAATATAGAATTTTAAATCAGATTACTTTAATCTCATACAACTGGACAGTCTATCAGTGCTGTTTCTAAATCTGCAGATAGCAGCAGTAAGAGAGTAATGCTGTAGGGAATTAAGTTGTATCCACTCATACGTTCTATGAGTTTATGGACCCATATTAGAGAACAAGATTATTGCATATATTAGAGTTGGTTTCTATAAACAAGTAAAATCAGGACAATAGGATTTGGAAACAACCTCTGATTCCATTTCTTTTGGCTTCCTGATTTTTAGGTTTGTTTACTATGTACCAAACACAACTTAAAATTAAAGTAATAATTTAGAAGTTATTGCTTTAAGGCAAAGGAAGAAAAGGGTCTCTGCAGGGAAGTGTTTCCCTAGAGTCTTCCTAATACTGATTAACACTAGTTTTTGAAATGTTAATTAGTTTTGAGCTTAACAGCTAGTCATTGTCTAAAAGGGCATGGAGCAAAACTTTTTCAAAGTTTGGACCAGGGAGTATTTAACTCCTTAACGCCAAAGACTGGCCATTTACTCCATTGCTGCCCACTGAACCATGAGAATGCCAGGGCTGATTAGCTGTGGTGATTAGCAGACTGACATTAGGACTAGAATCACTTGTCATTTGCTTACATTGATAAAAGTTAGATGTTTTTTAGGCATTCTATCAGTGCAATGTATTCCATTTAGTAGTATTATGGAATGCATATTTTAAAAACTTATCAACTATGAATAGGTTTGATACAATGTACACATTTTTAGAATAAGATCTAAAATTACTGTGCTGTATTTCTGTGATTGTGTTTGTCATTTAATTGGTATAATGGTAGAAAATAGAGCTTGTTGTTTTTTAGGCTGTATCTTAGAGACTATATTTATTATTCCTTCTATATCTGTGCCATCTTAATTTCACAGTTTCCTATTGCTTCTCAGTAGAGTAAAACACTCTTAAAAGAACATTCATTAAAATCTTCATAAACAGAAGAATTCTTATGGGGAAATATGGAATTATAGAAAACAGCTACAGTCTGAAGAAGACAATGGAAATTGGAAAAGCAGTAAGAAATATTTGCTTTACTCAGAAATGTTTGTCTATAAAGCAAAAATGTCTATAGGTCTAGGTGATCATATGCATAAATTCAATATTGTTTACTCCATTTTACTACTCAGGAACAGAGATTTGAGAAATCTGCCCAAAGTCTTAGAACTCAATGACAGAGCTTGTATTTGAAAATGTTCTTTCTACTACTATCATCTTCATTTTGTCTTACTTTATTATTTCTTCATTATTACTTAAGCACAAATAGGTAGGGCTTTTTCTTTAACATTTAAATGTAACTCAACTTCGTTAACTGTATTTGAGACAAGAATCTAGTCTTACACAGTGAAAACTCTACATGGAATGCAATATTATATTGTAGAAGATTCTACTTAAGAATTTACTTAAGCATTTAAACTATGCAAAGCTAGTAAAATGTTAAAAAATAAGCTGTGCTTGAGATTATAGTAAAGGACTGAAGGACAGATAAACCCAGGTGGAAAAAAATTGAGAACAGTCTTAATGCTGGGAAGGCACATGGTATACCTAAGGACACAAGTAGGAGGAAATAAAGGAATGACCAGAGTAGATGATCATCTAATGATAGTGATATTTGTAAAAGACTATTCTGGATGTGGGTCTAGACTTTTCTCAAAAGCCGTGATGGGAGAGAACGAGGAAAACCAGAAGTCGGGCTGCACAGGGAAAACTGAAGCAGAAGAGTAGGAATAAAAAGGAAAAAATGAATCTTAGAAATGTTGTAGGAAAAAAATCATCAAATTTATTTTTAACGATTGCCATCTTACGTAAGCACTCTTAATAATGTTGGCTTTTCTTTATTACCAAGTCACATGAGAGGGAATATTTTTTTAGATCACTGTCCTTAAGCTTTTCTTTGGCACTATCGCCTCTTCCCCAGTTCCTCCACAGTCTTTTGAATTTATTTATGGTTCTTTCCTTCTGTAGCTATTGATATGCACTGTTCTTTATGGTACAATTCTGGGCTTGCGTTTTGGTCTACTTGTATTTTTCTCAGCCATATGTGATATTTGGGTAGATTTGTTAACATTCACTTTCATTCTTATAGCATTAATAAAGGTGCTGCAGAAACCAAACCAAGCATGAGACCTGGTCCATGGAGCCCAGCAGTATAGGTGGCACCCAAAAATTAAGAGACTTGCTGGACTGTAGTTAAACTCTTCTTCAGGAACTGCTCCAAGCCGAGAAGCTTAGAGAAAGAAAAAGAGTCAAATGACACTCCACAGAGCAACATGATTGTGTTACTTCAGCTTCTACAATCTTGTCAATGAATTTACAAATCACATTACTTATGTTTGTGGTAAGCTATGACTTATAACAAGTCTGCTATTAATGTCCAAACTTTTCAGCTGCAGTTGGAATGGAAAAACCATTACAATGACCAAGTTACTCAATTGCCTAACTAAACTATAACCAACCTGCACACCACATTAATAACAATTTTCTGAAGTGTCTTTTTAATTTACACCAAACATGTTCTTCTTTCACAGCAATTAAATCTATTAACTCACAGTTTGTTGAGTTTAAAATAACGTAAAGAACTAACGATATACTAGCAAATCTGTATAAGGGCATGAGTGTGAGTGTGTGTGTGTGTGTGTGTGTGTGTGTGTGTGAGTGAGTAGGGGGAGGGAAAGACAGTAATTATATGCATAATCGCATGATTATTTAAATAGTCCTTTGATTTTACAAAATCCTTTTTATAGAGTTCTCATTATTAAGCAAACATTTCAAATAACTCTTTTTATCCTCAGATGGATAATTTTCTGATCATTCTTATATTTACTATTACTGGAACCAAGTATATATGTAGTGAGAAGACTTTGCCATCAAAGCTGAGTCTGAGCGAAGGCTCTGCTACTCATGTTTATGTGACCTTGGGCAAGTGACTTTGCTTCTCTCATCACCATCTGTAACACAAAGATAATAGCAGTGGATTCTATAAATGCAAGTGGGAGAAAAGCTCTGCATACAGAGGTATATGCTGTCTGCCTGGAATAAGGCTGCCCACTCTCTCCTAAGACAGTGACTTTCATCATCCAGAAAGTCACCAATCTGCTGTCCAACCTACTCTTCTCAATACCTCCAAAGCACATTTCCAGGATGAAGGTACATTTTCCAAGCTCATGAAGATTTGAATAAAGCCTCATATTAATTGAGAAATAACCAACACAGGGAACCAGAATATTCTTGGTTTAGACAGTATGCCCAGACAATTTCCTCTTATGGACAGATTTATATGATTACTTTCATAAGAATATTAGTTAATTTACAATGAAACTAACAGCCATAGATCCCAAGCAGAGGGGGCTAGATTATTCTCTTCATGTCTGCAGATATAAAGTGGAACAAAATAATCATTGGGAAATTCCTTTATAAGTCTGGAATCAAAACAAAGGGGAACTAATTAGAGTGAGCAAGTGTTCTAGCATCATCATGATAAGAGAGCATGAAAATGTATCCCATCTCTCAGTAGAGATGACTTTAATAATATTGGTAACTAACAATATAGAACACTTATGTGCTAAGCACTGTTAAAAGCATTTTATATGGATTAGCTCATTTAATATTTATAAGAACCCCCGTAAGAAGTTCTATTATTATCTCCATTTTATAGTGAAGAAACTGGCACAGACTGGTTAATTAACTTGCCTAGCATCACAAAGCAAAGAAGAATGAACTTGCCAATGGGGCCTGAATTCTCACTATCTGTTGGTTAGAATGCGTTTATTGTCTGAAAAGTTTGGGAAGTGGGTCCTGCCAATCTTTGCCCATGATTCTCATTTTCAATATTCCCCCTGATATTCACTTCTCCTTCAAGTTCTCTACAAAAGTGGTATTCAGATTTATATCTGAGGAAAAAGAAAGCAGCAATCACACAAGTATCCAGGAAAAAGCACTTCAGGCAAGAAAGAATAGTAAGTATCAAGACACTGTGGGTGCATTAATCTATTTGATTCACAGCCAAACACTGCAGAACTGGGAACTTCTTTCCTGGTATAGCTCTACTTCGATCTCAGTATTTTACTATCAGAGGGAAATCATAATTATTTCATTTGGTTGCAGATTCAGGGTGGTTGCAGATATGAAAATAAGAGGCAATACCAGAATTAGTTAAAATATCTATCTATCTATCTATACATTATATAGGTGCTGCAATCGGACCCAGTTAGAATTCTGCCTCCACCACTTACTAGCTCTCTAAGTTTGAATTAAATTCTAATGACTCTAAAATTGAATTTCTCATGATAAAATGGAGAAAATATCAACCTCAGAGGACTATTGTGAAGATAAACTTAAATAATCTACATAAAGCCCTGAGTTTAACATCCGACACGTAGTCAGTGTTAACTATAGGGCAGTTTCTCCTTCTCCCTGTGCCAGATAACTAGCTCCCTCTCACTTTCTCAGGAACTTGCTCCTGCATCTTCAAACTTCCCTTTCCTACTGTGTCATCTCCATAGACATTCAGGAGCCTGAGCAGTTCTAAAGAGACAAAGAAACCATCCAGACCCTACATTAACCTCCAGCTACAACTTACCTCTTTGCTACACTTGAGGTAAGTTTTGAAAGGCATTATCTACTCACCTTGCCCTCCCTCCCCACTGTAAGTCTCCTACCCTCTCTATGCCAACTTGACATTTTGCACATGTACTGCTCCACTAATTCTGCTCTTGCTGAGGCCACAAAATGATTCTATGTTGCCTTAAAAAAATTCACTCTTTATTTGTCGTTGCCAGGACATTTTAACACCATTTGACATAATATCTAGGCATTGTCAACTTTCTTTCCTCACCCATTCACCTCACTCATTCATTTCCATGACTCTATAGACCATCTGTATTCCAGTGTGTCCCAACGTTATGTTTGCAGCCAAAAGTTTCTCCTGAGCCTACACTCAAGTATCTGCCTACTTCTTAGCTAACCTGTTTTTAAATACAATCATGTCCTATGCTATAACTTTGACCCATCTCCCAAATTTGCTGCTCCTTTTTTATATCAGCAAATATCACCTTCATTTGTATCACCTGCCAAAGCCAGACACTTAAATATTTTCTTTTTTCAAAAATCAGCTTTTGGTTTTGTTGACTTTCTCAATTCTCCTGTTTTCAATTTTATTGATTTCTCCTCTAATTTTGATTATTTCTGTCCTTCTGCTTGGTTCAGTCTTAGTTTTCTCTTCTTTCTCTAGTTTCTTAAGGAGGAAGCTAGGTTACTAGCTTAAGATCTTTTCTCTTTTATAGTATATGCATTTATTTTCCCTTAAAGGAAAGCTTTCAATGCATCCCACAAATTTAATGGAATGTTTTTATTTTCATGTGGTGTAAAATATTTTTCAATTTCTCTTGAAACATCTTTGATCCATCAGTTTAGAAATACGTTATTTACTTTCCAACTATTTGGGATTTCTCAATTATCTTTGTTAATTAATTTATTGTGTAATTCCATTATGGTCTGAGAATACATATACGTTGCATGATTACCATTCTTTTAGGTTTGTTAAGGTATATTCTATGACCCAGAACATTCTTGGTGAACGTTCTGTGTAAATATAAGGAGAAAATGACTTCTGCTGTTGTTTGATAAAGAGGTCTAGAAATAAATGTCAATTAGATTAAGTTGATTGATAATACTGTTGAGTCATTTATGTATTTACTCATTTTCTGCCTAATGGATCTGTTAATTAGTGACAGAGGGATTGACGTTGCCTACTGTATTAGTTGATTTGTCTATCCTCCTTTCAGCTCTATCAGCTTTTGTTTCATATATTTGGCTGCTATGTGCATACATGCTCTATTTTAAGTTTCTGTTAAGATTGTTGTATCTTCTCGGAGAATTAATCCCTTTATCATTATGTAATGCCTCTCTTTATTCTAGATACTTTTCCTTATTGTGACATCTACTTTGCCTGGAATTAATATAGCTACTTCATTTTTCTTTTAAGTCATGTTACCATGGTATATCTTTCTCTATTACCTTTTTCTTTCTTTTGTCTCTTTGAATTTCAGTTTGGGAAGTTTCTATTGGTGTATCTTTAAGGTCACAGATTTTTTACTCAGCCATGTCTAGTCTACTGATGAGTCCATCAGAAGCACTCTTCTTTTCTGTTACAGTGTTTTTTTTATAGCAAGTATTTCCTTTTGATTAATTCTAGCTTTCATCTCTCTGCTTACATTACCCATTTGTTCTCCCATGTTGTTTATTCCTTCCATTAGAGCCCTTAAAATATTAATAATAGTTATTTTAAACTTTCTCTCTGGTATTTCCAAGACCTATGTTATATCAGAACTGGTTCTGATGATTGCTCTGACTCTTCAAACTATTTTTGCTTTTGCCTTTAGAATTCCTTATGATTTTGAAGTTGTTGTTGAAAGATGGATACATGTTGGACAATAAGAACTGAGATAAATATGCCTTTATTGTGAGAAGTAGGCTAATCTGGCTAGATGTTATTGTACCTATAGCTGCCGAGGTTTCAGTCTCCTCTAATGTTCTTTTATGTCCCTGCTCTCAACTTTGGGTTTCTCTAAGTGGGCTTCTTTACTTTTAACCTTTCTTGGATGATTTTATTTAAAATATGTTTCCTGCAGACAAAATATATTTTTTGTTTTAATCTACTTTGACAGTGTCTGCCTTTAATTCATGCATTTAGATGATTACACTTAAAGCAATCATGGATATAGTTAGATTAATATCTACTATGTTTGTATCCCAATTATGCATATGTTATACCTTTTGAAACTGTCCCACAGTCTTTGTAAGTTCTATCGCGGTTTGTTTTTTTTCATCTTTTAATCTAATCTATCAAAAATATTACTAACTCTATCTTCAAAGTCTATTTTGCCCAGTCTTCTTCTTTCCACCCTCAGGATCATAGCACAGTCTCAAGCCATTTTCATCTCTTATTTGGTTTACTACAACAGCTTCTTAACTGAATTTGTCCTCTTGTACTATCATTCCCCATCAATGCAGTTTTGTGAAGAATGGTTAGAATAATAGTGTAAAAGTGTGAACTGTTCTGCTTCTAAGACTCCTTTGGGGCTTTCTGTTTCTTTTAGAATAAGATTAAAAACCTGTAGACTTTGTCCTCTCACTACACTTAATTTCTTTAAAAAAAAAAAAAAAAAAAGACATAGGTCCAATCCCATACCATCTTTCAGCTCCTCATATCCACTGAGGTATTTCCTTCGTCTCTACTTTTACATATTTTTTCTTCATTGATTACTAAAATAGTATCTTTTATGTAGGTTTCAACTCAAATATTTCACAGAAAAGTTTATTACTTATTTATTCCAATAAAAAATCTGTTATTTTTCTATATACACCTATCATTGTTTTTAATTATTCATGTAATAAAAAGCTTTAATATCTGCATCCTCAAACTGTTCAGATGTCACAAAATCAGGCAATGTCTGGTTTTTGATGGGTTTTTTTTTTATGTTTATAGTGGCTTATTTTTTATTGAAGTATAGTTGATTTACAATAATGAGTTAGTTTCAATGTACAGCAAAGTGATTCGGGTTATTATAGGTTATTACAAGATACTGAATATAATTTCCTATTAACCCCATACTCCTAATTTATCTCTCCCCCACTTTCCCCTTTGGTAATCACAACTTCATTTTCTCTATCAGTGTGCTTCTGTTTTGTTAATAAATTCATTTGTTTTATTTTTTAGATTCCACATATAAGTGATATAATGTTTGTCTTTGTCTGTCTTACTTCACTTAGTATGGTAACACTTCCTGACACCATATGCAAAAATAAATTCAAAATGGGTTTAACAACCTAAATAGAAGACATGACACCTTAAAATTCCTAGAAGAGAACATAGGCAAACTTTCTGACACAAATTGTAGCACCATTTTCTTAGATCAGTCTCCCAGGCAAAAGTAAAGGTAAAAATTAAAAAATGGGACCTAATCAAACTTAAAAGCTTTTGCAGAGCAAAGGAAATCATAAACAAAATGAAAAGACAACCTACGGACTGGGAGAAAATACTTGCAAACAATGCAACTGATAAGGGCTTAATCTCCAAAATATACAAATAGCTCATATAACTTAATATCAAAAAAAACAACCCAATCAAAAAATGGTCAGAAGACCTAAATAGACATTTCTCCAAAGACATACAAATGGCCAAGAGGCTCATGAAAATGTGCTCAATGTTTATGCTCAACGTTGCTTATTATTAGAGAAACTCAAATCAAACCAAATGAGGTATCACCTCACACTGGTAAGAACTGCTATTATGAAAAGTCTTGGGACTTCCCTGGTGGTGCAGTGGTTGAGAGTCCACCTGCCAATGCAGGGGAAATGGGTTCGAGCCCTGGTCCAGGAAGATCTCACATGCCACAGAGCAGTTAAGCCTATGTGTCACAACTACTGAGCCTGTGTTCTAGAGCCTGTGAACCACAACTGCTGAGCCCGTGTGCCACAACTACTGAAGCCCGTGCACCTGCAGCCCATACTCCACCACAGGAGAAGCAAATGCAATGAGAAGTCCGCACACCTCAACGAAGAGTAGTCCCCGCTTGCCGCAACTAGAGAAAGCCCACGTGCAGCAGCGAAGACCCAATGTAGCCAAAAATAAATACATAAATAAAATAACTTAAAAAAACCCCAAAAAGTCTATAAATAAGTTCTGGAGAGGGTGTGAAGAAAAAGGAACACTTCTGCACTTTTGGTGGGAATGTAAATTGGTGCAGCCCCTATGGAAAACAGTATAGAGGTTCCTTAAACAAAAAATAGAGCTACTCCTGGGCATATGTGCTGAAAAGATCCAGTGATCTCACTCTTGGGCATATGTGCTGAAAAGATGGAAACTCTAATTCGAAAGATACATGCACCCCAATGTTTATAGCAGCACTATTATAATATCCAAAACATGGAAGCAACCTAAGTGTCCATCAACAGATGAATGGATAAAGAAGGTGTGGTATATATACACTATGGAATATTATTCAGCCATAAAAAATGAAATATTGCCATTTGCAGCAACATAGATAGACTTTGAGAATATCATACTAAATGAAAGCAATGTCTGTTTTGTTCACTGCTATATCCCCAACTTTCTGATATTATGCTTGTCACAGGAAGGAACTCAATACATATTTAGAGAACAAATTAAATGTAACATCATTACCATTTAATGACTTGAAAAATATCTAGCTATATGTCTAGGTTATTTTTTTCCACAAAAATTTTAATTATATCTGCCTCTTTTCAAAAAGTTTCAGACAGCAAAAGAACATATGTGGGCATCCAGCTGTAAATGGCACACCAGAGGAGGAAAAGAGATGGTGTGGTATGACATATATAAGCCATCAATTAGGAAGCAGAAATAAGAGCAATTTATCCTACAGCTAGAGTTTAGTCAACATGGATAGAGAGGTAAATTTTGATCCTGATTTGGTGGTAAATAATAGCCAATGGGAAAAACTAAAGATGGTGATGTCAGTTCCCACTTTGGTAGTTTCTTCTGCACAGTTTTACAATAGAAGAGAGATCTATTCCTGTGTACTGCTTAGAATACCATTCATTTGCATGAAAAGTCCAAACTGGAAGATTTGGAATGACTATTTAATGTTAAAGATTGAATTAAAAGACTTCTGTTTCTAACAAAATGTGGAAGTGTATTCAAGAAATTTTCAAGGGGGAGGGAAGGAAACAAACTGCTGGTTAGAGAAAAGATATTTCTAAATGCACGGAGGAGCTGTCAGAACAATAAAGAAAGTGGTTGGGGACCAAAGGCAACAAGAAAGCCCAAAACCAGGGAGGTAAAGAGTAATGGTGTTTGCCCTGGAGAATATGCCAATCTCCATCAACCTAGCATCTGTGTCCACACAAGCACAGAAATCAGGTTTGGAGCTATAGCAAGAGATAAAGAAAAACTTGGGAAATACAGCATAACACTAGACTACAGAAGGGCAACAACCCCAGTGAATCAACTAGTTAAAAACCTGCCAAAAAGAAGGAAATGGTAGAAATACTTGCCAGTCTTCCAAGAGAAATTCTAAGCAGTCACATGAGTTTGGGTTCATGATTCGTATTAACTATTTGGCAAGAAAAATAAAGTAGAAATTTAAATACTTCCTGAAAATTAAAAAAAGGAAAAATCTCTTTAAATTTGGTGCCAGAGTTCCTATAGGTAAGAAAGCAAAGGACATGCATTTATAATCAAATATTACCCCCCCAAACCCCAAAACTTGTAAATAATAAACCACTATATAATTGAGAATCAGCTGAAACAAGTAAACAAAACCAAGAAACTCCATAAAAGACTTCAGACCTAAATAATGACAAATCATGGGATAAGAAGGCATGTAATATAATTAAAGAAATTAAGCAAGATACTGGAAGAATAATGAAGAACAAGAGGCTATAAAAATGACAAGGCGTGTATCACTACATGATATTCTTGCCAAAATGTTTAAATTAAATTGAGTCGTGAGGAAATAATCAGAAAAAGCCAGATTGTTCAACATTCTATAAGACAACTGTATTTGATGCTTCAAAAATATCAATGCTATGAAAGGAAAAAAAAAGATAAAAGGTACAGTTCTGGATCAGAGTACCTCAGCCTCAACACTATTGACATTTGGGGTTGGATAATTCTTCCTTGTGGGATATTACCCTGTACATCGTAGCTGTTTAGTAGCATCTCCATTCTCCACCCACTGTATGCCAATAGTTCTCTACCCACCTCCCACAAACTTGGACAACCAAACACATCTATGAACGTTGTCAAATGTCTCAGAGGGCAAAACTGCCCCCACTGAGAAGTACTGTTTCTAGGTTAAAGATACTAAAGAGAAATGACAACCAAATATAATGCATGATCCTTGACTAGATCTTTGATTAAAAGTTTATAATTTACAATTTGGATATAATTTGAAAATCCTGAATATTGATTTTAAATAAGATAGTATTATACTAATGTTAATTTTTTGGATTTCTTGAGAGATATATGCTGACTTATTGAGAAGTAAAATGAGATGCTGTAAACTTCAAATTATAAAAAAAATACGTGCGAGTCTATGTGTATGCTTGCATGTGTGTGTATAGAGCAAGCAATGTAAGTATGCAAATGTGGCAACATATTAACAATCATTAAGTTTAGGGAAAAGGGAGATGTGTGTTTAATTCTGTCAACTTTATTACATATTGATTTTTTTTTTTCAAATTGAGAAACAAATATCCTATCCATTCTTCAAGGTCCAGTTTAAGTACCAACTTCCTCGTGAAATTTTCCTTCCCTATTCATAACCCACCCCTCTGATAAAACACTAACCGTGCAGACTTGAATAAAAACTAACAGAACCTGTAGAAGCCAAATTATTTTAATTGATATTTGATATCAGATACATATATTAGCAATACATTGGAAAAAATGAGTGTAGATAAACTGGAAGATGATCTAAAGAAATTATTTGGAATGTAGCACAGAAAGACAAGGAGATGAAAAATGTGAAAAATACAGAGAATACAGTGAGATGATCTTCCATATACCAAATGAGATTGTCAGAATGAGAAGGAGGCATGAAGAGCTAGAGCTAAGGATTTTTCAAAATCCATGAATAACATAACTGCTAAGTCTAAAATGAATTATAGCTAACTGACCCTCACTAGCAGAATGTCTAAAGATGTACGTCAGTAATATTCTGACTCCAAATTACAATGTGTATGGGTTCTCCTACATCACCAAGCAATTTTCTGACACCAGTTGGATGTCCTACAATTCAACTCAATCCTGACACTATTTACCTGAAGATAACATCAGATCCCATTAAGAACTCAGTCCTACAAGACAGCTTCCTCTCCAACTGCAGAAACCAATCACCTGGGCTTCTGACCCACCGGCTGTAGATTGATTAGAGGTTCTAACACCCTCCTTCTTGGGTTCAACTGATTTTCTAGAGCAGCTCACAGAACTCAAGAGAAACATTTCACTTACCAGATTACCAGTTTATTTTAAAAGGATATAACTAGGAATAGCCAGATGTTAGAGATCGCACTGGGCAAGATATAGGAAAAGGGCACCAAAGCTTCCACGCCCTCTCCAGTTGTGCCACTCTCCCTGAGTCTTCCATGTGTTCATCAACCCAGAAGCTCATCAAACCCAGTCCTCTGAGGTTTTATGGAAGCTTTATTACATAGGCATGATTCATTAAATCATTGGCCACTGGCAATGGATTCAGTCTCCAGCCCCTCTCCCCTAGAAGCAGGGGAACTCAAAGTTTCAACCCTCCAATCCCATAATTGGTTCCTCCTGGCAACCAGCCCCATCCTTAGGTGCTTTCCAAAAGTCACCTAATTAATATAAACTCAGGTGTGGTTGAAAGGGGTTTATTATGAATATCAAGACACCTTTATAGTTCTCATCACAGGAAATTCCAAGTGTTTAAGAGCTATGTACCAAAAAACAAGGATTCAAAATTAAACATATATTTCTTATTATAAATTGTAATATCACATTCAGGAAAAAAGGAAAATCATCTCAGAAAATCATGCAAGAAGGAGTGAAAGCAATGAAAATGGTAAACTGATGCAAATCTAAACAAATTTGGCTATTAAGACAATAACACTTGTGGAGTCAAAAAAAGGATAAGACTAAAGCATTGGACAGCAGTATTATGTAAATTGGGTGGAGATGTATAATCACTAAAACAGTTTAGCATTTCCACGTTGCATTGATGAAGGACAGTGTTATTGATTTTACAGTTTTTAATTTAAATATGCATTTAAAAAGTTTTAGAGGCAGCACTAAAACATTAGAAGTAGACACATAGCTGCCTAACTGGTAAGTGGGGGGAAAAAAATCAACTAAACTTTATAAAATTAACCAATCCAATAGACAGCAAAAATAAAACCCTAAATAATACCATAAAATTTAGAGAAGTGAAAAACTTCAAAAACAAGACAAAGTGATAAAATATAAATCATATCAACAATTAAAATAAATATAATTGGACTGAACACTCCAGGAACAAGATTAAGTTTTCCAGAGTAGTTAAAAAACCTATCCCACCCCTCCATATGCCAATTAAAAAGACAATATAGAACATGAGAATACAGAATATAGGAAGCAAGATGGATGGGAAAAAACATGCTAAGCAAATACTAACTTAAGAGCTAACAAAGCTATGTTACTCATCAGCCAAACAGCATTATTAGTGATGAGACCATCACTATGTGCTATTAACAAATTTAATTACCTAGGAAGATACAATAATTCTTAAACTAGTGAGAATCTAAAATGCAGATTCAAAATATACAAAGCAAAAAAAAAAGAAAGAAGGAAAAAACTGCTGGTAAAAATTTGTTAAACCTGACAATGTAGAAGGAGACAATAACAACTCTTAGTGATAAATGGATAAAACAGATCTAAAAGTTAGGAACAGCACCGTACAGATTAGTGAACCTAAATATAATATTGCTTGCAAAAGCAACAGCTGGAGAATATACTTCCCTCTCCTCACACCCCCCCCAGCCCACCTTCACCACCAAAATACAGGAAAGGTTTAGAAAACTGGATCATCTACTAGGCCAACAGCAATTCTAAAGAAATTTCAAAGAACTGATATCACATAGACTATGTTCTCTGGCTACTGCAAATTAGATTAGAAAAGAGTGACAATGAAAAAAACTTAATGTTAGAAATTAAAGAAGAAACATATCAAAGAAGAAAATATAATGAAAATTAGAAAATACAAGTGAAAAACATGAAAATAGTACATAACACTTGTTGGAAGCAAGAAAAACAGTATAGAAAGAGAAAACTACTTAAATATTTATATTAGAAAAAATACACGTGAAAATAAATTAGGTAAGAAGCTGAAAAAATAATAAAAGAAAGAAATGGAAAAAAATAAAGATATTGATGAGATAGAAATCCAGTATTAAATAGAATCAATAAAGCCATAGCCACTTGTTTGAAAATGATAATACAAAAAACTTCTGGAATCCAGGGAACAATGAAGAGACAAACAATATTTAGAGTGAAATGGGGACCGTAATTGCTGCTGCCATAGAGATTAAAAGGATAAAAGAATATCATGAAAACACTTACGTCAATAAATTCGAATATGAGGTAAAATGGATATTTCTTAGAAAATTAGAAATCATGAAATCTGACTCCCAGGAGAAAATTTGACTGCTATGGTAACAGAATAAGTAGTTTAAAATCTCCCCATTTCAGGGTGCTCTCAGGAGAAATCCTAGTTGGAGGAGGAATAAGGAAAGGAAAGGAAAGGAAAAAGTGGTAAACTGAGAACGTGGTCTCAGGTAGAGTCTAACCTTGGCTTCATCCAGAGTCGAAACTTGGAAGGTTGATCCCACGGCAGCGTCTTGAAGCAAGAAGCCTGGCTTTTATACCCTACGGTTTATGGGCTGCCCCTGGGTAAAGGGTTTAATTTCCTAGTCATCTCCAGGTGAGCTGACCTGGCTAAGGTCTGATAAAGGCAATTCCTCAGCGGCCACAGGTGTAAACCATTGGCTTCAGTACTCCAGCAGCAGGTGGGAACCAGCCAGTAAGGGGGGATGTGAGCAGAGCACTAAAAATATGTTGAGAGAAGTTTGTGTACCACTTGAGGTCATCCCAAAACTTACAGATGAAAATCTGGAGCACTATGTTGCTTGTGTGCCAGAAAAGATCCTTGACTTTACGAGTATTATCAGGATGTTTGAGGTAATAGTATCTCTAGAGGGAATCAAACAACCCCATCTCTGATGTTTCCATTAACTACAGAGAGATACATCAGAAAATCATTACTGGTTGATTTCTTCACGTACAGGCAGAAGGGCCTAAATGGACTTTGAGTGTGAGCCTAGCAGACTGCACCCCTTCCTATAAACCCAGACTTCACTGTTACCTGTGTACCTGAATGGCAAAAGAGGACTCCTTTATGTTAATTTCAGGTGGGACCATGAAGGTCACACACCAAAGATTGGTTGCCCTTCCCCTATATTTCAAAGACTTATGCCCAAACTTATAAAGGGGTGCCCCCAAAGTGGTGTGGGGTCCCTTCATATCCAACCACACAGACCGATAAATGAAGATCAAAGTCAAAGAACACTGGGAAGAGAAATATTTTTGCAGAAAAAAATCTGAGAATGTTGTAAATGTATAAAACTTTCCAAGCCCTCCCTTGGGAGATGGGTAGAGGCTGTATCCATCCTCCTGAATTCAGGACCACAGAGAAGGCTGTAAGGTGATTGCTCAGAAAGCTTGTGCTGTGATCACTAGAACTGGGAACGTGGTGCACTTGTATCTGACTCCCATTTAGGAAACCTAAGTGTGAGAGACAATGTGGGCTGTGAGTCACAAGAGCAGAGAAACAGTGAGAGCACTGGAAGCAAACTGTCCTAGTGCCACATGTGGTTCCAGAGGCTTGGCTGTGGACCATAAGAGAAAGCCTAGAGCCATGTGAAATGGAACTCTGCTCAAGATAGCCACAAGCCACGACGACGGGGCAATGGCCGCACCAAAAAAAAAGTCTGCATAAGGAACACACAGGAGCTTGAGTGGTGATGTCCCAGGAGGGAAGTCCTCCCATTTCCCTCCACCTCGGGAGTTGCTATTGAAGGTTCCCCAAAACCTCATCATTGATGTATTTAAATCTACAAAAGTAGCTCAGGAGGTCGAAAGCCAGTGCTAAATATCTTCCTAACCTGGTGCATAGTGTCCTCTTATAAGACCGTTTTCCCTAAAATCACTTTCTCATCTGGGTAAAACACTGAAGGGGCCTAAACCAAAGTGGGGAGAGTGAGAGTTAGAGCTAGGAAAGAGCATTTTCTACACAGACCCTCCTCCTCCTCCCTACGGGCGCCCTCACTTAAATAACAAGGTGAAGAAGGAAGAATCTTTTACGTGGCATACGTACTGAGTTATGCAGCTGTGCCGCCAGACTGGACATCTTAATTTTTCAAATAATGCCATTTGTGAGACTAAATTTAAAAATAAGTAAATAAAAGAACAACATAGGTTAAGATTTCATTTAAGGGTAAGGAAGAAATTTCTAAGGAGTGAGTTTAAAGGGTCATTAAGACAGGAGAAACATTTTTTTCTGCTTGTATCTTAATAGTTTCAGCTTTTTTATAAAATAGTTATTGTTATGAGTTGAATTGTGTTTTCTCTCAAATTCACATATATTAAAGTCCTAATCCCAAGTACCTCAAAATGCAACCTCATTTGGAAATAGAGTCATTGCAGACGTACTTAGTTAAGATGAGGTCACACTGGAGAAGGGTCAGCCCCTAACTCAATATGACTGAATCTCATAAAAAAGGGGAGATTTGGACACAGGCACATATAAAGGGATAAGACCACATGAAAATTAAGATGGCCATCTATAGACCAAGACAGAGACCTGGAATGGATCTTCCCTCATAGCTCTCAGAAAGAACCGACCCTGCCAACCCCTTGATTTGAACTTCTAGCCTCCAGAATTGAGATAATAAATTTCTTATGTTAAGCTGCCCAGTTTGTAGTACTTTGCCGGGTCAGCCCTAGCAGACTAATACAGTTATTCATTGATAGAGGTGGTTCCTTTTGTTCTAAATATTAATTTATTTTAGTCACTTTTAAGTATTGGAAACTTTAGCTCAGTAATTTTCATCATTTTGTTCAATATTAAAAGGCCTATGTACTACTTAACCTTTAGGAGCTTTAGGTTTTCATCTGAAAATAAATTCAGATGAAATTTCTCTCCCAAGCTTCAAATCCTAGAGTAGCTTCCCATTGCAAGGACATCGACATTAAGAATTCAAAATTCTTCACACGGTCCACAAATCCCATATGGTCTGCAGATTGCTTGTATCTCTAAACTCCAATCCTTCCTTTTGTCCCCTTCTTTGCCTCCTTTAAAAAGCCACACCACCAGAATAATACAAGTTCATCGTGTTCTCAGGACCTTGGCACATAACTTTCTTTTATCTTTTGGTACCAACCACCGTAGCTAATGAAATCCCAGTGCTCACCGTTGGTACCTCTACCTCATTGTCCTGTTTTATCTTTTTCTTCACACTTGTTTGTTCCTGATATAATCTTATTTATTGACGTCCTTACCATCTCTTCTCTCTCCCCTAGAAATTAATCTCCTTGAGGAGTGGGACCCTGTCATTCTCGTTTATCCCTGCATCCCAGTGGTATGAGACAGAAAAGGTACTCAATCAATATTTTTTGACTGATTGACTCTAAAACGAGCAGGATGGCCTCATTTCTTCCCATTTATAGGACTAATTCCCTATACTTTTCACATTTTGCTTCTTAACGTGAGTGTAGTCACTAGACCTACGTTCAGAGCAACATTGTCATTCTTTTTCCTCCCTTTCTCCACTCTCCATTTATGCTGATTAATAAGCCAAGCAGGCTAGATGAAAGCCTACGACACTGAAGTCTTCATAACATGTGTCATCCAGTCAATTTTTAGCATGTAAATTCTTAGATTAAAATGATAATATTTAGAAAAATTGAATTCTAAATCTTTCATGATTTTTCCCATCACCCCCAAGAAAGTCTAGAAATAGTTGATTGATCTATTTTTTTTTTATTCTTTGGATACTGTTTGATATTTGCTCAAAATAGGGTTAGTATTGCCTCCAGAGTATATTTAAATTACTGTAGGTACTGGTGTCTTAGTAATGCTTTCTTCTATTTATATGTTCAGTACCACCCTCTCATAATCTTTTTCTCTCCTCCTCCAATTATTTTAACTTCCATTAATGGAAGTATTTCCTTTTCCTAATCCATTCTGCTTCCAGCCTCTGTTGTGAACATTAAGTTATAACCTATGTTATTTAAACATATATCTGGGTTCATCAGTATTATGTGACGATCTAAGAGCAGAGGGGTAAGAGTCTGGGGAATAACTGTATTACTAACAGTATTCCTCATGCTTATAATTAAAGCAAATGCTGAAAATAAGTAGTACAATAATAGCAGTGTATCAAACTTCAAAAATTTAGTTGAAGAGTTAAATTAATATTAAAGCTTGAATAAAATTAAATTTCCTTCTTCCTTCTCTCATTCTTGTGTTCTTGTGGAACACAGATTAATTCACTTGCATAAGTATTAATCAATATGCTATGGTACAAACTTCTGGAGCTCAGGGTACAAAAACATTTATTGAGCCCTTGCTGTATTCATATTACAGAATCCATAGCTCTGGGATTGTAGTCAAATTTAATAATAAAATATTTATTCTGTAAAGTTCTCTGTGTTAAATCCTTTACAAGTCATGGCTACTTGGACCACAATCCTAAAACAGTTGAGAAGACAAAGCTAATACTGAAAAAAAAAAAAAAAACTTAAGATATCATATAAATTTTTGTAAAACACTGTACATAAATAAAACCAAAAGAAATAAAATAGTCAGCAAACTTAATTAAGTAGAAATAGTTGGAAAAGTCATCTTTTGTTAATATTTTAAGGTTGTGTTGTTTTATAATCTATATCTCCACCTATTCCAAAAAGATTTGCAATCACTAACCTTGAAGAGATGTTAACTGCTGTTAAATTTATCAACATTTATTTACCAACAAAGAGAAATAACTAAAAAGTGAAATAAGCTTGTTGTGATAATGAAGGTATGTGCAAAATACATGATATAGGGGTAGGATCACAGATTTCTTCAATTGCAAACCACCATGAACATGTTAGTTCTACTAAGGTTAAACCCAGTGCTACAGGAAAGAGAGCTTGTGCAAAGGCTCCTACCCCATACTTGAATGATCTCAAGGCCTCTCTGAAAAGTTTCCACTACCCTACCTGGCACTCTGCTAACCTAATGTCTTCTCAATCATATGTGGTACACAGATAGGCATTCCCTACTATGTGCCAAGAAAAATAACTGGGCATCTTAGTCATCTCACGTAAGCACAAATTCTCAGATTTGATCCGTTACCATTCCCAAGCCAGGTCCTGAACCAGAAGTTCCTGAATGCCACAGTCTTGGACTATGGTTCTGAATTGACCGGCATGTCTAACTTCTCCCCATTGTGATCTGTTTGTCTAAGGTATAGTTATTATGACAGCCAAGGGGCTCCACTTAAGCACATGGTGACTTGGAAAATGCATCTGTGCCTGTACTCTATCTGTACTGGTTTTCATGAATATTTGAACAAAAAGCGGGAAGCAGTAAAGGAATCCATCCTAAGATAAGGCTTAATGTACAACTTTACGTTGCCAGTCTCAAGGTGGCATTTTGGCATGAAACTCAATTTTCTCTTAGAATAATTTGCATGGGGATTATGGGCTAAATGTTCTCAAAGAGTCTAAGCTATAATTCTTTTTGAGTCTGCACTTTGGCATTTAACTACAGCATATGCAAGCCTAACTTACAGTCTTAGTCTCTACATTTGTCCAAATTCTCTACACGATGCCAGCCAAATTTTAATGAAAAGCATTGCTTTCCGACATGATTTACTTGCTCTGTGCTTTTTTTTTTCCTAGAGGGATTTTTGCTTTACATTGAATATAAACTGAACTTTTGCTGAGATTTCTGCCATCAGTGAAAATTCTCTTTGTGAACCTCCAATCTTCCAAACACCCAACCCTATGCAAAGATAAAATAGTAATAAATCTAACTTGTTTCCTTCCATGCTATAATAAACGTTTAGACTATACAGAATGATCTTCTGTTGTATGAAGCTAGTATCTCAAAGTCCATTGGATTTGTGTCCCTTATAGTGAATCACACAATCCTGAAAAAAGCACAAGACAAAGAGAAAAAGGAAAGAAGAAAAATGTTAAAAAGAAAAAAAAATAGAGAAAATGAGTAGGGGAAGAAAGAAAAGTAAGGTTACTAGAAACTGCAGAAGCTGCAGTATCTGTTTATGATGTGGCTGTAATACTACATTGGTCAGCAACTATAATGTAAAAGGTAATGTGTAAGAGTTTTATATGCTTTTCAGAACTACAAAGGGAGTGTGAGTGGGTTTAAACATTTGATTAGCACCACAAAGATTTTAATGCTTTATTTAAACAGTTTGCTATAGGGCAAACACATTTGGTAGACAAGGAAAATGAAAGCATGGCATCCGTTTTCTGTTTTCTATTAAGTAATGTTGCGAAGTAAGCAGAAGTTGGATTCAGATATCAGATAATTATCTCCACACTGTGTGTCACAGTAAATAATTTTAATTGGTTTAACTTCAGGGACCATTACTGGCCTAATTAGAAACATGAAAAGGCTACAAGTATTAGGAAATATCCTGAAGGAATGAGAACATTAGCAATTCTGTCAAGCCATTTTTAAAATAAGTACACAGTAGCAGCCGCATTTCAGTGAAAGGCAGGGTACTTGAAAGGTGCTTTTAGGTAAACAGTGCTTGGGACTGTGTAATAAGAGATCTCTAACAGGAAGCATAGAAACGGGGTAACAGGATGGCATGTATGCTATTATTGTGCTAAAAACATACTCGGGCTTCCCTGGTGGCGCAGTGGTTAAGAATCCGCCTGCCAATGCAGGGGACACGGGTTCGAGCCCTGGTCCGGGAAGATCCCACATGCCGTGGAGCAACTAAGCCCGTGCACCACAACTACTGAGCCTGTGCTCTGGAGCCCGCAAACCACAACTACTGAGCCTGAGTGCCGCAGCTACTGAAGCCCACACGCCTAGAGCCTATGCTTCACAACAAGAGAAGCCACCGCAATGACAAGCCGGCACACCGCAACGAAGAGTAGCCCCAGCTCTCCGCAACTAGAGACAGCCCGCGCGTAGCAACGAAGACCCAATGCAGCCAAAAATAAATAAATAAATAAATTTATTAAAAAACAAAAACAAAAACATACTCATCTCGTTCTGATGGCTGTTTTTAAACGAAGCAGGTTAAGGTTTTCAGAGTCAAGGAACAATAATGGAGGTTGGGTAAATCCTAATCGAGAATATGTTGACTTCCTGAAAGAGTAAAAGATCTTTGAGTAAAATAGATTTACTCAAACACCTTCAGCGTGCAGAGGAGATGTACTGAGTGAAGGATGGTACTGCATGTGAACTATGATCTCTTCTTCACCTCGGGTTCCCAAGATTCATGAGAAACGAATGGGTATTATTCTTGGAAGCATAGGCATACAAGATATGCACTGCAATGAGTGTACGACATAGTTCACGTTTAGAAAATAGCTGTGTTGTGAATGAAAAGTGAGATCCTGTGTCCATTAGGCCGGCGATGATGCTAAAAAAGAAATCCCACGGGACTCTCAGACTTTCAAGGAGTAAGATTTTTCCATCATATGAAATAACTAGAATGCCATATAATGTTTAAATGCATAAATAATGTCAAGAACTTCTAATAAATAGTTACATAGTACAATTTTGTTCTTTTTCATTTGTAATCTTGTTTTTAGCTTTCCACTTTCTGAAATTGCTGATGGTCGCATTTGACTAACTATCCTCTTTGGGATGTGAAGATTTTGAATGGATCATCCAAGCTTAAAGTTACCAAAATCAACCATAATTTTAGCCATTTTTGTTTATTTGTTTTAAATGAGAAGAATAGAGAAACTAAATAGAAAAAGGAAAGCATGGTAAGCTGTGGACCATTTTTAAAAAGTCTGCATTACTAGAGAAGAGTAAATTGTGTAATTTTACATCTTTGATATTTGGGTATACTGTCAAATACAAACATTACTAATATAATCGAGTCTTTAAAAGACTTAAAGAAATCAGTAGTCCCACCAAATTTGCCAAGAAAAATGTATGCGTGTGTAAGAACCCACATCACAGATTCTCCCCACGCATATGTTCACAGACCTGCCCACCCCACAGACCCACATTTATTCAAGCAGGCACAGAAACGCATTTCTACTGTTTGCACTTTTACGCTGAATGCCCTGCAATAATGCCACCAGTTATCATAACTATCTTTTTAATATTTCTGTGTTTTAAAATTTTGGCAAATCTTGTTTGACTTAGGTATATACAATAATTTAAAACCACATTTTCTTCAACAAGATTATAACAAATCAGCTTTGTCTTCGTGGAAGAGTGTAGAGTATATGCAGATGAATAAAATAGAAATAATTCACATGGGATATTTTTTAGGTGCAAAATAGAAAACACACACATGATTGCTGATCATTATAAAATAATACTTACTGCTTGCCCACCAAGCACATGTTCCATATTTCAAATATCTTCCAAATGTAGAAGAGGGCGGGAAGATGATGAGGAGAATAAAAATGTGGTTGCTTACACAAATATAAATGCTCATATACGTACACAAACATACATACATATGTTCAGATATTTCAGCTTTGCCCATATGTTCCGAAAATAGCAGCCTGGAAAATTTGTACCCGCACATCCTGCTCTCAGAGTGAGGATACAAATGAAGACAAATTTCCCTAGGATCCAAGTTATTCAAGAAGAGAAAGACTTCAGGACACTTCATTCTTTCAGGCCACTGAACATTGCAAAGGAGCCTTAACACACAAATCTACTCCTCAAAATTCCAGATTTATCCCTTAAAGAGTTTAAGATTATTTCCTCTCATATCCTCTTCCACAGAATAAACTATCTGCCCCTACATTCAAGGACCAGGCAAGGAAATAAAGGTGCAGATTGGGGTAGGGGCCTTAGTTTAAGAAGTTTTCCTCTAACACATTGAGAGGACTTCTGGATGATGGCAAAAATTGCGTCACACATTTCTCCCCGTACTCTGATCATTTCTATTTTTCTGTATAGTAGCTAATAATTTTCATTTTTAAAATAATGTTACAATTGTTCAGAATATGCCCTTGAACTCAGAAAATATGAATTGTGTAGTGGAGTAAGCATGGCTTTTCAGCTCCCACAGACCTGGTTTAGATGCCTGACTTCATATTTTCCTAGTTAAGGTCATTACTGAACATCAGTTTTTTAATCTGTAAAATGGAGGAAATGATTGAGTTGCAGGGAAAAATTGAAATAATGTATGTAAAGCACCTGGCTTATGTCTAAACCAAAGTTTCCTGTTAATACTGTTATGCTGTGTTACCCTTTAAAGATGTTTCTGTAATTTAGATATTATCACTAAATGGTTGTAAAACCCTTGCTTATGGAACACAGGTCAAGCCACTTTAGATTTTTTCATGCTTTCACGTAACCAGGCTTTCCCATGAAAACATCAAGTCTGTGATAGGAACCCCACAATGATCTTCTCTTTGGTCATTGCCCCTCCTTTCAGTCTCTATGAGGGACCACAATTATGTTCATACAATGAATCCCTGTTCCCCATTTCCATTCTCTCTCAAACCCTGCCTATACCCACCAATCACAGGTCTGGGAATGGGCAGCAGGTCCAAGAGGGACAAATCAAAGTCCCTTTTTCAAACCCCCAACACCTGGACAAAGTTGACTAACCCATGTGCAGGGCTATCACTTATCAAGGAATAGGCTAGGACTCAGAAAAAAGGCAATCAATTTTTTTTTTTCAGATTCTGTTAGTGACTAAATTTTGCATTACATAAAATGGGACAAGCAAAGGAAGTCAGTCTGCAAAAGGAGAGAAGTGGATGGTTGGTCGGAGAGGAGCAAAAATAAAAGATGGACACAGCACTGGCTTGGGTTCCTTTAAGTCTTCCTGTTCAACTATGTTCCTGCACTCTCATTGCAAGCTCCAAACACCCCACCTTCCTACCTTCCTTTTTTTTTTTTTTTTGCTTTTGTTTGGATCTTGCAAAAGAATTTCTGCTTATATAACTCTATACTAAACTATAGCATTAGTATTAATGAAATAATTCTATGAGATGAAATTAGTTAAAAAAATAACTTCTGCCTGCCAGTGCAGGGGACACAGGTTCGAGCCCTTGTCTGGGAAGATCCCACATGCCACGGAGCAACTGGGCCCGTGAGCCACAACTACTGCGCCTGCGTGTCTGGAGCCTGTGCTCCGCAGCAAGAGAGGCCACGACAGTGAGAGGACCGCGCACCGCAATGAAGAGTGGCCCCCGATCTCCACAACTAGAGAAAGCCCTCGCACAGAAATGAAGACCCAACACATCCAAAAATAAAAATAAATAAATAAAATAAATAAATTTTAAAAAATAATAAATATTTAACTTCTTAGTAGTAGAAGTAATTTCTACTACTTTCACTGGCAGTAGTTGGTTTTATACTTTGTAGCTAAGTCCATATTAAATTAGAATTCGTAGGCTAAAAAAATAAACTGATTGCCTTTTAATGTAATCTGAAGTTATCTACTGGCTCTTTCCCATCACATGAGATTTCAAAACCCAGGGATCCCAGCAGGTCCTATAGATTTAAATTGCTAATATTCTGTTCAATCTTTAGTGTGGAAGTTAGTAGTAACAAAGTTCACTGCATGAAGCAATGGAGCCTCTTAATTAAAGACTGCACTTGGCTAACTTTATAAATGCATTGATGTAGGCGTCTACAAACTCCTCTGCTTCCACTGTCCTGTGGCACAAGATGAAAGGCAAGAAATAATGGGGGTGCCTACCCCTTGGAAGCCTGCATCTTGTAAGTACCTATAGTCATTAACAGATATTTTCCTCTAGATTCTCCTAAATTAATTATTTATATACTTAGTATGATTATTTATAACCACGTATAAATAATTATTTATTCCACATGTTATAACTTGCCTCTGAGATCCTGATTAGGCTTCCTATAAGAACACCTTCTTAGAGTACTAATTCTCAGATTTGATTGTGCATCATGGATTACTGGGAGGCTTGGAAAAAATGTAAATACCTGGGCCCTACAGCATAGGTTATCATTCAATATTCTGAATGGCTCCCAAGAATCTATAAATTTTTAACAAGCACCTAGGTGATTCTAATGCAGTCAGTTCAGGAAAAATCTTCTGCAAAAAGAAAAAAAGTTTCTAAAAAATATTTTTTCTTTTGCTTATCAGACTTTTATACTTAGAAAACCTAACATAATGTGGCAAACACTTGAAAACATTTTTAACATTAATTTACCCAAATTACAACTGACTGTACTTTAGATTTTGACTACAAAAGAGAATAAAGTTAATTGTTTGGTTACAAAGAAATTACAAGCTTTACACATATTTTTATTTGAAGCCAGTCGACAAACTGAACCAAAACAATAGTAAGATTGTGCTTTACAAAAAAAGATTTCTAAAATTACTGTATTTCAGGTAACTATATAAAGGCAATACTTATCTATGTTACTTTCAATTGATCATCATGTTATATTAATATTTTTTAACATCCTTATTGGAGTATAATTGCTTTACAGTGGTGTGTTAGTTTCTGCTTTGTAACAAAGGGAATCAGCTATACATATACATATATCCCCATATCTCCACCCTCTTGCATCTCCCTCCCACCCTCCCTATCCCACCCCTCTAGGTGGTCACGAAGCACCGAGCTGATCTCCCTGTCTATGTGGCTGCTTCCCACTAACTATGTATTTTACATTTGGTAGTGTATATATGTCCATGCCACTCTCACTTTGTCCCAGCTTACCAATCCCCCTCCCCGTGTCCTCAAGTCCATTCTCTAAGTCTGCATCTTTATTCCTGTCCTGCCACTAGGTTTTTCAGAACTCTTTTTTTTTTTTTTTAGATTCCATATATATGTGTTAGCATACGGTATTTGTTTTTCTCTTTCTGACTTACTTCACTCTGTATGACAGCCTCTAGGTCCATCCACCTCCCTACAAATAACTCAATTTTGTTTCTTTTTATGGCTGAGTAATATTCCATTGTATATATGTGCCACATCTTCTTTATCCATTCATCTGTCGATGGACACTTAGGTTGCTTCCATGTCCTGGCTATTGTAAATAGAGCTGGAATGAACATTGTAGTACATGACTCTTTTTGAATTATGGTTTTCTCAGGGTATATGCTCAGTAGTGGCTGTATCAATTTACATTGCCACCAAGAGTGCAAGAGGGTTCCCTTTTCTCCACACCCTCCCCAGCATTTATTGTTCGTAGGTTTTTTGATGATGGCCATTCTGACCCGTGTGAGGTAGTAACTCACTGTAGTTTTGATTTGCATTTCTCTAATGATTAGTGATGTGGAGCATCCTTTCATGCGTTTGTTGGCAATCTGTATATCTTCTTTGGAGAAATGTCTATTTAGGTCTTCTGCCCATTTTTGGATTGCGTTGTTTGTTTTTCTGATATTGAGCCGCATGAAATGCTTGTAAATTTTGGAGATTAATCCTTTGTCAGTTGCTTCATTTGCAAATATTTTCTCCCATTCTGAAGGTTGTCTTTTCATCTTCTTTATGGTTTCCTTTGCTGTGCAAAAGCTTTTAAGTTTCAACAGGTCCCCAGTTGTTTATTTTTATTTCCATTTCTCTAGGAGGTGGGTCAAAAAGGATCTTGCTGTGATTTATGTCATAGAGTGTTCTGCCTATGTTTTCCTCTAAGAGTTTGATAGTGTCTGGCCTTACATTTAGGTCTTTAATCCATTTTGAGTTTATTTTTGTGTATGGTGTTAGGGAGTGTTCTAATTTCATTTTTTACATGTAGCTGTCCAGTTTTCCCAGCACCACTTATTGAAGAGGCTGTCTTTTCTCCATTGTATATTCTTGCCTCCTTTATCAAAAATAAGGTGACCATATGTGCATGGGTTTATCTCTGGGTTTCTATCCTGTTCCATTGATCTATATTTCTGTTTTTGTGCCAGTACCATACTGTCTTGATTACTGTAGCTTTGTAGTATAGTCTGAAGTCAGGGAGCCTGATTCCTCCAGCTCCATTTTTCTTTCTCGAGATTGCTTTGGCTATTCGGGGTCTTTTGTGTTTCCATACAAACTGTGAAATTATTTGCTCTAGTTCTGTGAAAAATGTCATTGGTAGTTTGATAGGGATTGCATTGAATCTGTAGATTGCTTTGGGTAGTATAGTCATTTTCACAATGTTGAGTCTTCCAAACCAAGAACATGGTTATATCTCTCCATCTGTTTGTATCATCTTTAATTTCTTTCATCAGTGTTTTATAGTTTTCTGCATACAGGTCTCTTGTCTCCTTAGGTAGGTTTATTCCTAGGTATTTTATTTTTTTGTTGCAGTGGTAAATGGGAGTGTTTTCTTAATTTCTCTTTCATATTTTTCATCATTAGTGTATAGGAATGCAAGAGATTTCTGTGCATTAATTTTATATCCTGCTACATTACCAAATTCATTGATTAGCTCTAGTAGTTCTCTGGTAGCATCTTTAGGATTCTTTATGTTTAGGATCATGTCATCTGCAAACAGTGACAGCTTTACTTCTTTTCTGATTTGGAGTCCTTTTATTTCTTTTTCTTCTCTTATCGCTGTGGCTAAGACTTCAAAACTATCTTGACTAAGAGTGGTGAGAGTGGACAACAACCTTGTTCCTGATCTTAGAGGAAATGGTTTCAGTTTTTCACCATTGAGAACAATGTTGGCTGTGGGTTTGTCATACATGGTCTTTACTATGTTGAGGTAAGTTCCCTCTATGCCTACTTTCTGGAGGGTTTTTATCATAAAATGGGTGTTGAATTTTGTTGAAAGCTTTTTCTGCATCTATTGAGATGATCATATGGCTTTTTGTCCTTCAATTTGTTAATATGGTTTATCACATTGATTGATTTGCGTATATTGAAGAATCCTTGCATTCCTGGGATAAACCCCACTTGATCATGGTGTATGATCCTTTTAAAGTGTTGTTGGATTCTGTTTGCTACTACTTTGTTGAGGATTTTTGCATCTATGCTCATCAATGATATTGGCCTGTAGTTTTCTTTCTTTGTGACATCATTGTCTGGTTTTGGTATCAGGGTGATAGTGGCCTCATAGAATGAGTTTGGGAGTGTTCCTCCCTCTGCTATATTTTGGAAGAGTTTGAGAAGGACAGGTGTTAGTTCTTCTCAAAATGTTGGATAGAATTCGCTTGTGAAGCCATCTGGTCCTGGGCTTTTGTTTGTTGGAAAATTTTTAATCACAGTCTCAATTTCAGTGCTTGTGATTGGTCTGTTCATATTTTCTATTTCTTCCTGGTTCAGTCTCGGAAGATTGTGCTTTTCTAAGAATTTGTCCGTTTCTTCCAGGTTGTCCATTTTATTGGCATGTAGTTGTTTGTAGTAATATCTCATGATCGTTTGTATTTTTGCAGTGTCAATTATTACTTCTTTTGCATTTCTAATTCTATTGATTTGAGTCTTCTCCCTCTTTTTCTTGATGAGTGTGGCTAATGTTTTATCAATTTTGTTTATCTTCTCAAAGAACCAGCTTTTAGTTTTATTGATCTTGGCTACTGTTTCCTTCATTTCTTTTTCATTTATTTCTGATCTGATCTTTATGATTTCTCTCCTTCTGCTAATTTTGGGGTTTTTGTGTTTTTCTTTCTCTAATTGCTTTAGGTGTAAGGTTAGTTTATTTATCTGAGATGTTTCTTCTTTCTTGAGGTGGATTGTATTGCTATAAACTTCCCTCTTAGAACTGCTTTTGCTGCACCCCATAGGTTTTGGGTCATCGTGTTTTCATTGTCATTTGTTTCTAAGTATTTTTTGATTGCCTCTTTGCTTTCTTCAGTGATCTCTTGGTTATTTAGTGGTGTATTGTTTAGCCTCCATGTGTTTGTAGTTTCTACAGATTTTTTCCTGTAATTGATATCTAATCTCATAGCATTGTGGTCGGAAAAGCTACTTGATATGATTTCAACTTTTTAAAAATTACCAAGGTTTGATTTGTGACCCAAGATATGATCTGTCCTGGAGAATGTTCCATGAGCACTTGAGAAGAAAGTGTATTCTGTTGTTTTTGGATGGAATGTCCTATAAATATGAATTAAGTCCATCTTGTTTAATGTATCATTTAAAGGTTGTATTTCCTCATTTATTTTCATTTTGGATGATCTGTCCATTGGTGAATGTGGGGTGTTAAAGTCCCCTACTATGATTGTATTACTGTCGATTTCCCCATTTATGGCTGTTAGTATTTGCCTTATGTATTGAGGTGCTCCTATGTTGGGTGCATAAATATTTACAATTGTTATATCTTCTTCTTGGATTGATCCCTTGATCATTATGTAGTGTACTTCTTTATCCCTTGTAATAGTCTTTATTTTAAAGACTATTTTGTCTGATATGAGAATTGCTACTCCAGCTTTCTTTTGATTTCCATTTGCATGGAATATCTTTTCCATCCCCTCACTTTCAGTCTGTATGTGTCTCTAGGTCTGAAGTGGGTCTCTTGTAGACAGCAGATATACAGGTCATGTTTTTGTATCCATTCAGCCAGTCTATGTCTTTTGGTTGGAGTATTTAATCCATTTACATTCAAGGTAGTTATCGATATGTATGTTCCTATTACCATTTTCTTAATTGTTTTGAGTTTGTTATTGTAGCTATTTTCCTTCTCTTGTGTTTCCTGCCTAGAGAAGGTCCTTTAGCATCTGTTGTAAAGCTGGTTTGGTGTTGCTGAATTCTCTTCACTTTTGCTTGTCTGTAAAGGTTGTAATTACTCTGTCAAATCTGAATGAGATCCTTGCTGGGTAGAGTAATCTTGGTTGTAGGTTTTTCCCTTTCATCACTTTAAATATGTCCTGCCACTCCCTTCTGGGTTGCAGAGTGTCTGCTGAAAGATCAGCTGTTAACCTTATGGGGATTCCGTTGTATGTTATTTGTTGTTTCTCCCTTGCTGCTTTTAATATATTTTCCTTGTATTTAATTTTTGAAAGTTTTATTAATATATGTCTTGGCATGTTTCTCCTTGGATTAATCCTGAATGGGACTCTCTGTGCTTCCTGGAGTTGATTGACTATTTCCTTTCCCATATTAGGGAATTTTTCAACTATAATCTCTTCAAATATTTTCTCAGTCCCTTTCTTTTCTCCTCTTCTTCTGGGACCCCTATAATTGGAATGTTGGTTCCTTTAATATTGTCCCAGAGGTCTTTGAGAGTGTCCTCAATTCTTTTCATTCTTTTTACTTTATTCTGCTCTGTGGCAGTTATTTCCACTATTTTATCTTCCAGGTCACTTATCCGTTCTTCTGCCTCAGTTAGTCTGTTATTGATTCCTTCTAGAGAATTTTTAATTTCATTTATTGTGTTGTTCATCATTGTTTGTTTGCTCTCTAGTTCTTGTAGGTACTTGTTAAATGTTTCTTGTATTTTCTCCATTTTATTTCCAAGATTTTGGATCATCTTTACTATCATTACTCTGAATTCTTTTTCAGGTAGACTGCCTATTTCCTCTTCATTTGTTTGGTCTGATGGGTTTTTACCTTGCTTCTCTACATCTGCTGTGTGTTTCTCCGTCTTCTCATTTTGCTTAACTTACTGTTTTTGGGATTTCCTTTTCACAGGCTGCAGGTTCATAGTTCCTGTTGTTTTTGGTGCCTGCCCTCAGTGGCTCAGGTTGGTCAGTGGCTTGTGTAGGTTTCCTGGTGGAAGGGACTGGTGCCTGTGTTCTTGTGGATGAGGCTGGATCTTGTCTTTCTGGTAGGCAGAACCATGTCCGGTGGTGTGTTTTGGGGTGTCTGTGACCTTATTATGATTTTAGACAGCCTCTCTGCTAATGGCTGGGGTTGTGTTCCTGTCTTGCTAGTTGTTTGACATAGGGTGTCCAGCACTGTAGCTTGCTGGTCGTTGAGTGGAGTTGGGTCTTGGTGTTGAGATGGAGATCTCTGGGAGAGCTTTCATCGTTTGATTACGTGGAGCCAGGAGGTCTCTGGTGGACCAATATCCTGAACTCGGCTCTCCCACCTCAGAGGCACAGGCCTGACACCTGGCCGTAGCACAAAGACCCTGTCAGCCACACAGCTGTGCACTTTCTAGAGACCATAGCAGTGCATCAGACAGAACAAGAGAGAAGTAGGTTTTCACAATTCCTGCCTTCAGAAATTCATGTTCATTTGTTCAGTAGAGAATTACTGAGTGCCTACTTCTTGCTAAAACTGGGCGATGGGGATTCAAAGAGGTTTTCTCACATGGCAGAGGCCCAATGACTGCGGCACAGGGTCTATATTAATTTTTAAAATGAGATATTTCTGTTTGATCTAAAACTTTGAAAGATAATTTTTAGTTTCATTGTAGTAAGTGCAAGATACTGATGCTACTATAATCATGATAAGAATTAACAGTTGCATTTGTGTATACAACTTATGAAATATCAATTTTAAAAATGGTACTTTTCATTTGCTTTATTAATGGATTATTCCTATTCCTAAAGGAATTTATCTAAATCTTTTTTTTTAATGGTAGAGTCTATATTACTATAATGAATTGATAATGTATTTATCTGGGTTATACACAATAAAATTATTTAAAACTTCAATTCCATGATCCCTAAGTGGCATTTAATATAGAAGTCAAGGTAGTGCACCTGCATTATGTTCTTTAAGGAGAAATATAATTCTAACTGAAGACATTTATATTGTCTGGTACTTATTAACCTTATTTTTCGACCTTCATGTATATTCAGCAAGCTAGGTATAAGTTCATAAATTTATTTAATAATTTATAAATATAAGATATAAAAGGAATCCTTATATGTGGGTCAATACAAAAATAAAAATGAGAAAAATTTCTTACTTCTTTTCTTTAAACCCAGCTGCCATTTCTGATGTGTGACAAAAATTGTTTTCCTTGTCTCAATCATAGATGGAGTTGATTTTTTAAAATTACACAAGTAATCCACAATCAAAGTAGAATACCTTAGAAATGTAATATGCAGTGTGACCACCTTTCCATTACATCCTCTTGTCTATATGTGCCTTAATTCATTTAATCCATTCTCTATTATCACATGATATGGCATTTCTTGATTTTGGCCATTGTAAACAGTACTGTAGTGAACATCCTTAGACATACTCTTAGGCAAAAGTCACCTGATTATTTCCTTATTTTATAGTAAGGTGATCAGTGCATTAAAATGTACCTTTATTTTAAAAGCTTTTAATTGATTTTCATCTTCCTAGACAATGTTTTAAACAAGACTAATATATTACTTCAAAAATGTATATTTTTGTCTTAGCTTTTTACTAAAGTTCTGGATTTTGGGGGCTTTTTGTTTGTTTATTTTTTCTGTTCATATGTCTGGCACATTTCTCTTTATGAAATTGAGTTCATTTTGTTCAGTTTTAGAAACATGTGAAAACTTGAGGGTCCTGGTGTTTTGGTTACACATTGAAGTGTTCATGTGAATTTCATTAGATGGTAAATATAGAGGAGATGAGAAAATATGAAGCCCATATTACCCTGGAGCTTGTTCTCAAATAAGTACCCTAATAAATTGAGAGTTATTGTTTCATACATGGATTATCATTCCTCAAATGGTTATAATGTATTGAAATATCACCAATACTACAATAGTCTTGAATGGTTTGTGTCTTTTAAGTCTCAGAAGTCCCTTTATGACTTGGTTTAAGGGACCATGGACATTACATATCATTCATTCCTTTAAGTGGCATTTATTTTATATATAACTTGTGTTAGAAGCTTTGAGAAATACAAAGTAATAAAAAAAAAAGTATGTACACAGAGGAAAATGCAGATAACCATACAAAGCCTATATATGTAGTGTGATATCAATGGTATAAGCCAAAAATGTTTTAGAATTCACAGGAACTATAGTCTACTGTGACCTGGAGGGATCATAGAAGGTTCATGAAAGAATCGGAGTTTGGGCTGCATATTTAAGAAAGGATAGGATTAGACTATTAGGCAAGGGTAGTGTGGAGAAAAGGCATAGTGAGTGATTTTGAGCATGAGAGTGAGTTGTGGTGTTCAAGACAGATGAATCTCACAATATGTTAAAGGATAAATTGCAATATGAAAAACAGTAAGAGTAGAGGAACTATTTAGACTACCATTTATATAATACAAATGTGAGATAATAAAGATCAGAAGTAAGACAATGACATTGATAAAGAAAAGGAAAGAATGGCTATAATGGAAGAAAGATAAATTTGATGACAAACTGGATAACAGATTGAAAGAATGAAGAAAAGTACTAGAGGGTACAGGAATGATTTACCTGAGAGACTTGGAAAATGAAGATACCATTATCACATGGAATGTGTGGAGAATGCAGGTTTGGGGTCAGATAGACTAGATTTTGACTTGCTTAACCTGAGATGATAATATGAGCCTGGAGCTGGAAACAAGACACTAGAACTGAAAGGGGCAGATCAGGCCAATTCATTGTGAATCATGATAAAAGTACTATCTGCAGCCATGATTAACTAAACTCATCAATAGAAAGAGGGAGAAAAGTTGTAAGATTAGACCTGAATCTTGGAAAAAATACTATAGGTGGTACATGGGAAGAAGGAGTGAGGCAGGAGGAGAACTACGGAGTATGTAAACATTGGCAATTCCTGTTACATGGCGCAAAAGCATCTAGGAGATGATTCTTTTCTGTAATATGTGGGTGGACAGTTGGTAGAAAAAATAATTCGGTCAGAATTGTAGATTAGCTGAAGTTACTTTTGATTGCTTTCATTTCTGAGACAGATTTCTTCTACCTTCCAGGAACCTAATTTATGTACTGATCTCTGACTACCCAAATCATTTTTTCAGAACGTCACTAAGTCTTGAGTTTTCCCCATCCCTCAAACTCTATAATTTTATTCACTTTTTTCATTTCTATTTCCCCATTCTAATCAAAGAATTGAAAGGGAAGTAATCTGGTTCTCAAATTAATGCTCAACAAAGTAAAATAAATTGGTCATTTAAATCATCTCCAGAAGATGGGAAGGGAATACTTTCCCTAATGTAGGTGCATCTCTAATCCGTGAACTCTGATGGATCTGTCTTTGAGGTGTAAGTCTCTTCTCCAAAACCATTACTTATTCAGGCAAACCATTGTCAACACTAGGATAGTTAAGTGTCTGATATCATGCCCACTGCAGTGGTATTACTATCCGGTAATACCTGGTTCAGTCATGTTAAAGTGGATCAATATCTGGAAGGCTCTTTGATTTTTTTTCTAGAACTAATTTGGGGGCTGAAGCAAAGAAAATAAATGACAAATAAGAGAACAGCTGAGCTGAGGATCAGCCATGAAAGATTAAAGAAATAATAGCACCCTAGGAGAGATGTCGCACAGGCCTGAGTTACTAGTCGTGGAGCTCCAGCATAGAGCAAAAAGACTGAATGAATTCAGCTAACTGAGATGGCTTGCATGACCAGAGTCCTCAGAGAAGGTGAAGTGTTGGTCATTGGATATTCTGACTGCAAGTGTGCCAGGCAAAGAGGTTGGAGTTGCAGATAAGGAGATTTGGAATTGAAAGTCCTATTTTGAGGTAAAGAAATAGGATGTGGTCATGTTGTTGAGAAAGTTGATGTAAGATGAAAAAAAAAGTTAAGTTAAGGAAAGTGGTGAACTGTGAGGCTAGTTGTTAAATGGGCAATTTGAATATGTGGAAATCACCAAGGATGATGGGACCATATGGGTTAAAATTAAAGCATTATGTATTTCTTAAAGCTATTTATTAAAGAGAACATCAGAAATTAGAACATTCTCTAACACTATAACAAAAATAAACTCAAAATGGATTAAAGACCTAACTGTAAGACCGGATACTATAAAACTCCTAGAGGAAAACAGGCAGAATACACTTTGACATAAATCTCAGCAATATCTTTTTGGATCTGTCTCCTAGAGTAATGGAAATAAAAACAAAAATAAACAAATGGGACGTAATTAAAATTAAAAGCTTTTGCATAGCAAAGGAAAAAAAAGACAACCTACAGAATGAGAGAAAATATTTGCAAATGATGTGACTGACAAGGGATTAATCTCCAAAATATAAAAATAGCTCATACAGCTCAATATCAAAAAAAACAAACAACTCAATCAAAAAATGGGAAGAAAACCTAAATAGACATTTCTCCAAAGAAGACATACATATGGCCAAAAAGCCCAAGAAAAGATGCTCAACATCGCTAATTATTAGAGAAATGCAAATCAAAACTACAATGAGGTATCACCTCACACCGGTCAGCAGGTCATCATCAAAAAAGTCAACAAATAATAAATGCCGGAGAGCATGTGGAGAAAAGGGGAACCTCCTACACTGTTGGTGGGAATGTAAATTGGTACAGCCACTATGGAGAACAGTATGGAGGTTCCTTAAAAAAACTAAAAGTAGGGGCTTCCCTGGTGCTGCAGTGGTTGAGAGTCTGCCTGCCAATGCAGGGGACATGGGTTTGAGCCCTGGTCTGGGAAGATCCCAAATGCCGCAGAGCAACTAGGCCCGTGAGCCACAACTGCTGAGCCTGCGCGTCTGGAGCCTGTGCTCCACAACAAGAAAGGCCGCGATAGTGGGAGGCCCGCACACCGCAATGAAGAGTGGCCCCCGCTTGCCACAACTGGAGAAAGCCCTCGCACAGAAACGAAGACCCAACACAGCCAAAAATAAATAAATAAAGAATTATTAAAAAAAAAAAAAAAAGAGCAATGGCCAAGAGAAATTGTTCTAAAAAAAAACCTAAAAATAGAACTTCCATATGATCCTACAATCCACTCCTGGGCATATATCCAGAGAAAAACATAATTTGAAAAGATACATGCACCCCAATGTTCATGGCAACACTATTTACAATAGCCAAGACATGGAAGCAACCTAAGTGCCTACTGACAGAGAAATGGATAAAGAAGATGTAGTATATATATGCAATGGAATAATACTCAGCCATAAAAAAGAATGAAATAATGCCATTAGCAGCAACATGGATGGACCTACAGATTATCATAAGAAATGAAGTAAGCCAGACAGAGAAAGACAAACATCATATGGTATCACTTACACGTGGAATCTAAAAAAAAAGGATACAAATGAACTCATTTACAAAACAGAAATAGTCTTACAAACATAGAAAACAAATCTATGGTTACCAAAGGGGAGGGGGGGAGAGGGATAAATTAGGAGTTTGGGGTTAAAATATACGTACTACTGTATATAAAATAGATAACCAACAATGACCTACTGTATAACATAGGGAACTATACTCAATATCTTATAATAACCTATAATGGAAAAGAATGTAAAAAAGAATATATATATTTGTATATATGTGTATAACTGAATCACTTTACTGTATACCTGAAACTAACACAATATTGTAAATCAACTATATTTAAATAAGTTTTTTAAAAAAGAGAACATCAGTGTACAAGACAGTAGAGTAACAATTTTAAAACCTATTTCCAAAAGTTTTTCTTAGATATTATGTGAAAGTAAAAGTTTATAGGTTTAAATAGATTGGAAAATACTGGGTTAACAAAGAAAACCAAATTTCTTTTCTGTTCTGTTTTCAGCATTTTTAATTAATTAACATTATAAGATTCTAAGAAGGAAAGGTATATTATCCATGTTGCTTAGCAAAAATAATCTTCATTTTTTCCCTCTCAGGACCTCTCAAGAAACTGGTAAAATATTGCTTTACCAGTTGACTGCATCCTCTGTAAGAGGGAATAAGATTAAGGTTTCAACGGTTTGGGCTACAGGGAGTCTGACAGTGAATCAAGGGGAGATATATTGGAAAAGGTGAGACAAACAAAGGAGATTTTGTACTAGTGGCATGATTTTTTGTCACTGGGCAATGAAGAAAGATGCAGTGGAAGACCTTCCTGGGAAGAAAGACTGAAGAATACAGAGGCTTAGGTGGGTTCGACTGAAAGTATGGAGGAGAAGGCACCAGACATGGATGTTACTTGTGGTCCTTCAATAGTAAAGGAAGAGGATTAAGCTATATAAGAAACAATGTACAGAACTGAAATGATTTCATTGAGAGCTTGCTTGTTAGAGTTTTACATAAATGAGAGAATATGTTAACACCTTGCTAAAGAATTCAGAACACTTGCAGATATGCCTATTTGTTTGGAAATAAAAGTTTGGAATAGTACTTAGAGAAACAGGATGGCAACATTTTAGGTCATTATTATCATAGATGAAGATATAACTTGGGTTTATCTGCATCTAAATATCTATGTTGAGAAAAATATCTCCACATTTCTAATTGTCTTTAAATGAAAAAATACTAAGTGAAATAAAAAATTTCACTGTTTGATTTTCCTGCTTGATTCTGTATTTAAGAACGAGAAAAAACAAACATTAACTTGGTTTTTACTGCTCCATTTGGGTCCCTGTTGTTTCCCTCTGTAAAGTGATTCACATTTTCATGGAAGACTTTTCCAAATGCTTCATTGGTGTGAATTGGGGTTTATATCTGTGACTATCTCTAAGTTTCTTTATCTGTCCTAGGAAGCAGGTTTCTTATCGACAGCCTTATAATTATGGAAGAAACTGCATATTAATGATTCAGTGCTTACGTAAACAACTGGCCTTGGAGAAATCTAATGAACCAACTTTGTAGGATTTGATTTTGCCTAATTGATGTAAATAATGTTAAATGTTGTATCTGCCAGAATTTTTACAGAACCTTATGAATTTTTTTATGTACACAAAGCATTATGAATTCAGAGTTTTTAACAGTTATCTTTTAATTCAGCTATTAAGATAATATGGTTTGACATCAGATATGCACTATGAATGTGAGGTACCAGCACACATGTGCACACTAAGTGTTTATATATGCAAGGTATAACTCTCAATTGTTTTTTTTTTTAATTTTTTAATGCTCCTCCTTTGAAGTTGGCAGCTTGTACATTTTTATCTGAAGGTCTGAATTTGTATCATGCTTTGAAGGAACAAATGGCCTCCATGTGGTATTCGGTTTTCCCTTGCCTGTCTCTATTACTCTGTATCAGGATAAAATTCATTCTGACACAGTTTTTTACTTAGGCATATGCACCTGATCTTTTCCATTGGTCCTGTGCTAACACATGCCACCATTTAGGGATATGTAAAATAACTGGCTTTTAAAACAAGAGGATAATGGCATTGGGAAAAAAGGGTAATTAAGCTTACATATTAGAATACTATAGTAATTCCACCTTTGTGGGAACAGGAGGATAGAAAGATTATACAATTTGCGTGAGTGTGTTAATTTTGAAAACAAGATAAAACAAAAAATAGTGTCTAGTTTCCAAAGTGGTACTCAGCACATAAACTTTAAAATTATTTTGCAAAACAAGATGAGGCTAACAAGCTATCAGAGATAAATAACTCGAAGTAATATTTTTGAGCAGTTGCATGTATTGATGACACGGTTATATAAAAGCAGTAGGCCATAAGTAAAACAGAGAAAATATTTTGTTAAAATAATAAGTCAGACACTTTGCTTTTCTTAGCACTGGAGTCTCTAATCAACACAGTCATCCTGGTCTTTATGGTCCTATATGGTTGTACTTTTAAAAAATGTGAATCAGTAAAAAATCTGGGCAACTTAACTAGCTACATTTTTGAACTGGCCTTTTTTGAGTATTCCTTCACTGAGTAAAGACAACCTATCTCTCAATCTCTAAACATGTAGAGCAACATTCACCTAACATTTTCTCTCAAAACCTATGTGGTATAATAGGAATGTCCCAGGTAAAACTCAGGTCTGATCAACCCCAAAATTGGCCTAGGTATGTCATACAACTTCACTGTTATAATAGGTAAGTTAATTTTTAAGTTGATTTTCTTTATCAAGACTCAATTTCTCCATCTGCAAAAAAGAAAGAGTAATACATATGGTTGTATTTTTGAATAAATGGAATATCATTTATAAGGCAACTAGCATGCATGTTGTTATTCACTCTGATTGCAAACACATCTCCTGAAGCCCACTATTCCTATCCCACTATTGCCATTAGACAACACTCAGGAAAGATTATAATACCATTATATTTTCTGATACCACAGAGACAAGTAACAACTATTTGCCAATATTCTGAAAAATTAATTATTTTTATAAAGACTTCAAAACAGAAAGCAAAAACTCTTTAAAAATGGATTAATACTTTAAAACAGCTCACCTTTAAGTATGGCACCCACATAATATACAATGGACATTCATTGTCTCATTTAACAACAATCCATACATGTTTGTTATTTGTTGAGTGCTTACCATCTCTGAAACATTGTTCTAGATGATGGAATACAAGCAATGAACAAGATGATGAAGTCTCTACTCTCATGGAGCTTGCCACTTTGTAGAAGAGACAACAATAAACAAATGAATAGATAATGATTGATCTCTGATGAAAATAATTCTAGTGAGAGAATAGAAAGTGGTTGTGGTAGTTGTGGTGGCTATTTTAGATAGGATGATCAGAGATGACTTATCAGTGGAGGTGATATTTCTTCTGAGATCTGGATTATGCAATAATTAGCCATGAGCAGATATAGCAGAGGCATGCTTCTAACAGAGAAGAGCAAGAACAAAAGTTCTAAGGCCATAATAAATTAGGTGTTTTGAGAAATAGAGACTAACTCAGTGCAGCTGTAGCACATTGAACTGAGGCCTAGAATGGAGAAGGAGGAGGACTATTTTAAATGGTACTGTTTCCTTAAATTTTTGACCATATTCATTGTTAGTATGTATAAATACCATTGACTTTATACGTATATTTGTTTTGTATCCTGCAAACTTGCCAAGCTTGCTTGTTAGTTCTTATAGTTTTCCTCTGAAATTTTTCCGTGAATTTTCCACTTAAATGCCCATGTCATCTAAAAATAAATACAGTTGTACTTCTTTGACAATCTGGATGCCTTCTATATTTCTTGCCTTACCATCTAGAACCACAGTACAATACTGAGTAGAGTGGTGAGTGTATATATTTGCCTTGTTGTTCTTACGGGGAAAAATTTAGTCTTTCACCATTTAATATGTTGTTAGCTGTAGGTAGATGCCCTTTATCAAGCTGGAGAAGTTTCCTCTGAATCCCGGTTTGCTGAGTTTTTATTATAAATGGGTGTTGGATTTTGTCAAGTGCTTTTTCTTCATTTATTAAGATAATCATTTTTTTCTTTTTTGTTAATGTACTGAATTGCATTGTTTGATTTTTCTAATGATAAATCAACCCTACATTGTTGGGATAAACCTCATTTGATCATGTTGTGTTACCTTTTCTATACAATGTAAATATATGTTGAAATTTTGTTTAGAATTTTACATCTATGTTCGTGAGAAATCTAATTTTCCACTAATCGCATCCATTTATTTTTCATCTCAGATATTGTAGTTTTGCTATTTAGAAGTTTGATTTAGGTGTTTCGTTTGGTTATTTGTTATTTTATACCTTTCATGTCTCTTCTTAAATTTTTTAACATATACAACTTTTAAAATTATAACAACTGTTTTAATTCCTTTCTGCTCATTCTAATGTCTGTTTTTATTGATTGATTTTTTATTATGTATCTTGTTTTCCTGCTTCTTTCCATGTCTGGTAATCTTTGATTGGATGTCAGACATTAATTTTACCTCATTGGATGCTGCATATTTTGTATTCCTATAAATATTCTTGAGTTTCTCTTTGGAGCAAAATTAAGTTACTTGGGAAATGTTTTATCTTTTCAGGTTTTTTTGGATGATTTTTTAAGATAGATATGGAACAGTGCTTAGTCTAGAGTTAATTACTTCCCATTATTGAGGCAAGTCGTCCTCGAGTACTCTACCCAGAGTCCCATGAATTGTCAGTTTTTCCTATCTAGCTGGTGATAACAGGCATTATTCTAGATGCTGTGTGAGTCTTGGCACTGTTCCCTTTAATCTTGCTGGGTAGTTCTTTCTCTGGCCTTGGGTGGTTTCTTCATATGTAGACTCTGATCACTGCTCTATTGAATTTTTTCTGCCGGGCTCTGGGGCTCTCTCTTCATGTAGATCTCTCTTCTCTTGTGTTCTGCCCTGGGACATATACTTACCTCCATCTCTCCAGACTCTCAGCTCTATCTCCTCAATGCAGGAAGAGTGCTGGGTTTCCTAGTGTGTTCTTTCCCTGTACCCAACCTGTAATCTCTCTTAAGGCAGTAAAATGTGGCAATAATAGAGTTTACCTAATTGATTTCCCATCTCTCAGGAATCACTATACTTTGTTGCTTGATTTCCACTGTCTTGAAAACTTTTTTATTTTTTTTTGTATTTTATCTGTTTTTTGGCTATTTGGGTCTGGAGGGTAAACCTGGTCCCTCTTTTTCTCATCTTGGCCAAAGGTAGAAGTCATTTGTTTGTTTGTTTTTGTTTGTTTCGGTCAATGGAATAAAAGCAAAGTCAACAGCTGAGAATGAGAAGGGCTGGAAGAATGTGAGTTTTAACAAGAGAGGTAAAGGCATGAAATAGTTCTCTTAGAGAGTAGTCAAGCAAATCTACTCCTGAAAATGTATTAAGATTGCTAGGCATTATGGCCAATTAATCTACTTCAAAGGAGGCAAGAACATACAATGGAGAAAAGAGTCTCTTCAATCAGTGGTGCTGGGAAAACTGGACAGCTACATGTAAAAGAATGAAATTAGAACATTCCCTAACACCATACACAAAAATAAACTCAAAATGGATTAAAGAGCTAAATGTAAGGCCAGATACTATAAAACTCTTAGAGGAAAACATAGGCAGAACACTCTTTGACATAAATCTCAGCAATATCTTTTTGGATCCATCTCCTAGAGCAATGAGAATAAAAACAAAAACAAACAAACGGGACCTAATTAAACTTCAAAGCTTTTGCCCAGCAAAGGAAACCATAAACAAAGTGAAAAGACAATCCACAGAATGGGAGAAAATATTTGCAAATAAAGCAACTGACAAGGGATTAATCTCCAAAATATACAAACAGCTCATGCAGCTCAATAACAAAAAAACCCAATCAGAAAATGGATGAAAGATCTAAATAGACATTTCTCCAAAGAAGACATACAGATGGCCAAAAAACACATGAAAAGATGCTCAACATCACTAATTATTAGAGAAATGCAAATCAAAACTACAATGAGGTATCACCTCACACTGGTCAGAATGGCCATCATCAAAAAATCTACAAACAATAAATGCTGGAGAGGATGTGGAGAAAAGGGAACCCTCCTACACTGTTGGTGGGAATGTAAATTGGTACAACGACTGTGGAGGACAGTATGGAGGTTCCTTAAAAATCTAAATATAGAACTACCATACGATCTAGCAATCCCACTCCTGGGCTTATATCTGGAGAAAACCATAATTCGAAAAGATACATGCACCCCGATATTTATTGCAGTACTATTTACAATAGCCAAGACATGGAAACAACCTAGATGTCCATCGATGGATGAATGGATAAAGAAGATGTGGTACATATATACAATGGAATATTAACCACGGAAGAGAATGAAATAATGCCATTAGCAGCAACATGGATGGACTTAGAGATTATCGTGCTAAGTGAAGTAGAGAGAAAATGACAAATATCATATGATATCACTTATATGTGGAATCTTAAAAAAAAATGATACAAATGAACTTATTTACAAAACAGAAACAGACTCACAGACTTCAAAAACAAATTTATGGTTACCAAATGGGAAACATGGGGGGAGGGATAAATTAGGAGTTTGGGATTAACATATATACGTCACTATATATAAAATAGATAATCAAAAAGATCTACTGTATAACACAGGGAACTCTACTCAATATTCTGTAATAGCCTATATGGGAAAAGCATCTGAAAAAGAATGGATATATGTATATGTATAACTGAATCCCTTAGCTGTACACCTGAAACTAACACAACATTGTAAATCAACTGTATTCCAATATAAAATAAAAACTAAATTAAAAAAAGATTGCTGGGCATTATATGTAAAGTTAAATAGCTCCAAACTAAGGGTTATTATGAAAAGGGTAAAAATAAATCTGCATAAATTAAAACTTCTTTAAGTCCTCATGTTAAACTTCTCTTTTTCATCCGAAGCTCAGTACTAGGCCTTGCATGTCCAATTCTACTTGCAGTTTAAGGGAAGAAAGATTTAATTACTTCAATTAACTGAAAAGGAAATGCTTTCTGGTGGCAATATTTAAAGAAAAAAAGTAGAGTAGGCTGATAGTTTTCACAAATATTTCATTTTGAAAATATAATCTTAGCAATTGGGGTTACTAATGTAAAGGAAATGTCAACTAAATAATTAGATGCCTTTAAATGAGTGCTCAGTTGATTGAGGAAAACTGATGGGCATTGTTTTCTATACAGGTTATTTGCCTTTCTGCAATGCAGGCCAAATTCCATAAGGAACATGTTAGTTCTAACTGTTGCACTTAATGTTAGTTTTAATCTTTTTTATCCCAAGATTTATCTCTCTCTTTACAGTTTTACAACATCTTTTGGTAAATCTATTTTGTGATTTCCTTAAGAATGCTTGCTTTTATTTTTTTCCAGATACCAAATATGTAACACAGCAAACTATGTTAGCTTTTGATTTACATCTTCCTGGCTTTATATCATTTATAGTATTTGTCGAGTATGTTTTCACTTTGAGTTATTTAGCTTATGCCACTGGATTAAGTGAAAATAAGTTTATGTTTTTGAGTCATGGATGGATTTAATATAAAAATTTGAAGAAGCATTTGTTTGGATCTAGTAATCTAGCATTTTGTATTTTTCTTAATCACTTTGAACATATGTAATTAATAATCATTAATTTTATATACACACTAATACCTTTATATTTTTGCCAAATTTCTCAAATTCTTGAACAAGTAATTTTATTTAATATTTTTTTAAAATGATATTATGTCCATAGCATTTTAGCAGACCAGTGGTGGAAGCAGTGACAATTAATATGTGATCATTGCCATTAATAAGAATTGATTTTGATTATTAAAACAAGATTTATACAAATGAAATAAGAGGAGGAATACAAAAAAATCTGAAAACCATTTAATTGCTGAATTATTGCCACAAATGATGGAATTTTTAGATATTCAGAAGAGAAAGATACAATTGTGAAATGGACTTGGAGGACATCATTATGGATGTACTACCGAGACAGACAGTGGAATATCAACCTTATTTGGAGGGTAATAAGCAGTAGGGAAGGCAACACAGAGAGAGCATTTTGGGCACCGAAGTGGAGAGACCCATAGTTACATGGTGGGGACGTGGAAGGTGGGGACAGTATACCTGGAGCAGAGAGTTTGTGTTGGGAAAATGTGAGAGTAAAGGTGACTTTGGGTGAGATTGTCAAAGGCATTAAAGTCAAGGCTAATACAAATTTCAGGCTACTTCAGAGGCCTGTTTAGCCTGCCAAGGGCTCTTCTAAGTATTATTGGGTGGAAAAAATATCACTTCTCTTTCCACTTAACAGGGAGCCATTAATTCATGCCATTCACAGGGGGCTGAAAGTTACAGTTTGGTCGGTCTCGCCAATTTAAAAGTGTCAGTCTAACTAGGTCCTTCAAGCTCACCCTGTGATATTTACTTCCCTGAATTCTACAAATTATCCATTAAATATATTCACAGGCATCCTGATTTAATCTAGAACTAGATGGACCTCAAAGAAAGAATTTTCTTTTCTTCTAAATGTTCACATCTATTTTAAAAACTTTATCTGACCATTTTCCTTATTTTTTAAATGTTTTTCTGGCCTTATTTTTTCTTACATTGTGAAATGATCTAAGAGTTATAAATGGCATTGAGGAAGAACAAAGCAAGCCAGCAGTTGGGGAGAAAGCTCAGTACATGCCATAATTTTCTGCTCTGAAGAGATAAACTGATCAATGATATGCTACAGTGATTTTACCAGAAAGCCTGTTTATTGTTTTGGCTTTAACACATTAAAACTAGCAAGGGTTCAATAAGACGGGATCACGTTAAGACTTTTCTTGCCAACTATAAAGTTCCTTGTTGGTTTCATAGATGGTTTCCCCCCAGGAAATCTGTGCTCAAAAGGGAGATTTCTGAAGCAGCGAGAACATGCTTTCATTTGAAAAACTATGAAGAAGCCCACAACACAGTGAATGAAACATCAAAAAAAAAAAAAAAAGTAAACATCTTTATGGTGGTGGAATTCCCTAAATAGAGTGCAAGGCTCTTGTGATGCAAAACAGCTGTTTTTCATGTGTATCTACAGCCAGTCACAAGGAGAAATGTTGCGCAGACACCTTAAGTCATTTCAAATGAGCTTAAAGCATCTTTGGCGCCCTTAAATATTAATGAAAGTCAACAAGCAGTGAAGTCTCTGCCCTACAGGGACTGTCACTGGTCAGCTCCTTGCTGTTTGTTTCTGAGTTAATCAAATTACTATATCATTGGTGCTTTTGTACCCTCCACCATTAATGATGAGTGTCTTTGAAAAAAAAAAGAGGATGTCTTAGCATAATGACACATTAATCCTGTGGGAGAGAGGGAAGTGGCATTCTTTTACCTAGATTGCCCTTGTGTGTGAGGTGGAAGCATAGGCGAAGATCACTGGCAGATATCAACCTTTCATAAGTCAGTATAAAGCCACTTCACATTATCCCAGCCAGCTAGGAAATATACATGCAAAGAAGAAAAAGAAGCTATAAAAGGAAGAGTTTAATGCTGTTAATTTCTTAATTTGGTTCCTCTGATGTAGTATCTAGATATTAGTACCATTCTTAATATGCGTGGAGGTGACTTCAGAAAAATCACTCCTGCTGTAGAGCTAACTGTCATCAAAACGAAAAATATGTTCTGGATGATACTGATACTACTTATTTGCACTTGGCAAAACAGACCTTTCTTTCCAGCATCAAAATGGTTAAGATGAAGAAGCCAGGTTATTACACATTTCAATTCCAGAGTCAAATATAAAAATTTCTATTATAGGGACAATTAATTACATCTCAAAATGGCAAATGTGCATCCTTGTCAGGTAGAGTGTACTCTGATGGCCTTTCCTCAAACAGTGAATGTGGAGATTTGATCTCTTCTAATGGTGCTGAGAAAAGGGTAATTACGCTATGGTCAAAGCTAATTTGCTTTCTGCCAGATGAACTGTTGTATTTTATTGTACGCTGACATTTTAAAGTAATTACGGCACTGTTGACCTTAGACAATTCCAGTTGTATCGCTGTCTACAGCTGCAGCGTTCACTCTACCTTTGGCTGGCAGACAGTGGCTGTAACGAGGTAATGACACGGACAAAGAGCACCATATGGGGCTCCTTTGAGATACACAAAGCCCAGTGAAAGGAAACAAGAAAATTTTAACATCATCATTACAGTCACACATCTTTACAGCTATAAAGGATCCTGTCCACACATGCTTGTGCGCATGCACATACACACACACACAGACAGGCAAATAATCTAAACACTTTGCCTGCTTATATCTTAGGTGTGTGCATGGGTGTGTGTGAGCATGCGTGAGTGTGTGTGTGTGTTTCTTTTGTAAATGGCAGCGTGCATCAAGAAGAAAAAGAGATCAGGTAGAACTGAACATGACGGACTGGTCTTCCTCTGACACGAGTTCAAAGGCTAAAGACTATTGATTGAGATAAAAGCTCAGGTTCTTATCTAATGTTAAAGACACGCCTTGTTGTCTGAAAGCCGTGCACATAATTAGGCAGAGAGAAGAGCACTTCAGCCAGAAAATCACTATAAATGGAGCTTCATTAAACTTAGATATTAGTTAATTTAAAGGAAGAAGTTATTATTCACTGATACATTTTAATGAGCTATCTAGCTGTATTTTCTATGGTAAGAAATAAAAACGTGTTCAGAGTTCGTCCTGGTTAATGTATCCCTGCTAAGACAGCAAAATAGATTAATACCACTGGAAAAAAAAAGAAAAAGAAAACTTCACCCTCTCAAGCAAAAATGTACAGGATATTGAGCTATGGAATTATTGTCAAGAAGAGGTGGGAGAAAACTGAGCTTTACCGTCACGTTAAATATTTTATTCTGTTTATTAGGGTATGTGAAAATGGACTATGGAAATGCAAGCTTGCTTCCAATAAGCTGTGGGTGTTGCTTACATCATAGCTTACAGCCTACTTATGTGACAATTACATGGAGCAAAAAAAAATCAATGTATTTCATTTTGAATTACATTTATATCATTCAGCGTGTTTTTTGGGGGTTTTTTTTTCCCTAGTAATTATTGGAAGAGCACTTGTGTCATTATCTTACTGAGGAAAAAAATTAATTTACAAATTATGTTACAGAGATAGTAGAGATTGCTCTAGTGTCCTCAATTTATTTTTAACTCTGAGGTTTATTTTCCCCTGAAGTTTGTTGGTTTTTCCTAGCCTTTTTCACTTTCATTAGTATTTGGAGATTTCTATGCCAATAGAGGTATTTTTCTTTTAAGGCAGCATTCATTTGAGAGAGTTACTAAAGAATTCCCATTCAAAATTGGAATGATATGGAATTAAAGTATATATTAAAATGGTCATTTCTGTGATGCTTACTTTTGGTGGTGTGTGACTGAAAATTTACCTTGTTCGTAACCCAAGTGAGAAAGAAGGTCTAAAATAGATGCAGTTGTCTCTTTTTAAATTGCATTTTTGTTTTACCTTTAAAACTTAGGAAAAACGGATTGACCTTTCTACTGTATTCACTGTGAAGGGCTTAGGGATATATAATGCTATTTTAAAAATCCTTGTAACTATTGAATTCCACATGAAATTTCTGATATTGTTAGAATGACTTAACTATTCTGGCACTGTAATTCTGGTGTAAATACATCCAACCAAGACCATATATTAAAAAGAATGTGTGACCAACACATTTTAGAATGTGGAGGAGTAACAATATAAAAGCAATCTAAGCATATGAAGTGGTATATAAAAGACTTAAAATCCCAACACTTTTGCTCTTTCCAGATTCAGACCTGAGTCCAACACTAGGAAACACAACTGGAAGTATGAACAACCTGTCTATTTGTATTCTCATTTTTTTGTCATTGTTAGAGACAATAACTCACACCTAAGAAGTAACCATTTCATCTCCAAATACCCTTGATTTAAAATGTCCACTACATTTGTTAATGAGTAAGATCACGGAAGCCTACCATTTCATACTTTGAGAAACTTTTAGAAAATATTTATTTCTTCAGGAGTGTACCTAGTAATGTGAAATCAGTATTTTACTGTCTAATTTTGTCTACATTCCAAGTCCTAAAAGGTAGAAGAAGATAAAGAGAGAAAAGAAGGTTTTCAGAAGCTGCATTTAAAAAAAAAAGAAGAGGATAGAAAGAATCTCGATCATGATTCTGAAAGAGGAAGGGAGTGAGGGAGATACATGAGTCCAGAGCAGTCACGGAATCAGGAAACGAGTTCTGATTGAGAGTGAGTGGAAGAAAGAAAGAGAGTGACAAGAGGTAAGAAATCACTTCCCTGAATTAAGAGTGAGCGATGCCGTGAGAGAAGCAGAGAGACAGACAGATGGAGTTGGAAGCACAGATAAGGAGAGAGCTACTCCGAGGAAGCAGGGAGACTGTAAAAGACCATTGCATAGTAAAGAAGGTGCAGTGCATGCTAACCGGAACATTAACGGTAATATCTGGGACTGGACCCTATAAAAACCCCATTTACTTTGAAGCTGACAGAATACTAATAAAAATGAATGAATAAAGGGAACAAAGCACACAAAACAGAACAAAAGACATATAATGGCTCCGAGTTCTAATCCTTACTGTTGATTGCTTTTTACTGTTACTTAAACAAATCTCTCAACATGACATGCCAACATCAATTCTTCAATTCTCTTTTGTGAAACAGGATAGGTAAGGAAGACCTGAAAAATTCTGCAAGACTAGGGCTTTAATGCAATATCTCAGTAATTATACTGATTATTTGAAAAATAGAATTTTTCATACCATTAAAAGGTGGCAGAGAAGAATTTTTTCAATATGCAATGAAGGTTGTGAAACAAAACCAGAATTGGCAAGGGGAAGGACAGCTTTCTGGGAGGTTAGAATTTTAAAGCAAGCATTTAAAAGTCTTTGGAAAAGTTTTAGAGATGTGTTGGAAGCAAAATGATTCTTTCAGCTCCACTTAAAATGAGCTAGTTTTCCATGCAAAGCTGTTTTGAGCCATAAAAAGACAGTAACCCTAATCAAGTATATAGATTCATTAAGGACCATACTAGATCGAGGTCAAATATGTGACCCTCCAATCTGGGTGTACTTAGCTGAGGCAATACTATCTCATCATTACTATCTTGAATTTATTGTCCATGAAATAGGCTGTTGCCTGCTTTTCTATCAAAACAAATATAAAGACTAATCCAGCACGTAAAAATGTAAGTCAGAGTATTGAATCTTTGTAGCTAGATTGGATATACTGCAGAGCAAGAGAAGTCTGCATAACATTTTTTAATATCTTCCATAAAATAATGTATTTTCTCGCCTAAAGATCCATTGCATACAGTGACTTTCATTAATTTCAGGAAATGGAAACCAGTCTTTGTATATCTGCCTTCTTAAAATATGTCATCTGTGCAGGAAAGTTTTAAACAGAGTCAGTATTTTGCTTATCCAGAATAAAATTGGCCTGGAAAACAAGGGCACAAGGTTCTGAGGAAAATGTAAGCGATTAAAACACCAATGTTGTTAGGAAGACTAAGTATAAAGTAAACATTACAGGTTTGCAGAAAATTTCAGCTTAAAAAGTAAAATACATATGTATGTATTAATTTTCACATATTTATATATATATATATTTATTACTTTATAAAGCCTTGGGATGAACAATCCTGTTATCAAGAAGACTTCTTTCAACAAGTAATGGCTAGAAATTAGTTTGGTGTTGATTTAATTAAAATACTAGGTTTACATACTATTTTAACATTTTCACATTCAATGTCTTTTTTGGGCATTTATATAAGGATTAAAAAAGAAGTAATTTAAGATTATTACAAAGCTAATTAAATTAAATTGAATCTTCAATTACTCTTAATTTCCTTTCTTATATAAAGTTTGGCCTACAGTAAAACTTTTTCCCTTTTTCATCACAAGGTAAAATATTTCTTGTTATAATTTGGACCAGCTGCAATTTCCAATTGTGCAGGAAAACTGTTCTTGTGCTGGTTGTTATTAGATAATGTATTTACATAGATTAGCCTAAATTAAGAGTCAGGAGGAAAATCTTTCTTCCATTTCATTCTTTTTTTTTTCTTTTTCTGAATGATGAGTAACTGTCAGTGTGTGGACGTCTCTTTTCAAGGAATGTGTGAAGCTGTCACCCTGCTACATCTGCAGGACAATCCAGATGTTACACATACGAGATCCAGGTCTCAGCATGGTGATGATTGTCAAATGAGAACGACCTAATTGTATGCCTGAGTCTCCATAAAATGACAATTTGGGGAGAGTTGAAGGAGGCCAATATCTTTCAATTATTTTTAACCAGTATCTTTTCTCTGTTAAGTTTGTATTATCTTCTTCTAGGTTAGTGTTAAAATATTTTAAAGTCTATTTTGGAAGGGAATAAACTAGACCTCATGATCAGACTTCATTAGTATTTATAGAGGAAAAAAAATTCTTCTGTTTTAGAGGTTTTCTCTAATCATAGTTATCGAGGATGACAAATTCTGATCTGAGGACAGTGTACGTGCCACGCTGGCACCCGAGCCTGTTTATGCACGTAATGGCTGGTTTAGGACACCTCTGAACTGTCACGTACAGTTTGAATTAATGAGGCCATACAGGTCTAAGGTCTCTAAAAAGGCCTCTCTAGATTAGGGTCTATTAAACCTGCCACAAGCTGCTTAGTGTTATAAAAGTGACAACAGAGGCTCTTTTGGCTTAGCATTTTGTTCTTTTCTTTTTTCCATTCCCTTTTAAAATTTTTTAGAATACTGAAAAAAATTTCTTTTTCTTCAGCCAATACCCTGCTAACTTACACTAAAGAAATTCCTATAGATTTCTTAGACATTCTTTAAAGAACACCAATATGCCAAAGGGGGGAAAAAACACGATAAAAAGACAAATTTGGTAGAAAAGTAGGTTTTAGAAAGTGCATGGTGAGTTAATAAGTGAGGCAGTTAATATTATCTTGTTTTGCTTTGTTATAAAAGATTATTAAATGTAGCCACATTTTAGCACAGTAAAATAATAGAACCTAAAAAAAAAAAAAAAAAACTGGCCTTGTAATTAGGGATAAATAGAAAGCATTATCTCTGCTTAGGCACAATCCAATATTTAGCTGAGGGAATAAAATATCATAGTATGTTCATATGACGAGCACAGACATCAACAAATAAAGAAATTATAATTGGCATTCTTTAAGGATCACATTTAATAGCATTCTCCTGACAATAATTTTATTGTTACAACATTGGCTTCATATTTTGTTGTGTATCCTTTGTCTGCTTCCTATATTATTTCAAAACTCTTCTTCAGATGACTATAGTTTTTTCTGGACCGTGAATATTATTTCATTAATGGACTTCTGTTTTTGCTTAGAAAAATTTGAGTGCAAAGTCAATTTAACATCTCCGAATCTATTAGGTGCTTAGCCTTTAATTTGTTCCACATTAACATTAAATGGTCAAAATATGAGGTTACTTTTGGTGTGATTATTATGATTGTAATAAGGCCTGACACTTGCGCCACTTCAAACACGCAACCACCAACAGTTTTATTACAACAAAAGAGCTCCCAGCATAACACATTTTAATAGTCAGAAGAGTTGTGAATTCACAGCTTTGCACAGCAGGTGTGGCTGCACATCTTTACACCCCTAAATACACTTGCTCATCTAATCTGACAGATTAGACAATGACACAAAACCCCCATCACCAATGTCTAAACAAAGACTTCATTTTGGAAGAGACAAAGCTTCATGCAGACTGTGTTGCCACTAATAACTTTTCCGAGTGGAAAACAATGTATATTTTATTAATGAAAAACAAATTGCGGCGGGGAAGATGAATGTCTTGGCTTTTCTGACATTTTAAATAATTTGTTTTCCCTTCCCTTTTGTGCCTTTAATATTTACCTTCATATCAATCTTGATGCAATTTTGTTAATTAGATAGGGTGCTGGCAGCGAAAAATGGAAGGCATCACAGACCAGGACCTTAAAACCCAGGTTGCAAGGGGAAAACGATTTTGCAATTTTTTTTTTTGTGAGTAAACTAGACTGGAAAGCATCACCTTAATTAGAGCCAGAGGTAAGATGGACTTTGGGGCACCCACGCTTTGATGGCAAGGCACTTGGCAAAGGGTTTCAAGTAAGCTAAGGCAACCTGGTTTTCTATTCAACTTCATCACAGCTGAACATTAAAAAGTGAGACTGGAGATGTGCATATTTACCATAAGGGAATGGACTAAGCATTCATGGGCTCGGGGGGCTTATTTGGAGGCAGCTGCACTTATCATGAATCAGGAAAGGGAAATAGCAGCCCTGGTGTGCTGTAGGTCAGTCACAAATGTCGACTGGAAAGAGCCATAAATCTCCCCCCTGACTTCAGCCTGTGACTTGCAGAACACCCTTCTAGCATTTTCCTATAATTTAAAGATTATGTAAGGTATATCGCGAGTGTGTTCAATGAAAATATTAGAGATAAATCCTGTAAGTGCTCTGAAGCAGCAGCTTCTGCGGGCAGTTACACTTCAAACAGGACAGGCTGCTAGTTTTGTCAACAGTAGGAGGTCATGGAAGGCTGCCAAAGAAAACAAACCTTTTTCAATAAAACGCTTTCAGTTCTAAGTAGTCACAGAATATCTCCTGTACTGTTTTATTACTGATATTTAAACTTTGATATATTGTCTTTTGCTGACAATTTCTTGAGTCAGAAATCTTAATCATAAAATGAAGTGTGGCACACACACACCAGAAAGGCAATTAGTCACAGCAAACTCTTTCCGGCAAGTTCAAATAATTTTTTTATTTTTGCTTGTGGGCAGGAGGGAGGGCGCGGGAGGTGGAAGACAATGGTAAAAGTTATGGTGTAAACTGTTTCTCTTTCTTTTTTCATTTATCTGTTGTTTTCTGAAAGAAGACACGTGATATACACTGGTAAGGAAAAGCTTGAGCCTTCGGAAAAAAAGATAGAAGTTTCCCATTGAAGGAATGGTTTTATTAATGATAATAATAAGGTACAATGTCATTTTCATTCATCAATATGGTATAATTGATCCTAAAATAAAAGTATTCTACATCTGTCTCTTCGTGTAAGTGGATAAAAATGTTAAAATATGAAATTAAATGCACAATGGATATTCAGATTTGTCATATACTTAATAACCTAAATTAGAAGTTAATGCATTTGAAAATATTGTCCAGGTAAGGAAAATGAAAGTGGATGTGACTGATTTCCAAAACCACCTCTCACGTGTAAGGCAAGTATTGTGCTAGAGGACTGGTTACTAAAATTTTCATTTGCATTTTCTAACTAAAGATGCCTTGTTTGAAACTAGAAATCCATTAATGGCCTTCTATCTTATAGCCTGGAAAGTAAAACACATGTAGCTATAAGCACCAAATTCTATTTAGTGGGTACAGGGTACCACCAAGTACATATTCCATGTTCATCATTGAGATTCATAAGGAAATTTTTGTTTGACTTTTTGATTTTTTACCTTTTTATAATTTTTCAAGTCCAAAAGATAGATAAGAATACATGCAAATTGAAAATAATATAAATGAGGATTTCACATATTCTTAATGATATCCTGGAGTTGTAAGATATAATTAACATTATGTAGAGTGCCTGGAGAACCCAGGTAGAAACAAAATGAGAATTTAAGTCTCAGTATGAGACGTATTTATACAAAACTCACAGGCATCTCCCTCGCTTGCTCCTTATTTTCTCAGAGTATGGTTCAAGTGTTTTAATACTTACGTAGGTATCTTGAATGGCTTTAAAAGTAACCTATGCATGGAGAACCCTGACACCACGATGTAGGCATTATCAGCACAGCCATCTCTGTAAGCTATGCATGGCCACCTTTATTGTTTTACTGTTTTAAAAGCTATGTTCCACTTTGAAATTACATTAAGAATATAAACTTCAACCTCAAAATTATGATTCTATACAACAGAGGCAGAATGTGTGCTTTGTAGCACAAGATCCCTTTCATTTAATATTAAGCATTCATCCTCTCACATTTTTTCTATTTTTGAAAACTATTTGAAATGAATAGACATGCACCATAGGATTCTAGACCCTGTAGAATCCCAGGGCCCGAGCAGACTGAAGCCTAGCAGCCTCTTGTGCAGACACTGCTAGCAGAATATTTGAAGTTGATGCAGCTTAGGAAGAGGCTGATCTTCACAGAAAAGCCAGAATTTCTAAAAAAAAAAAAAATTTAAAGCCATTTCACCCCCTAATCATAGACAAGCATTGAAGATCTTAAAACATGGCTGTGATCAGGCAATATTTTCTCTGGCATACTTTTTAAATGAAGACTAGTGCCTGCACAATTTAGAACGAAGGCCTGATGTTCTTATACATCACATATAGTCTCATTTTGAAAGCCATCAGCTATGTGATCTTCCTGAGTCCCAGCCTGTCCCCTTCTTCAATACAGCTAAAATGAATGGAAAAGCACAGAAATTATTTTGAATTGATGTGAAATATATCTTGTTCCAGCTATCCTATGACATGGCTGAGATTGGCCATCATGCATTCAACTTGATTCCTTCACATTAGTCTATGTAGAATACAATCCCAGACTCTTTCTTTCTTTCTTTCTTTTTTTTTATAATCATCATTGTTTACTTCTAACCATACACACAGGAACAAAAGTCATCACAAGGTACTAAGAAAACAGAGCTAATGAGAGACAATGTTCTTGATCATTGGCTGTCTTTCACTGAACCAGTTTAGAGTTTTAATTCAAGTTTTAGTTGTGAATTAACTCTATCTAGAGTTTTATAGTACAAAGGAAATAGGATGCTTTTCTATTTGGTTAGCACAAAATATAGAGTTCTAATACTGTTGATCTAACACTAAAGATACTGATTGTATGAACTGAAATTGAAACTATTGCTTACCATTAAGGAATAGTATATTTCTGTGATGGAAATCAGTTTGGAAATGAGGATCAAGAAGAACATTTCATTTTACAAGTAGGCTTTTCTCTTTTCTGGGTTTTTCCCTAATACAGCCATGATGCCAAGAATCTCCATTGGAAAGATTTTGCAATTACTAAATTTGATAGATGACTGGTATTCTATGATCACCATCACTTGACTGGGAAAATACTGGGCCACAGAGAAAGAGGGATTAGAATGGAGAACTATAGTGTGAGAGTTTGGGGACATAGTTGGCATAGACAGAAAACAAAGAAGTTTATTTATCTGTTGATGTCCATGAATAAGTCAATAGTTGCTGTTGACATCTTATGACATAGGTCAGCATTTTGTTACACAGTAAATAATTATAGATCATTATATAGAATTCAGGCATTATGTTATCTGCTGAGGTTAGAAACCTAAGATATAGTCCTTATCTTCAAAAGAAACCCAGAGAGTAAGAGGAAACTTCACAGCAGTACCTGGTTCTCCACTAAAACATTTATGACCTTCTACGGTCATGGTCTGCAACCCCAATGAGGTTCACAGGGCTGTCTGGTCAGCTCTCTCACCCATTCTTCACAGCAACTATTTCAAACTCACTCTCATCTCTTCAAAACACTTACCCTCACTCCCAGGAGACAACCTTTCCTCCCACTCAGCAGGGAAAACAGAAACCATTGCGAGTTAACTCCTTTGACCTGCTGACATCTAGCATATACTTATCCTGGGTCCTCTTTTTTCTCTCTTACCACTTCTATCACTCTACCAAAATTGTTGCCACTAGTGCTGCACACGGATAACTTTCAGTCATTCTCTTATTTGACCCTGGCATAAGTTGACACTAAAAAGGACTTTACCATTCTCAAAAATATTCCTAACCCTGCCTTCTCCTCACCCAGTGGCTTGTCTGAATACTACACTTTTCCCAAACTACTTTGGTCATTTCTATTCTCGGAATTTTGCCTGGTTGTTTTCCCTTGTTTGTTCCTTAAATACAGATGTTTTAATGTGGTTCTATCTTTAAAATATTATGAAAGCACTACTGTAAAGCCTGGCATAGCAAGAATGATGGAGATTTGTGTTTGTTTCTTAGTGGCTAAAGAAATTTTAAAAAGAAATTTGCTTGTCTAGTGTTATATTTCCTTATATTTCAATTTCTTTTGTAGTCAAGCACAGTATTCAGTTATTGTCTATTGTGTACAAAGCACCATACTATGTACTAAAGAAAGTTATGCAGGTTCTGCCCTGTCTAGAGGATTAACTCACTATGTCCATTACATGAGGCGCACACTAAGCCTTTGTAATCATTACTAGCATGTAGGAGCACATCAACTTTTGATTTAGTTCAATTGTGGGGCAGGGTTTTTGCCCTCTTCATGAATTTTTTCATCAGTCCTCTCAAGTCTTATATCATGGGTATATCCACACCTATCAGTAACAAGAATTTGCGTAGACTCCGGAAACTACTGACCCCCCAAGAGTTTCTATTAAAAACTGAAAAATAACTTAATGTCATTTATTAAGTTCATTTTATCTGTACAAGTAGCTTAGACTACAAAATATACTAAATATATGTTGAGATAACACTTTTCATATACCTTATCCTTTTCCCTAGGTCAAATATTAAAGATGTCACTTCAGTGCTTCATGCTGGAACCATGCTGCAGGGGTAGTTGGACCTGAGCATGGAAACTTATTGCACAGAAACTATCATAAAAATTTTGATGAAAATGTTTGCATAATGGATTATGAGGTGTTCTAGATTGCCATTCATTTTTTATTTCACTAAAACAGGAGTTTCTTTAAAAAAACATATACACAACTCATATGCATTTAAAATATTAAGACAGGAAAGTACAGATTCTGAGTAATTTACTAACTATATGCTCAGGGCATGTGTGGCACACAGAAAGATGTGCTAAATTAACTAGGTTTAACTTTTGTACCCTGGGGACTTTCTCAATAGAATCATCATCAGTGTTATTTATGCTGCTTTGTGAGAGCAAAATATTGAACTATCAGTGTTAGTAGAAAGAACATATATTGAAGAGATCATGGAATGATGGTTGGTTCCTTTGCAAAACTGATTGTTCCCATGAACTGCTTTTTTTACGGAAAATAAGGGTAGCGCTCTCTTGCTATTTCCATGTAAGGATGCCCCAACTCAAAGCAAATTAACATTTACTCTGGAACTTTATCTCTTTGACCATCTTTAGAAATGGGACATTTACCTACTTGTCATGGTCGTCACTGGTTATGAAGGAAGGTCTTACTAGCACATGCCATGATGAGGAGAGAAAAAGAAGACTAAACTAAAATTTTTCTGCTCAACCACTCCACCCTTTTAAAATAGCCTGTACTTATGTTTTATTCTCTTTCATCCCACCATGTCCAGACAGCAGGGGATGGAGCTGGGAAGGTGGGAGAACAATGGATAAGCTGGAATTGAGGTAGAGCTATTTGAGAATGTGTTCTCCTGCCTGTAGTAATATTTGACAGAGAAATTAGAGTAGACACCATCGTCACTTTTATCCTTCTCCTCAAATACTTTCACAGGGTATAGGGGCAAAATAAAGAAGATGCAGGATGGTAGTAGTGGGTTGGACAGGGTCTTGCCAGGGTTCTAGATACTAGCTTCTACAGGTCTTGCTGCTTTGCCCACTTTGAAGATGTCTACTGTATAAAAGGCTTTCAGTATCCTTGATAACTACTGGGTTGATCATTTAAGCTGGAAAATTCACAAGTATGTGGAAATTAAACAACATACTCCTAAATAACAATAAGAAGAAATCACAAGAGAGATTAGAAAAATACTTGACATGAATGAAAATAAAAACAACATAGATAGCAAACTTGTTGGATACAGCAAAAGCAGTCCTTAAAGAAAAATGATAAGATCTAGATCTAATGCTTACTTTAATAAAGGAAAAGATTGTAAATCAATTCTCCATCTTAAGTAAACTGGAAAAGAGAGAAAAACAAACCCTAAGCAAGAAGAAGGAAGGAATATAAAGACTTGAAGAGAAATAGCTGAAATAGGGAATTAAAGAAATAGAAAAATCAGTAAAAACAAATAGATCTATAAATAGACTGATGAAGAAAAAAGAGAGACTACTAAAATCTGGAATTATAATAATGACATTACTTCTCACTTATGTAAATAAAAGAATTATAATGGGATAATATGATAACTTATATTTCAACAAACAAATTAGGTAAACTGGATGAAAATGCAAAAATTTCCAGAAACACACACAACCTACAAAACTGATTCAAGAAGAAATAGAAAATCTGGATAGATCTAAAGAGATTGAGCTAGTAACAGAAAAAATTCTAACAAAGAAAAGCCCAGGGCCAGATGTCTTCATTGGTGTATTACACCAAATATTTAAAAAAGAATTGATACCAATCCTTTTCAAACTCTTCCAAAAAATAGAAAATAAATGCTTCTTAACTTATTCTATAAGGCCAGTGTTAGCCTAATTCTAAAGTCAGAAAAAGATATAATAAGGAAAAAAAATTACAAATCAACATTTTTATGAATATAGATAAAATACTAACCAATGGAATTCAGCAGTATTTTAAAAAGCGTGATATACAATTACCAGGTAGGACGTATTCCAGGAATGCAAGATTCTTGAGCATACTAAAATCAATTAATGGTCATATATCATACTATAGAATAAAGAAAAAAAGAGCATCTCAATAGACACAGAAAGCATTTGACAAAATACAACACACTTTTGAATAAAAATACTCAACAAACAAGAATGGAAAAAAAATCCTCAACCTTATAAAGGACATCTCTGAAAAATCCACAGCTAACATCATACTTATGATGAAGACTGAAAACTTTCTCTCTAAGATAAGCAAACAAGGATATCTGTTCTTTTTACTAAAAGGTATCCATCACTGTATAGGATTACTTACTAGCCAGGGCCTTAGGCAAGAAGAAAATGTTTTAGTAGATTATCAGATTGGAAGGAAAAGTAAAACTACTTGCAGGTGGCATTATCTTACATACATAAAAAATATTAAAGAATACCACATAGACACATAATCAGAGCTGGTAAATGAGTTCAGCAAAGTTGCAGGATACAACATTAATATACAAAAATTCAATTGTATTTCTATATGTTAGCTATGAACAATCTGAAAATGAAATTAAGAAAACAATTTTATTTTCAATAGCATCAAAAGGAATAATATAACTAGGAAAATAATTCAACCAAATAAGTGTAAGATTTGTATGCTGAAAACTACAAAACATACTTAAATAAATTAAAGAAGAGTTAAATACATGGAAAGACATCCTCTGTTAATGGATTGAAGACTTAGTATCATTAAAGTGGCAATACTCCCCAATTGATGTACAGATTTAATGCAATACTGATGAAAAGTCCTTTTTTGCAGAAAAGGACAAACTCATTCTAAAATTTATAAGAAATGCAAGGGACCCCAGATAGCAAAAGCAGTCTTGAAAAATAAGAATAATGTTGAGAGCACTCACATTTCCCTATTTAAAACTTACTACAAAGCTAGTAGTAGCTACTAGCTGTAGTAGTAGCTAGTAGTAGCAAATCAATACAATGTGATGCTGGCAACAAAGCCAGACATAATAAATCAAGGGAAAATAATTGAGAGTGAGAAAGATAAACGCATTCATCTATAGTCAACAGATTTTGACAAAAGTTCAACAAGAGTGTTCATGGGGGATTATAATATTTTCAAACAAATAGTTTTGGGAAACCTGACTATCCACATGCAGAAGAAAGAAGTTGGGAACCCCTCACCAATATACAAAAATTAACTCAGAAAGAATCACAAACATAAATGTAAGAGCTAATACTCTAAAATCTTAGAAGGACTCATAGGTTGTAAATTCACATGATCTTGGATTTGTCAAAGATTTCCTAGGTATGACCACCAAAACCAAAGCTACAATGAAAAAATAGATAACCTGGATTTTTTCTAAATATAAAAACATTGTGCTTCAGAAGACACTATTGATAAAATGAAAAGACAACCACAGAATTGATAAAAATATTTCCAAGTTATATATCTTATAAGCAGCTAGTATCCAGAATATAAAAATAACTCTTACAATAAAAAGAGAAATAACTCAATTACAAAATGGGCAAAGGACTTGAATAGACAGTTTTCCACTGAAGATATACAAATGGCCAATAAACACAACATCGAAGAATGTGCACAACATCATTCATCATTAGAGAAATGTAAGTCAAAACCACAGTGAAATACCACTTGACACCACAAGGATGTCCATTAAAAAAAAAATAGAGAAAATATAACAAGTGTTGGTGAGGATGTAGAGAAGTTGGAATCACATACATTGCTGGTGGGAATATAAAATGGTGCAGCTGTTAAAAACAATTTGGCAATTTCTCAAAAAGTTAAACATAGAGATACCATATGCCACAGATATTCCACCTTTAGGTATACGCCCAAGAGAACTGAAAACATGTTCACACAAAACTTGTACACAAATATTCATAGTAGGATTATTCATAATATCCAAAAAGTAGAAGACCTAAATAGACATTTTCTCCAAGAAGACAATACAGATGGCCAAAATGTACCTGAAAAGATGTTCAGTAATCGCTAATTATTAGAGAAATGCAAATCATAACTACAATGATGTATCACCTCACCCCAGTCAGAATGGCTGTCATTAAAGTCACAAATAATAACTGCTAGAGGGAGTTGGAGAAAAGGGGACACTCCTACGCTGTTGTGGGAATGTTAAATTGATACCGCCACTATGGACAAACAGTGTGGAGGTCATCAAAAAAATAAAATAGAGTTGCCATATGATCCAGCAATCCCACTCCGGGGCAGATACGCAGACAAAAAATATAATTTGAAAAGGTACATGTACCCCTATGTTCTTAGCAGCACTACTTACAAACAGCCAAGACATGGAAAAAACCTAAATTGTCCCTCAACAGATGAATGGATAAAAAAGATTGGGGATATATATACACACACACATATATATATCACATCGTTTATGATATATATATACACACACACACACACACACACACACATACACAATGGAATATTGCTCAAACCATCAAAAACAATGAAAAATGCCATTTGCCGCAAACATGGATGACCTCGAGATATTCATACTAAATGAAGTAAATCAGAAAGAGAAAGACAATACCATATGTATCACTTATATGTTGGACTCAAAATAACAAGTCACATGTCCTATGAAACAAAACAGACATAGAGAACAGACTTGTGGTTGCCAAGGGGAAGGGGAGGTAGGAGAGGGAGGAATGGGAATTTGTGATTAGCAGAGGCAAATTATATACAGAGGATGGATAACACAAGGTCCTACTGTATAGCACAGGGAAAAAATATAATATCCTGTGACAACCCATAATGGAAAGAATATGAAAAAGAATATATATGTATAACTTAGTCACTTTGCTGTACAGAAGAAATTAACACAACATTGTAAATCAACTATACGTCAATAAAATTTAAAACAATATCCAAAAAGTGGAAATAATCCAAATGTCCATCAACTGATTAATGGATAAACAAATGTGGGATATCTATATAAGGAAATATTATTTGGCAATAAAAAGGAATGAAGTGATGATACATCCTACAACGTGGATGAAACTTTAAAATATTATGCTAAGTGAAAGAAACCAGTCACAAAAGACTACCTATTGTGTGACTCTACTTATATGAAATGTCCAGAATAGGCAACTCCATAGAGACAGAAGTTGATAACATTTGCCTGGGGGTAGGCGGAGCAGGAATTCGAGAAGTCACTGTTAACAGATACAGTATATCTTAGATAGTGATGATGGTTGCAAATATTGAAAATATCCTAAAAACCACAGTGGAGTTCATGTTATGTAATTTTTATATTAATAAAAAGATAGAAAAAAAAATCAAGTCACCTCCATCGACCCAGATGCCCCAATGACTATGAAAAGCAAAACCTTCCTGCCAACCACATGGAGCATAACGAAGAAATGAACTTTGTTGCTCTGAGCCATGGAAACTTGGGGTTGTTGTGTTACCGCAGCATATATTCGCCTATCTTATTAATGTAGCCAATAAATAGATAATTCCTCTATTTACCTACAAATTAAGTTAGAAAATCCATGCCCTCTCAAAATCTCTAGACAAAGTTCCATCATTCTACATTTATCAGATTATAGATTTCTGGATCAAAGCAATCTTGGTTTGATATAAATCTCTATATGTCACTGAACATAAATATTTGAAAGTGCCATGGAACTTAATGAGGACCCTAAAACCTAAAAATACACAGTAGATATTTGGAAAATAAATCTCTCTGCAAATATTTGTTAAATGTTTCCAAATGTTTAGTTTTATTTTCTATGATTTACCATCATCTTAGAGAACAAATGAGGGTAGATTAGATGCTGGGTGATTATATTCTTATATGTCAAAAAATTTTCTTTTGCTATTTTGAAAATTCAACCTCCTTCAAAGAATTATAATACCCTTAATACTGATGTATAAGTGTCAGTATATTACATTTAAAGTGAATAAAAAATGATCCAAATTGAAATTGCACAGGGTTGGTGGAAGATTTATTGTATATGTATCTGCTAAGCTTCAATTTGGGAAATCACTTTATGAAATCATAAAGTGATTTCCAAATGCATCATTTTTTCTATTTTCAAAAATCCTTACCCATCAAAAAAATTCTATTATCACGATACCATTCATTCCAAATTTCCTAATTATTATCATAGATGAAGTATGTTTATGTTAATTGTGTGAGGTTCACATGTGGATCATTCTATGTCTTACCTTTCCCTTTAAAGCTCACAGGAAGATTTCTTCTTAGATTGTGTGTAAGTAGTCAAGGACCTTATGCCTAGAGAAATTATATCCCAGAAAACCAAAATCATGTCTCAGATTTTCAATGTCTTGAAATATCCTTGCTAGTGTCACAATTTTCACTCCCATCAAATAGTGGAATTCTGTGTATTTTCCATTGCTATCCTAAATAGTTACTGTTTGGTGGTCAGTTGATGGCAAAGCAAATCTAATGGTTTATTTAAATATACATGTGTAAGTAAATCAGTTTGCCTCATTCTTTTGCCTAAAATACTCCAGTGTGCTTAAACTAATATCCACAAAACTTATCGTGGTCTACCTGAACCTGCATGGTCTGGTCCCTGCCTATATTTTCTATCCTCCCTCCCTCTAGAATCATGAGGTTGTCCAAGCCTTAGGGTCTTCCTCTTGTCTGGTATATCCTGATTTCCACTGCAGATTTCACACGGCTGGCTCGTCCTCATCAATGTGGTCTCAGGTCAAATATCACTTCTTCCAAAAGAAGACTTTCTCTAACTACCCTTGTAAAAATATTCCCATCACTCTAACATTATTCAGTTTTATCATCTTTATTGCACTTATATAAACTTCCTGGCTTATTTATTAGTTTATTTGTTTATTGTCAGTATTATGTCCCTAGAATGGGAGCTCCCTGAGAACAGACAATTTATACTCAGTGCCTAGATGAGTGCTAAATTGTAGAATGAATGAAATAAGTAAATCATGTCTTGGGTTACTGACACATCACATTACAAATGATTTTGATGCTCCCCATCCCCCAACTCAATGCAATGCACATCATTGCGCACAACTTCCCCCAAGTCTTTCAACAACTCCTTGTCAAACAGCTCATCTCAGAGATCCTCAGAACAAAAGAGCTTCTGCAACCAGAGTCATTTCTAAATGTATTAATAATTATTCATTTGCACTATTCATTATTGTGCAAATAGTGACAGGAGCCTGGTTTGAGGACCATAGGTTGCTGCATGAAATGTGCTTGTTTTCCTCGACCCCAGTGAGCGTTCTCTGTGCTCATCTAAGGGCAGAATTTGGCCATGTGTGGTTAGTCGATTACAACAAACATATGGGGAAAATGGCTGAGAATGCTCAAATATTGAAACCATATGTTACTGCATGGGAAACTATGCCTTATTAAAAAACAAAACAAAAACTGAGAATCCAGCTAGAAACATACAGCTCAGAGCTTTTGCTTTCAGAGTTTAACCAGCACTCAATTTATTAGACTGAAGACTTTCTTTTAGATTGAACTCAGTCTTTACATCTCAGACCAGCTACTTAGTTAAAATATTTCTTTTGACTACAGATGCTTCCAAAAATCAAACATCTTGCAAAATTTGAAAATTCATTAAAAAGTATTCTGAATCCTATGAGATTTTTAAAATTCTGTTTTAAATGCCATGAAGATTTCATAGCTTTTATATATACTGCTCATATAAATGGAATATTTTAACTCTTTTTTTCAATTAACATCATACCATCTTCATAGAGAAATGGAACAGATAAGGAACTTGAATGATACACTTATAAAATATTAGTCTTGTTGTTAAAGACTAATAAAATTTAGATCAGAATAGGATTTGCACTGGAAGTGATGCTGAGCCTCCGTGGAAGATGTAAAAATAGACTCATACACATTTTCTTTTGATTCTCAGATGAACCTCACTTACAGTCCTTCATTAAATCTAAGGTGCCATCAGTTGTAAGATACACCACTACTAAGAAATAAAAATGCTGCTAATTAACTAAGATGCAATGTTCTCTTATCATATTAAATGTAATACACATTCTGATTTCAAAGAGTTTAATATGTGAAAACATATGCATGATCGAAATAATGAAGTATGCTAGTGTACTGGGTTGAATTTTGGTTTAATGCCCTAGTATAAAGCACCAAATCCAAGGCACTGTGAGAAATTCAAGAAATTTGCTTTTGATGGATTCACACTTCCTTTCCCATTTTGGTCCCTGTTTCCTTAGCTAAGGAGCTCAAGGCCCTCTCCTCTCCACCACCATCCATACAAAGAGCCCTGGCAGGAGGGGTTCCTTTCTGAGCTTTGCTTTCCAGGGAGGGCCAGATTTTCCAGACTTTTCCTTCTTTCTTTTTGTCACTGATAGATATTGATGTGATAGATTACTTTGGGCTAGGAAATTTGATAGCCAATGATAACCATATCTTATCATTTTACCAATATTTGCCTTTTAACAGCAGACACCCAAATTCACAAACTTTAGCCCAATTAAACCAGTTACCTACAGTGGATTTTGAAGTGTAATCACAGGCTATATTCTGAGATATAAAGACAATTAATACATGTAAATTATATCCTCATTTTGATTCACATATAGAGGGAGGCAATATACTGCAGTAGAAAGAGCATCGGTTTGGGGATTCACTAAGACCTTGTTTTAATACCCACTATGTGATCTGGAAGTCACTTAATATTTCTTAATTGTGTTTTCCTCACTGATGAAGTAAAAATAATGATAAATATATTTTCTAAACTTTATAGGCATAGACAAATATAAGTTGTGTAGGATATTTTTAGTATAAAATTATGCTTCAACAATGTGATATAATATATAGTTATATAATTATATATGATAGAAACATGTTATATATAATTGTTTACTTTTGAAACCTCCATCAAATTATCAAATTGGGCCAAAGTGATATTAAGCCCTCGAGTGAGCTCTACTAACGCTATCATAAAACACTAGCTGTTATTCCTGATGATTTTCTTACTAATTTTGCATGTGTTGTTTAGATATCCTTGTGTACATATCAAAATCATTTACTAAAGATCTAGGTAGTTATATAACTGATATTTCACATCCTGATAATTATTGGAAATGCTTTATTTTTTCTCACATGAATGACATTAATATTCTATATCACTAATACATTTTTAAAAATTTGATCATGATGATTTCTATGTAATTTTTTTCTTTTATTGTGCTTTAAAACTGTCATGCTTTGGTAATAGCACACTCCTACAATGAGAATGACAGACCTTTTATGCCTGCTACATTTCTGATTATTCTTACCTTTCCTGAATAGCCATTTTTCCTTTCCTCTTAATTCTCCATGTCTTGTCTTTAACTTTTTTATTAAGTTAGAACCAACTTCTTACCTTTTCATGATCCTTCTTCAAACTCCCAAGTTTTCTTTTCTTGTTTCAATAAGATTATAAATTCAAGAGATATGCAGTTACATCGAACCTTGTTTTTCTTAGTTAAGAATCAAAATATATTTATTGATTAAAAGATTAATTTGTGTCCATGTCTACAATTATCTGTATCTTTCTTAATTTTTTATAAGGTTCTAGAAATAATTTTTTCAGCTTGCTTGAATTCTCTCAGGTTCAAACTTTTTCAAGCAAGTAAAAACTCTAAATATTTTTAAAGAAACAGAAGTTCAATTCTAGCAAAATTCTATTGCAGGGAAATCATGCTACCCACTGAGCAGGTTATTAGGTTATTAGACATTGAGACATAGAGGGTGCTAATCAGAAGTGAAGAAGGGTGGTTTTGACCACAGATGGCAATCAGAGTTCTCCCATTGAAGATGGCTGAAATGAGATAATATGTTAAGGAAGTAAAGGAATGAAGGGGAAAAGTAAGATGGAATAAGCCTGGATAATAAAGTGAAATCATTCTGAAAATGGAAAATACTGGAGTAATGGTAAATGTGCCAGTGGACAGGGAGGACTTCAACATTTTAAAAGGAAGAAGGCAACTGATGGAAGAGAGAGGACAAAATTATGGACTTGACAGTCAGTTTAAATGTTAATGGAGAGTTCCTGAGTGTGTAGGAGCAGCTGCTGACAGGAACTCAGGATACAACAGTTTTAACTATCACCCCTAGGCAGATGAGTCCCAAGTCCTGTCTCTCAACTTAACCTTTCTCCTGAACTCCAGTTCGGTGGGTAGGCTTGTCACTCAGGGACACAAACTCAGCAACCATGCTTCCATCCAACTTATCCTGCTACTGTTAGTCTACAGACACATATCTATTTCTGTCTGTCAATTTGTCTCTGTTAACTTCACCATACCCTGGCTTCTCTTTTTCCACTTGCCTTCTAAAAATACACTATTTGATACACTGACAGTGTCACTACATGTGATATGATATCTAGAACTTTTAAAAGGAAAAATGTTGAAGGGAAGAATGAACAAACTGATGGACAGATGGATGGATGACTGAATTTCTTGATTACTTATTATCTGCCAAGTGCTATTCTAGTCCCTTCGCATACAGATGTGTCAAGAGGTAAATTCCCTGCCTCTACTTTATTGATAGATACAGACAAAACAAACATAGTTTATGCCCATTTGTGATAAGAGCTAAGAAGGTAAGCAAAACCAAATGAGATCTGAGAATGGTGGACTGCAAGAGCTGTTTGAGATTGGTTGATCAGAAAAGGCCCCTATGAATATCTGTCATTTGGGCAGAAAGCTAAATGAAATGGGAGAACAAGATACTCGGAGGAAAATTTTTCTAGGTGCAGGTAAAGCAAGCTCAAAGTCCCTATGATTAGAATATTCTTAGTTGGAAAGTGGTGAAAGTGGTGAAAACTACTTTCTGTTTTGTAGATTTGTCTATTCTGGACATTACATGTAAATGGAATCATACAACATATAGGTTTTTGTGTCTGGTTTCTTTTACTTAGTACTATGTTTTGAGATTCATTTATGTTATAGCATACTTCATCCCTTTTAATTGCTGAATAGTATTTCATTGAATGGATATGTTACCAGCTGGGTTTTTGCCTAGTTTGGGGCTATTAAAAATAATGCAGTTTTGAACATTCACGTACAAGTCTTTGTAAAAACATATGTTTTTATTTCTCGTGGGTAGATTCCTCCGAGGGGAACTACTTGGTTTTATGGTAAATTTATGTCAAGAGTTTGGTTTTGAACTAACAGTCAAGTAGAGATATTGTGAAGGTACCTCATGTATTGGTCTAAAATTCAGGAAGGAGGTAGATAAAAAGTTAAACATTATACACATGATTTCAAAGTAACTGGACCATGTAAGGTCAGATGAGTAGTAAATGTAGTTTAAAAAAGAGAAAGGTCTAAGGTTGAACTCCTGGGCATGCCAATTTAAAGGTTAGGAAAATGAGGAGGATTCATAAAAAGAGAATAAGATGGAACAAACAGGGAAAATGTCAAAGCAGAGATTTTGTGTGTCCTGTGCTCCATACCCCCTTGGTCAATCTCTAGGCTCTACTGAAACTGTGGTAGACAGCTCCAGTCCATGCTAACAATCTCCCAAGTTTTTCTGCTTAACTGCCTCAAGGGTTTTTTTTCCAAAATGAAAAAAACTCACTCAGCCCTTGTGGTGGTGTATGGAATCAAGGACCCCACAAGCAATTCTCAATAATGAGAAGACAGGACTCAGGATTATAAATGCTCCAGTCTCCTATCCTTTGGCAAGATAATTTAGAGTTTCAGAATTACAAAAAGCCTGACTGGCATGGATTCAAGAGAAAATAGGAGGAAAGAAAAGGGAGGAAGTTGAGATGCATATAGAATCTATTTCTGGGAGTTTTGCTGCAAGTGCCGTGGTGGTAAGTAGACAGAGATAATCAGTGAGAGAGCTCAAGGGAGTGATTTGTTTTAAAGATGCAGGATGTTACATTGTGTTTGTATAGTGGGAAGAAACATGGAAGATGCAGAACATAGAGGGAGAATTGCTAAGGTGATGTCTTTGAGTAGGTGAGGAGGCATTTCTTTAGGAACAAGTGCAGAATGTTACATTAGGAGAACAGAGTTTTAACAGGGGAAGGCAGAGCTTTTTGATGTGGATGTGAGTATATTGGTATATTTAATAGTGGGGACATGTGTTTGGTTCATGGCTTGACGAGTAAATTCATTCCTGAACATCTAGAAAACAAGACAGTCCACCTTCTACTGGAACCCACTGAATATTTATATTTTATAATAACCCACTGAATATTTATATTTTATAGTAACCCATTGCATTTCAGACAGTCCTAGAGCACCACAATTTCTCCTCTGTGATACTGAGCTAATGGATATAGAGTGAAACTATAAAGTACTGGGTGTGGGTGGAAGAGACATACTTGGTGCAAAACAAGAAGCAGCCAGTTGCAGCAAGTGAGGAGAAGGCAAACGTCCTTATCCACCAGCCAAGACTAAGATCGGGAAGTATGCATGTAGGAAAACATGTATGTACACATGTAGAAAGTATACATGCAGTGAAAAATATAGTTGTAGCCATCACAAATGTTAGACAAATTTAGCTACAAAGCAAGATACAACAAAACTTCTTTAGCATGGGTATAATAATTTTATTTTTTTTGTATCTGAAATTCTCATAATTTTCATTTGTTTTGAGTTGAGTACTGAGATAGAGGTCTTAATACACAGTCTTATTAGAAAAGGGTCTAAAACAAGATCACATAATAGATAAAGTCTTGCAATAGAGATTGGAGAACTGGTCGTTTTAGTTTAGTTTTTTTGTTTTGTTTTGTTTCTGCTAGTATTAAGCCATGAAATAACTCATCAACTCTAAAGAAAATACTGATTTATGTTAACATTTAATGAGTACCTGCTATGGTCAGACACAGATGCTAGATATAAAAATGAGGTAAATGGTCTCTGTCCCCATGGGATACACCAACAATTTCAGTAGAGTATTATTTAAAGACAAAGAACATGGCAAAAAAAATAGCATATGATGACTATGTAGGAGATGTCAGTTAGGTCATGACAGAGCAGTAGTCCCGTGAAAAGGGTTTTTAAATATGAAGACATTGACTAAGGAGGGACATTTCAGACAAAAGCTAGAGTCACTTCACTTCTCTTAGACTTAGTTTTGTGTCTGTGTTGTTGGGCTACATAACGCTTTTCAAACTCTATTCATGGAATTCTTTACAAGCTACAGTAACTCCAGAGAAGTTTGGGGGGAGGAAGTCAAGATGAGCAATTAGGGCTCTTGGTTTCTCACTTCCACTTCAAGCAGAGATATCTTAGGCAACGTAAAAGGAGTTCCATTAATTAATTTAATTTTTAAATTAATAAAAAAATCTATTTATTAAAAAAAACAGTGGATAATATGATCTCTAAGGTTCCATATCTAACATTCCATAGAAAAAAATCTTAGAGTGATATTGTGTTCATTGGTACTATTTTGTTAATTACCAGAAGAGAAATCTAAATTTCCCTATATTCTGGGGACTGTAACATCGCTGCCAATTTTGAGGGGGGAGTGTGGGGAAAGGGAAGTGGTGGTCCTTTTGGGGCAAAAAGAACAAACAAAGGCACTGGATGAGGGTGAAAGAATCTGCTGAAATGCAAAGGCAGAAAGGAACCAGAAATATATTGCAGACAAATTTTGCTTAAGACCAAATTTTGTCTCTGAAATGTCAATTAGAATATTCAAATAAAAGATGATAAAGTTATAAATATAATATATATACATAGATGCATATTCATATACTTATGTGCATATTTTATACAGGTACCTGTGATTTGTAATATTCTAATAGGAGAGAATGGTGCAATATCTAAATCTGTGGCCCATGCCCTCTGAAAGTACTCTAGATAAAAGGTAAGAAAAATAATTGCCTGATACAGTTTCTAAAACACACACAGAAGAACCATGGTGATTGTGTATTTCTAGAATTCATTTCATTTATCATATAATCCAATTTGGAAATTCAAACATGTTAAATGAAAACTTTATATCCCCACACACAAAATGTTAAACCTCATCATAAGTTACTTTTCCAATGGTCATAAATTCTCCTTTAGACAAGTTAGCATTTTATCTAAAGCAAATCTCAAAACTGTAAATAACATCTCCGACAAAACACAGTCGTGAAAGCCTAATCATTTCTTAAAAAAATAGGTAAACTGCTTTTTAGATAAGCATGAGGGTACGATGTAGATTTTTTCATCGTTAAGTATATGCTCTCATTTTCTGTGGTTTCCTTGCTCAGTTTCTATTTTTTTAATGCCAAAGATAACACAGTCTCTTTTATATTAATTAGTCAACAAAACACAGCTGAGAAATTGAATGCTAAGGAGTCCGAATTTTCCTAAAGGTTTGAGAAATGTCTTAATATTTCACAGTATGTCAACATTCTTATGACATCCCATTATGTGGCATTATATACATTTTTTTGTACAGTTTGCCTCATAAGTTTAACAATTACTAGGTTAACTAAGAGTAAGTCTTGTCCTCAGACCATTACCTTGTGTCACAAGATCATAAATTAAAAATGCCTTGCATTGTTTTTTCTATAAAGAAATTGTATTTTATAACTTAATTTTTTGTACAATATTTTCATGATTTTTATGACAATAGCAGTAAAATAATTACTGCTTACAAAAACATACAGATAGAGATTTTTATAATAAGTACTAACTAACCTCGTTTTATCCTTTATATGTAAAATTAGTATGTATCTCTGGAACTGGGATCAAAAAGTGAATTTGATTTTCATGCATTTTTAAAAACCTTTTACAACATAGCCTACTCTGTCTAAATCCAACTGGTGTTACTGTATTTTGTGGCTAGACTAACTTTGTGACTTTGAAAAGTGTTCTTCACATTGCTTTTATACAGCAGCAATTTCACTGTGCACCAGAGGTGACTGAGAAACATATTTTGTTGGTTAAAAATATTACAGTAAGTGACTGTTCTCCACGCAATTTTCAAATAAGAATCAATCAAATCTTGTGTGGTGATGTGCAAATTTTCAGTCAGTTTTAACTGGTTTTGCTCTTCTGAAGGTTAAGGTAGTTTAATGGTTGAAAGTACATTGCAGTGAAGCTAGCTGCACAAGTTGAAAGTGTACAGGATTAGGATTTCATTTCATTTTAGCTGTTGCCATGTTTGTTTTCTGTCCAAGCTGCCTCTTGCCGCCGTTTAACCCATGCTTTTTTAAAGACAAGAGGGGTTGAGAACTTGAGGGCCTCTGGCTTCATTTTAACAAGGTGTCACTAGCACTTTGGTACATAATTTGTCATAAATGTCAAAGGTCACAGGATGTTCGAAACCTACAGCCAGCAGATGGTCATTATGACAGCAGTTATGTTTCAAAGGCAAAGGCTGTTTTGTGGTATTTACTTTAGTGTGTTAGTTACACCTCAGAGTATATCTGAGAAGATTCTAGTTTAAATCAAATCATCCTTGTGGTTGACTGCTTAAGGGTAGTACCAAGAGATGGAGCAGTTTTCAAAGATATTCCATTTGGTTATTCCAGTCTAAAATTTACACCATGTAATTTTTTTATTTTCCTCCTTATGCTCAAGCACTGATTATGGATTTCCTAGTTCTCATTTCTGAGTTAAAAAAAAACAAAATTAAGTAAAAAAGCAAAGTATCAAAATGTGTTAATGTGAATTTCTATTTCTAGCCAGATTGTTGAAATGGTATAAAATGTTAAGAACTATAGATGAATTTCTATACTACAACTAAATATTATCCAATAGCAGTGTCAGATAAAACAAATAGAAAATATTTTATTAGATTCTACTACACTTCTAAATTTGTTTGTTAGTTTAAACTTCACTAATTTCTTCATTATTTTGTCCTAGTTTTTACTTAGGCCATTTTATACTAAACAATTAACAATTTTGACAGGTCCTAAGCTCTAATATTGAAAAACAAAACTCAAATCCTACCATATTTCCATTAGGCAACCCCAGCAGAATTGGTGAAGTGTATGTGTTAAATAAAGAGGACCACCAGTTCTTAAATAACTTTTTGTTCTTAAAATCATGAGTTTAGCAACAAGAAGCATTGGACATAATCTAGTACAAATAGATACAAAGATATGGGGCTTCCCTGGTGGCGCAGTGGTTGAGAGTCTGCCTGCCAATGCAGGGGACGCGGGTTCGAGCCCTGGTCTGGGAGGATCCCACATGCCGCGGAGCAACTGGGCCCGTGAGCCACAATTACTGAGCCTGCGCGTCTGGAGCCTGTGCTCCGCAACAGGAGATGCCGCGATAGTGAAGAGGCCCGCGCACCGCGATGAAGAGTGGTCCCCACTTGCCGCAACTAGAGAAAGCCCTCGCACAGAAACGAAGACCCAACACAACCATAAATAAATAAATTAATTAATAAAAAAAAAAAAAAAAAGATATGTATTTCTATTAAGCTTCACGATCAGGAAGAGAGAAGATCATGAAGATAGAGACTGAGACTGGTTGAAAATAAAAAGAGAGATTCTAGTACCGCCCTAGTAGAAGTGTACCACTGAATGCCTGAGCATACAGCGAATGTGAATGATGATCTCCTAATACAGGTAATAAATGATATAGCCCTGGGGGAAGAGGCTGGTGGTAGCTGTAGGGCCTTCACCTATCAACTTATCTGTGGGGTCACCAACTCCATGAAACTTAAAATTCCTGTGAACGTAAAATTCTTCACTACTGTTGCTGATAACTTTTCTCACAGAAGATGCAAGGGGCAATAAGAATTGTTACTCTGAACTTGACTTTGATCTATAAGGAAGAATTGCATAATGATCTGAAAGTGGCAGCGGCCTTGGGAGAAATTAAGACATTATACAGTTAGAATTAAGTCTGGCTGCATGCAAGAGAAAACCCAGATGAACCGCTTTAGTGCATGAGATTTGATTCATTGCTGAAAAAATCCAGAGGTCAGTGTAGCAAAATCCAGGGTTAGTGTAGCAATATCACAAATTATTGCAGATCCCAGGCTCCCTTCAGCCCTTCATTCAAAACACAACAGGTTAAGAACATGGATACAGAACCCAACTTCACCACTTTCTAGGTGTTTAATCTTTGGCAAGTCACTTCATCTCTCTCTCTACCTCCATATCTACATCTATAAATAGATTTATAACTACTCACTATAAATTATTTTAATGGACACTGTTAATTGGAACTATGGATAGTAATTTGTAATAATTACTCAAAACTAATAGTAGCTAACATTCAATGATTGCTTCTCATGTCCAGGTGCTGTTCTTAACTCTTGTTAAGTAAGGTAATAAAATTGTGAAATGCAGCATCAAACACCAGCCCAGGCAGTGTGACTACATGATCCCTGCTCTTAAGTATTATTTAGGGATGAGGAAACTGAGATTCCTACCTCATATGATTGCCGTGAAGCATACATATGCAAAGTGTAAAAAATAATTCCTGGTACATAGCAAATACTACAAATATTGCTGGCCATTATTATCGCTACTGCTTTTCTGATGTGGCCCTCTTCAGCACAGTCCAAGTGCTCCAATCACTTCATCCTCATTAAAGGAAAACTTCATATCACTCTCCTTTTAGAACACTTCGTATATAGACGTAATCTCTACTTATATCCAATTGGCTATATTTTAGGCCAGGAACATGAGAAATGTGGTCTTTATTCTGTATCCTGGTAAAATTTGTAGAGTTTATTAATCAGGAAGTGAAGAGAAACTAAATATTGGGAAGACACAACTAACAATTAACTGCTATGTGACATCTAGGAGTTCATAAAAGTGTAAAAATTGTCTATTGGAGATTCTTAGACAGACATGTATCTTAGATTTTTAGGAAAACTATGTATAAAATAAAATATAGGCAAAAGTGGAGGCATGATCTGGTATCTAGAGTTCCATCCTTCAACTCTCCCAGAGAAGACTCTTAAGGGCAGAACAGTTAAGCGAAACAAAAATAAAAGCCAAACAAATTAAGAAATAAACAAGACTATATCAAGAAACCATAAGGTTTGTTTTGATGAGCTAAGAATTACAAGTAAAATATGTCATAGACCTCTATGACCAACACCAAGAAGAGAAAGTCAAAGACGGGATAAAGTTTTAAGGATAATACTGGAAAAAGGCAAGTTCATTTTAGCTATGCATGATGTATAAAGATAAGCAAAGGGCTTCCCTGGTGGCGCAGTGGTTGAGAATCTGCCTGCCAATGCAGGGGACACGGGTTCGAGCCCTGGTCTGGGAGGATCCCACGTGCCGCGGAGCAGCTGGGCCCGTGAGCCACAATTGCTGAGCCTGCGCGTCTGGAGCCTGTGCTCCGCAGCAGGAGAGGCCGCGGTGGTGAGAGGCCCGCGCACCGCGATGAAGAGTGGCCCCCGCTTACCGCAACTGGAGAAAGCCCTCGCACAGAAACGAAGACCCAACACAGCCATAAATAAATAAATAAATTAATTAATTTAAAAAAAAAATGAGAAGGAGAAAAGATTGTTTAAAAAAAAAAAAGATAAGCAAAAAGGGAGAAGTACTTGCTTTGGGGAGATGAAAGTGAAATATAGAATTACTCATCTTTTAGTCTTCATCTTCAACCTCCACTGTGAAGACTCTTTATACTGAGTATAACAAATATCATTGAGACAGTTATCTCTGTCTGCTGTGCCTCCCTGCATTTTCCTTTGCACATACTGTTTCTGCTATCTGAAATATCTTTCCTCTCTTATTCACTCATGAAACTCCCACTCAGCCTTCAACAGCTAGTTCAAACAATAATCCAAGAAAGCCCAGAGAGAGTGGGAGAGTTTCCAGAAGACACATCTGTCAGATGATATCCAAGCTCCTTTTTGCACAGGGGTGGGATAAGGCCAGCTAGGGGTGGCCAGATGGTTCACACTCAGAATTTTAGTTCGGACACTAGAGCTCATTCTAAGCAAGGAAGTCAAGAACAAATAGATTCAGCCCATGGGTAAATGCCAAAGTTGGGACAAAATGGGAAACAAAGTCACATAACAAGTCCAGTGAGATGAAAACAGGGCTTAACTAATGGTTCATATTAGGTGGAAATGTTACAAAAAGAGTTCAGTTTTATTTAATATAAGATTTAATAATGAATTTAATATGAACCTTAGTGATTTCCACAAATGTCCCTGGATGTCTTAAGAAATGTCTCTGGCTATTTTAAGTTGTATTTTCTAGTTGCCAGCTTCAGTCTCCTCAGCTGTAATGGACTTTCCAGGCAAGTTATGGCAATTAAGTAAGATGATGTACACAATGCACCCTGTTTTGCTGCTGACACAAAGTATTTGCTCAATACTATGTAGCGGAAATACCAGCCGCCTGGCCGTGGCTGGCGCAGCAGAGCTGCTCTCTTAGCAGCTCTCCAAGCAGCAGGGTTCCGAGGCTGCGAAGTTGGCCTCCCAGTTTCTTTGCAGGGGGGCGGGTGTGACAAGTGCTGACCAGGTGCTAGCTGTGAGGAGAGGGCCTCTTGAGGATAATATCTCAACTCAAAAGAGTGCCTCCAAGCATAGGATTCCAGGCACTGGAATTCCAGGCTCCGAGACATTCAACTCTCGCTACAGAAGTTGACTATTTAACTCTATAATATGCAAAGGGCCCAAACTAATCACAGGTGTTTTGGAGAAGGAAAACAATGTTGGAAGATTCGCTCTGCCATACACTAAGGCCTATTATAAAGGAAGTGTGTAGCAAAATATACTTCTACCACCTGTACCTGAGATTACCTGTTTTTGAAGGCCTTCACCAGCATGGGTCAGCATCTTTTAAACAAAAGCCTGGAGCTGTGCGTTCACAGAACAGTTGCAGGGAGGGAACATGTTTTCCTCCCGGGGTATATTTAAATCTGGGAGGTTGTTTTATGGAAGAGGGGCTGGAAGAAGTTGCTGCTGCAGGAGGCCCAGCTTTAGGAAGACCAGCTTTAAGTACAGGTTGAAAATTTTATCCCCTAAAACAAAAATATAGGTCTGAGTTCATGTTAAAAGGAATTCCAGAGAGAAGAAATTCCTGGAGCACTTTTTAAAAACAATGGTAATAGCATTCAACCTTACAGCAAAGGAAAGTTTTGTGCCATCCATTAAAAAAAAAGTCACACAGCTAAGACATGGGAGTATCCCATTTCCTGGAAACTGTCAATAAAATCAATTTGCAGAGGTATAGGGGTGCACTGTCCTGGGATCTTTCGCTGAAATCCTCAGAGTAGAAAACATCTGGGGTAGAAAATACCAAGAAGCAGTCCACGTTCCCTGTGAGACTCGGGTTACAAGAAGTATAAACTCCATGAACCCAGACATTTTTGATTGTTTTTTACTACTGAAATCCATGGACCTAGATTAGTTCCTGGTTCAAAATTTTCAGAAGGAATGGAGAAGAGCAGAGATTAGAATGACTCTCAGAAGAATAGCAACTTGGAAACCCTGAACAGTAGCCAGTCTGACAACGTAGAAAGCTGTGTGACTGGCAGGGTTTTGGTGCTCCAGCGGGGTGTCAGGCCTGAGCCTCCAAGATGGGAGAGCTGAGTCCAGGACTTTGGACCACCAGAGACTTATGGCCCCACACAATATCAATTCGTGAGCACTCTCCCAGAGATCTCCATCTCAACGCTAAGACCCAGCTCCACTCAACGACCGGCAAGCTCCAGTGCGGATGCCCCATGCCAAACAACTAGCAAGACAGAAACACAACCCCGCCCATTAGCAGAGAGGCTGCCTAATATCATACTAAGTTCACAGACACCCCAAAACACACCACCAGATGCGGCCCTGCCCACCAGAAGGACAAGATCCAGCCCCACCCACCAAAACAAAGGCACCAGTCCCCTCCACCAGGAAGCCTACACAAGCCACTGAACCAACCTCAGCCACTGGGGGCAGACACCAAAAACAATGGAAACTAAGAACCTGCAACCTGTGAAAAGGAGACACCAAACACAGTAAGTTAAATAAAATGGGAAGACAGAGAAATATGCAGCAAATGAAGGAGCAAGGTAAAAACCAACCAGACCAAACAAATGAAGAGGAAATAGGCAGTCTACCTGAAAAAGAATTCAGAGTAATGATAGTAAAGATGATCCAAAATCTTGGAAATAGAATGGAGAAAATACACGAAACGTTTAACAAGGACCTAGAAGAACTAAAGAGCAAACAAACAGAGATGAACAACACAATAAATGAAATTAAAAATACTCCAGAAGGAATCAATAGCAGACTAACTGAGGCAGAAGAACGGATAAGTGACCTGGAAGATAATAGTGGAAATAACTGTCATGGAGCAGAATAAAGAAAAAAGAATGAAAAGAATTGAGGACAGTCTCAGAGACCTCTGGGACAACATTAAACGCACCACCATTTGAATAATAGGGGTCCCAGAAGATGAAGAGAAAAGTAAAGGGTCTGAGAAAATATTGGAAGAGATTATAGTTGAAAACTTCCCTAACATGGTAAAGGAAATAGTCAAGTACAGGAAGTACAGAGAGTCCCATACAGGATAAATCCAAGGAGAAACATGCCAAGACATATTAATCAAACTATCAAGAATTAAATACAAAGAAAAAAATATTAAAAGCACCAAGGGAAAAGCAACAAATAACATACAAGGGAATTCCCATAAGGTTAACAGCTGATCTTTCAGCAGAAACTCTGCAAGCCAGAAGGGAGTGGCAGGGCATACTTAAAGTGATGAAAGGGAAAAACCTACAACCAAGATTACTCTACCCAGCAAGGATCTCATTCATATTCGACAGAGAAATTAAAACCTTTACAGACAAGCAAAAGTGAAGAGAATTCAGCACCACCAAACCAGCTTTACAACAAATGTTAAAGCAACTTGTCTAGGCAGGAGATACAAGAGAAGAAAAAGACATACAATAACAAACTGAAAACAATTAACAAAACGGTAATAGGAACCTTCATATCGATAATTACCTTAAATGTAAATGGATTAAATACTCCAATCAAAAGACACAGACTGGCTGAATGGATACAAAAACAGGCCCATATATATGCTGTCTACAAGAGACCCACTTCAGACCTAGGGACACACACAGACTGAAAGTGAGGCAATGGAAAAAACTATTCAATGCAAATGGAAATCAAAAGAAAGCTGGAGTTGCAATTCTCATATCAGACAAAATGGACTTTAAAATAAAGACTATTACAAGAGACAAAGAAGTACACTACATAATGATCAAGGGATCAATCCAAGAAGAAGATATAACAATTGTAAATATTTATGCACACAATATAGGAGCACCTCAATACATAAGGCAAATGCTAACAGCCATAATAGGGGAAATCGACAGTAACACAATAATAGTAGGGGACTTTAACACCCCACTTTCACCAATGGACAGATCATCCAAAATGAAAATAAATAAGGAAACACAAGCTTTAGATGACACATTAGACAAGAAGGACTTAATTGATATTTATAGGACATTCCATCCAAAAACAACAGAATACAATTTCTTCTCAAGTGCTCATGGAACATTCTCCAGGACAGATCATATCTTGGGTCACAAATCAAGCCTTGGTAATTTTAAGAAAATGGAAATCATATCAAATATCTTTTCTGACCACAATGTTGTAAGACTAGATATCAATTACTGGGGAAAAAAACTGTAAAATATACAAACACATGGAGGCTAACAACACGCTATTAAATAACCAAGAGATCACTGAAGAAATCAAAGAGGAAATAAAAAAATACCTAGAAACAAATGACAATGAAGACACGATGACCCAAAACCTACGGGATGCAGCAAAAGCAGTTCTAAGAGGGAAGTTTATAGCAATACAATCCTACCTCAAGAAACAAGAAACATCTCAAATAAACAACCTAAACTGACACCTAAAGCAATTAGAGAAATAAGAACAAAAATAACCCAAAGTTAGCAGAAGGAAAGAAATCATAATTTTCAGATCAGAAATAAATTGAAAAGAAATGAAGAAAACAATAGCAAAGATCAATAAAACTAAAAGCTGGTTCTTTGAGAAGATAAACAAAATTGATAAACCATTAGCCAGATTCATCAAGAAAAAAAGGGAGAAGAGGAGAAGACTCAAATCAACAGAATTAGAAATAAAAAAGAAGTAACAACTGACACTGCAATAATACAAAGGATCATGAGAGATTACTACAATCAACTATATGCCAATAAAATGGACAACCTGGAAGAAATGGACAAATTCTTAGAAAAGTACAACCTTCCAAGACTGAACCCGGAAGAAATAGAAAATATGAACAGACCAATCACAAGCACTGACATTGAAACTGTGATTTAAAATCAGCCAATATCGTTCTCAATGGTGAAAAACTGAAAACATTTCCTCTAAGATCAGGAAAAGGACAAGGTTGCCCACTCTCACCACTATTATTCAACATAGTTTTGGAAGTTTTAGGAACAGCAATCAGAGAAGAAGAAAAAATAAGAGGAATCCAAATCAGAAAAGAAGAAGAAAAACTATCACTGTTTGCAAATGACATGATACTAAACATAGAGAATCCTAAAGATGCTACCAGAAGACAACTAGAGCTAATATATGAATTTGGTAAAGTAGCAGGACACCAAATTAATGCACAGAAATCTCTTGCATTCCTAAACACTAACAACTAAAAATCTGAAAGAGAAATTAAGGAAACACTCCCATTTACCACTGCAACAAAAAGAATAAAATACCTTGGAATAAACCTGCCTAAGAGAACAAAAGACCTGTATGCAGAAAACTATAAGACACTGATGAAAGAAATCAAAGACGATACAAACAGATGGAGAGATATACCATGTTTCTGGATTGGAAGAATCAACATTGTGAAAATGACTATACTACCCAAAGCAATCTACAGATTCAATGCAATCCCTATCAAACTACCAATGGCATTTTTCACAGAACTAGAGCAAAAAATTTCACAATTTGTATGGAAACACTAAAGACCCCGAGTAGCCAAAGCAATCTTGAGAAAGAAAACCAAAGCTGAAGGAATTAGGCTCCTGGACTTCAGACTATACTACAAAGCTATAGTAATCAAGACAGTATGGTACTGGCACAAAAACAGAAATATAGATCAATTGAACAAGATCAAAAGCCCAGAGATAAACCCACACATATATGGTCACCTTATATTTGATAAAGGAGGCGAGAATATACAATGGAGAAAAGAGAGCCTCTTCAATAAGTGGTGCTGGGAAAACTGGAGGGCTACATGTAAAAGAATGAAATTAGAACACTCCCTAACACCATACACAAAAATAAACTCAAAATGGATTAAAGACCTAAATTTAAGGGCATACACTATCAAACTCTTAGAGGAAAACATAGGCAGAACACTCTATGACATAAATCACAGCAAGATCCTTTTTGACCCACCTCCTAGAGAAATGGAAATAAGAACAAAAATAAACAAATGGGACCTATTGAAACTTAAAAGCTGTTGCACAGCAAAGGAAACCATAAATAAGATGAAAAGACAACCCTCAGAATGGAAGAAAATATTTGCAAACAAAACAACTGACCAAGGATTAATCTCCAAAATATACAAGCAGCTCATGCAGCTCAATATCAAAAAAACAAACAACCCAATCAAAAAACGGGCAGAAGACCTAAATAGACATTTCTTCAAAGAAGACATACAGATGGCCAAGAGGCACATGAAAAGCTGCTCAACACCATTAATTATTAGAGAAATGCAAATCAAGACTACAATGAGGTATCACCTCACACCGGTTAGAATGGGCATCGTCAGAAAATCTACAAACAACAAATGCTGGAGAGGGTGTGGAGAAAAGGGAACCCTCTTGCACTGTTGGTGGGAATGTAGATTGATACAGCCACTATGGAGAACAATATGGAGGTTCCTTAAAAAACTAAAAGTAGAACTACCATACGACCCAGCAATCCCACTACTGGGCATATACCCTGAGAAAACCATAATTCAAAAAGAGTCATGTACCACAATGTTCACTGTAGCACTATTTACAATAGCCAGGTCATGGAAGCAACCTAAATGCCCACTGACAGATGAATGGATAAAGCAGATGTGGCACATATATACAATGCAATATTACTCAGCCATAAAACAAATGAAACTGAGTTATTTGTAGTGAGGTGGATGGACCTAGAGTCTGTCATACAGAGTGAAGTAAGTCAGAAAGAGAAAAACAAATACCGTATGCTAATGCATATATATGGAATCTAAAAAAAAAAGAAAAAAAAGCTTCTGATGAACCTAGGGGCAGGACAGGAATAAAGATGCAGATGTAGAGAATAGACTTGAGGACACGGGGAGTGGCAAGTTTAAGCTGGGATGAAGTGATATAGTAGAATTGACATATATACACTACTAAATGTAAAACAGATAGCTAGTGGGAAGCAGCCACATAGCACAGGGAGATCAACTCAGTGCTTTGTTACCATCTAGATGGGTGGGATATGGAAGGCGGGAGGGAGACACAAGAGGGAGGGGATATGGGGATATATGTACACATATAGCTGATTCACTTTGTTATACAGCAGAAACTAACACAGCATTGTAAAGCAATTATACTCTAATAAAGATTTTTTTAAAAAATACTATGTAGCTTTAAAACTCAAGAATAGTTTCAATACCTTGCACAAAATAAAGAGTTAAGACGAATCAACAGGGTCCCAATTTTCAAAAAGAAAATGGTTTATGACCACTTGAATAATTTGCATACATAAAGTTGAAATCACTTGCTTCCTCTCCCTCCACCCCCAATCCAGGTCCTCCTTCTGACCCCCTCTGTCTCTGCCAATGTCTTCACCCTTCCTGGGTTATTCAGGCTCAAATATTTAAAGTCCTATTTGAATCTTTCTTCCTCCTTCTTGCATCCATTCACTTGTCCCGGTATGTAGATTCTAAATGCTCTGTGTCACTCACATCCATTCCCATTAACGGAGTTCAAGTCCTCATTTCTTTTCTCCTGGACCGCTTAAAACCATCCTAACTGCCCTTTCACCTCTGCACCTTCCCCACACTAGCACACCCTCCAGAACCCTTCCTGGCGAATTTCAGCTCATGTACGTGAAGCCATCATTTCAACCTGTCAGGATCATTCAAAATCCTAATCCTGTCATCTACAACTTGTTATCCCTCTATCCCCCGCCTCTGCTTTCAATGTCATTATCCAAAGCATAAAATTAAAATAATAGGCAATAAGATAAAGCAAAGAACTCTACTAATACAGTTGGAAACCATTTCCAAGGTCAATATCAATTCAAAGCAATTTAATTAAAAAAAATTTTTTTGGTGTCTTTCCGTCTACAATGCAGTGCAATGTGGAAAAAAGCATTTCACAGCCTTATCACCATACAGCCCTGGTTTGAAATCCCAGTTTTCTACATGATAGTAATTTGGAAAGGAATTTTAAGTCCACTGAGCAGGCAAAATGATAATATTATACCTAACTTACAAGCTTTAATGTTAATTAATAATATAACAACAAAAGGCAATCTAGTTCAATTTTCAGAATATGGTGAATGTTTAATATATTTTACTTTAAAAAAAATTAAGCATCACACTAAATCTGCAGAAACATAAAGAGTAAGACACAGTTCCTGTTCTCAGAAAACTTACAGTCCAGTTGAGAGTAATTATAGATGTGATAAGAAACGTATACAAACATTAATAAAAATGTTGAATGTTAAGTCCCAGTGAAATACAATGGGATTCAAAGTAGAGGTCACATCTGTCTTGAGGGTTGGGCCTTGTTGATTGTTCTTGAAATTGACTTGAGGGCAGCGAGGAATCAGTGAAAGTTTTTAAAGAGGGAGTTAAAGATTAGAACTAGACTTTAGTAAGGTTCGACAGAGAGTTATATCATAGGCTTATGGAGAGAAAGCCAGATACAAGGATATTAACGTTACTTTTCTTATCTTACTTGACTCTTACGCTGCATTTGAAACTATTGACTGCTGCTTCTTGCTTGATCTTCCCTCTCTCTTCTTTTCTTCAAACTACCTCCCTCTCAAGCTCTTGTCCAAAAATCTTTAGTTATTTCTCAATCTTATTTCTGACTTCTTTTTCTCTACTCCTGTCATAATTATTGATGTTTCCTAAGTTCTGTCATTTCTTCTTTTCATAGCATTCCATTACACTTTCCTTAAATGATTTTATCTAAACTCAAAATTTCAAATGCTGCCTGTATCTTGGCAATTCCCAAAATTAAATTTCTTTTCAGAACACACTCATGAGCTGAAGACTGATATTCATCTGGCTCCTAAACTTCTGTAACTGAATACTCAATCACTTCTAACTCAAGTCAAATTAATTACCATCTTTAAAATGAACTATTACTCACTCATTCATTCATTTATTCAGCAAATAGTTGTTGAGTCTTTGCTATGTCCCAGGTGCTATTACAGGCATTTGGGTTTCACCAGTGAATCGAGATATCAATCCTTGTAGAACTTACATCAAGTTCACCCTGGCAATGGAATTTTTTTACTGTGATTCTGATCTTGACTCCACCCGCAAACCCACCAACTCTTTCTAATCCTTCAGTTACTCTTCAATGTCTTCAGGATAAAAATTCAAGCATCTCAGAATAACATTGAAAAAAACAAAGAAGACAAATTAGTGACCTAACTAAGTCACAAATAAGTGACCTAATAAGTGATGCTTACCAAGAAAAGGTCATTTTTTGCCATAGTTTGCAATTTATATAATTTATAATTCATCATGTGAACAATGTTCTAGTTAACTCTTAGCCTTTGTGCTTGCTATTTCCTCTGTCTGAAAAATTCTCTCCTCTTCACCCATGCCCCAGCTAGCTAATACCTACTCATTCTTTGCAATTCAGCCAAAGCATCAGCTCTTCCATGATCCTTCCTCCCATTCCCTAGGATGGATTAAGTGACCTTCTCCATATTCCTGGGAACATTTTATATACCCCATCATAGCACTCATCCACATCTACTTTTATCTCAGTACAAGTACTTTCTGAGTTAATGAAATATGGAGACTTTGCTGTTATTCTGATTCCCTGTGCCAGTTATCATAGTAATGCTTCTCAGCTCCAAATCCATTCTTCTTTCCCCAGCTTGGTAATGCTATGGCTGGACCTTTCAAATGTTTCTCCTTTGCCAGCTGACTTGATGCAAAGTTTTGTTCAGAGAGGGCCCTGGAGGAACACAGTAAAAGTAAAAACCAGACCTTTCTTAGGGACTGGCCCACTCACACACTCCAGCAGTTTTCTTGGCCACTTGACAAACCTTTTGTGGGGACCCTCTCTGGCCTGATGGCCTCCACCAGCAGGTTTCTCAGTCACTCAAGGGAACATTCCTAAGGATGAGGTACAACCCACCCCACCCTTGAGTGTGTTTCTCAGCTCCCATATGGGTCATTCTTAGGGGCCAGCTGGACCCACTTCTCACTACTGCAGATTTCCTAAGCACCAGCAGGCTCTGTGTTTCTGTGGCAATCATGCTTTCTCCCAGAAGCTCTGAATCTTTGCATTTGGAGGAATTCTTCTCTAAGTTCTTAGTTCCTTCTTCTTCACCCTCCCTTCGCCCTAGGTAAAGTAGTTGCTTTCTGCAACTGCTTTTTCTCTAGCCTTAGAGTCCTTTTTTAGCCTTTTTTTGCTAGTTAACTCTTCATATTGAATTTCCCCTATTCAAATTACTGTGCTTTTTTTTTCTCCTGGCTGGACTGTGATATATTCCCTAGCACGATGCTGGGCACATATTGAGCATGAAATAAACTATAGTTGAATTGCTTAAATAATGATCAAAGAAAGAGGCTAAAGGTCTAAACTGCTATATCAGCTGAAGAAGGGCTAGATGTAAGAATCATTGAGAATTCAAACTGTACTGAAGATTGCAACCAATTATATATGAGGGGCAAGACACAGCCAATGAAAATACCACAATTTTGAGCTTAAGAGACTGGAAAAGTAGTGTTACTATGAAAAGAAATAGACAACTAAAGGGGAGAACTTCTTTGGAGGGAAAGATGGTAATTTTAAGTGATTTTTAAAAAAATAATAAGCTTATCTCTTGAGAGAATGGCATTTCCTGGAGTGTCTGGAGTATATGTGGTTATATTAATCAAGTTACTCCAACAGCTAAAACATACAATCCAAAAATCTCAACGAATGGCTTAATGCGCAAGCTGTCTCTTTCTTGTTGACATAATAGCTCAAAGTTAGTGTTTGGCTAGAGAGCTCTCACATGGTGATTTAGGGAACCAGGCTCCCTCCATCTCATGGTTTACCTTTCCCCAGGGGAGTCCCCTGCATCTGGATGCATGTAAGGGAAGAGACAGAGAAAGGAAACTGGTTTGGGGAGTAACTGACTACATTCTTATACCTATGGCATGTTTAGGTGAGAAAGGAAAAGGAGAAAGAACAGTCTATACCTCTTTGACCTTATTAGATTATATTAACTACCCAAGTTTATGTGAAGTGATCCTAAATGGTCTCACTGCGGAGTGAGATATGTGAGAAATCAGCAAAAACTCCCTTTTTAAGGAATAAAATTTTTGTCTGGGTTTATTTATAAAATTAGTTAATTAACTTACTCTCAAAATAATGACTCTATTCAGTGACAGCCTGGTATATTACACATAGCTTATAAATGAAAAGCTAGCCTCTCTAACTAAATTGCTACTGCTGACAATGGGCACTACTGAATACTCAACTTGTGAATCTTGACCTCACAAGCATCCTTTACATCATTTCAGGAGAAATGTTTCCTTGACATAATTTTACATCTCAAATATAACAATGATAACTAACACTTTATTACTATGTGCTATATCATGTCATAAGTGAAACACATGGATTATTTTACTTAAGTCTTGCAACTGCCATAAGTACTGCCTTAGCCTTCACTATGGCCATTGGAAATGTATTTTATTCCAATGTTGGGAAAAGATGGAACCTCTACTCCATATTCCCCTCGAGCCCTTTTTCTTCTTCCACTTAACAACCTGTACCACTGTACCTTGTAGAGGCTGCCTAGGAGTTACCATACGGGGACAAATTGTAGGGAGAAATGGCATTATTCTTTCTGCTGAGAACATGCTTTTAGTTTGAGAAGAATTCAAAATTAATTTCTACAAAGAAAAAATATTAAAAGTTCAATGCTACATCAGTATTGTAAATAAAATGTTTTAGTAGAAAGACATCTGATATTGTATAATATGAATAGAAATAATAATAGCTAATACCTATAAAGAATTTACATAGCTTCCCATTGAATTTGAGATTAAATCCAAACTCTTTAAAAGAAATTTTCCTCTATAATAATGAATCTTGGGCCACACCGCCTAAGTCATTTTGAGTTATTTTCCTATTAGCTTCTTATGTTTCAGCTGTAGTGGTTATTTCTTTTTCCTTCAGTTTCTAGAATATTCCATGCTTTTTCCAATTTTACTGACTTGCAACATAGCTGTTCTTTCTTCCTGGAAAGTTTATTCTTTTAATTTTCTCGTACTTGCCCCTTCCCATCATTCATCTCACTTCTGAAGAGAAACTTTCCCTGAGTAACTAATGTATAGATTAGGAGTAGATTCTCCTAATATTTGTTTTTTATAACACTTTCTAAAGTTACTTCATAGTAGTTATCACAATTTATTATAATTGTTTTATTTATTTAATGTTAAAGCTCTATCCTTAATTTCATTTTTTAATTCATTCATTCAAGAATTCTAGTAAAGGAAAGAGAGGAATGAGAATGTAGTTAGAGATATATATAAAGTCAAGTACTTTTAACATATGTAAGATAATTTTGAACATGTTCATTCTAGTTTGTTCCAGCTATGTAGTGTTGGGTAACAAATTATCTCATACCTTAATGACTTAAAATAACAACTGCTTTATTATACCTTATGATTTGGGGGATCAGGATGACTACTTTTTTTTCCCAATGTGGCATGAATGGAGGATGGGCTGGCCATTAGAATCCAAAATGGCTCCACTCACACTTCTAGCATCTTGGTGGGGATGGATAGAGGGAAGGCAGGGCGCAGTTGGGAAACTTGACTGAATCCCTCTAACATGGAGGCCTCTGGTTAGTCAGACATTTTTTTCCCAATTTTAATAAGAGTTATGTCTCCTACTTGACTAATTTTCAAAATATATGGTTTCTAGTCAAACATTTTATATGGCCGCTCACGGCTCCAAGAGGAAGTGTTCTGTTCCAGCAAACAAGACAAGCAGCATGACCTTTTATGAACTAGCTTCAGAAGTCCTATAGTGTCATTTCCAGCATACCCTAATGTCCATAGTAGCCACATGGCCACCCAGATTGAAAGGGAAAGGAAATTGATCCCATCTCTCCATTAAGAAGTGTTAAAGAACTTGTAACCGTGTAGTAAAATCTCAACAATAATAACATTCTCCAATATTGTGCTAATTGAGTTCTGGATAAACAAGAATCAGAAATTATACCCCTAAACTTAAGGGTCATAAAAAATAATTTAAAATTGTTTAACAGTCATAGTTCATTAAAAAATATATAATTTTATTTTTTACTTATCTTACATAATATATAATACATAACACATAATGTATATTCCACAGAACATACAATGTTCTCTGGAACATTCCAGAAGAAACATCTCTTCCTCTCTACCCATCAAATCCTATTCATCTTTTGGGTTCCCATCAAATCCTATTCATCCTTTAGGTTCCAAATTAAATATCAGTAACACTTGTAATTTGAAGTCTTCCTCAAATTCGCCAGTCAGAACAAAGCTAATCTCTACTATACTCCTAGAATACTATGAAAGTATATTTACTATAGGACTTATAACAATCCATTTAAAAATTCCACATTTCTTCTGTTAGAATATGTGTGCCTAATAATCATGGTACAATATTCTGATGTGGCATAGAGCACATACTCAATAAATGGATATTAAATAATGAGCACTTCATAAATCATAAAGCACAGCAAATTTGATCAACAAGTTTAGCACAGAAAAACCTAATCATGAATTAAACAGATATTTGTAATCTAGGAATTATATTTATAATAGCATTTCTGTATGAAAAGTCATTTCAAGTCATAAATAACAACTTGGAAAAAAACATTGTGAACTCTATCATTGTTCAATTCATATTCAGTTATGTCATGTATTTCATCTGGAGGAGTTAAGAGCTCCACATTTGCTTGCATACTCTTGGGGAGACCTACAGAGTATTTTAGTCTCAAGTAGTGGATAAGAGCATAGATTCCAGAGTCAGACTGTCTTCATTCAAATCCATTCTTCAACACTTACTAATATATCCAGAGAAAACCATAATTTGAAAAGATCATGTACCCAGATGTTCACTGCAGCACTATTTACAATAGCCAAGACATAGAAGCAACATAAATGTCCATCGACAGAGGATTGGATAAAGAAGATGTGGTATATATATACAATGGAATATTACTCAGCCATAAAAAGAATGAAATAATGCCCTTTGTAGCAACATGGATGGACCTAAAGATTATCGTACTAAGTGAAGTAAGTCAGACAGAGAAAGACAAATACCATATGATATCACTTATATGTGGAATCTAAAAAAAAAAAAAAAAAGATACAAATGAACTTATTTACAAAACAGAAACAGATTCATAAACTTCAAAAACAAACTTTTGGTTACCAGAGGGGAATGGTGGGAGGAAGGGATAAATTAGGAGTTTGGGATTAACATATACAAACCACTATATATAAAACATGTAACCAACAAGGACCTACTGTATAGCACAGAGAACTCTACTCAATATTCTGTAATAATGTATATGGGAAAAGAATCTGAAAAAGAATGGATATATGTATATGTATAACTGAATCACTTTGCTGTATACCTGAAACTAATACAATATTGTAAATCAACTATACTCTAATATAAAATTTTAAAAATTAAATTAAAAAACCCACTAACTTTGTTTTTGACTTTTAAAAGGCTTTAGTTTCTCCATCAGTAAAGTAGGAATAATAGTAACTATTTCACAGGGCTGTTGTGAAAGATAAATGATATTATTCAGGTAAAACTCTTAAAGTAATAACTGACACATAGTAAGCATTTATCAAAGATACTTCAGAGTTCTTTGTATTTCAATCAGAAGAATTAGCACTTACTTATGAATATATCTAACTTCTTTTTTCTTATATTTTGAGTTCTTGGAGGCAAGCAAACTTGTCTTAAGTAACTGACTAATCTTTATAAAACAAAAATTCTTTATAATTACAATTTGCATTTTGGTTTACAGAGTTCTTTCATGTTTATTATTTATAACCTTTTTGAAAATGCCATAAAAGGGCAGTCAGAGGTTTCAACCCCATCAAGACTACATTTGGGTTTAAAATTGTCCATAAAAAAAAAAAGTAATCTGGTGGGAAATCTATATTAAACAATTTCTAAGGTAATTTCTGGAGCCCTATGATTCTGGGAATTATTTAAAATTTTAAATAGGATATTCACTGAAATAAATATACACACTGAAAGGGAACAAATAACAAATATTAGCCTAATTAATTTTCACAATTTGAACACAATTGTGTATCCAGAATGCAAATACTGGAAAGCTATAAGTACTTAAAATTAAAATATTTATTTATATTATCACACCTTCTCAAATATAAGATTATTTTTGTTTTGGCATTTATGTTTTAAAATCAAAGACAAATGTTTCCAAAGATAAAAAGAAATAAATTATCAAAATAGTAAGTATACCTGCACCTTCAAAGTTTTGCTTTATACATAATTGGTGAAGGTGTTTTGAGTCAGGAATAAGTATTTGCTTTAAAGGTCAATAATAAAAATTCCTTATACTTTTATCACTTGTTACCTTAGAAGAAAAATTTACCCTTTACATAAGACCTTATCAAATAAGGTGTAGCTATTTACATATATATATGTACATACAGTAATATAAATAATGATAAAGTACACATATATTCCATACTTGGATTTTCAGTAATTAAATTAAGTCATTTTATTAATGGTGTTTCCCTAAGAGGCTAATCACCAGTCACGATACTGAAAAAGTTAATAATGGAATTTAAATGACACTTGGAAATTGTGATTGAGTCCCTCGTGGACTTTCAAGTTTTACTTCCCATCAAGACACCTACCTAGAGAATCTTCAGGATTATAAAACACAAATACCTTGATATTTAGTGAGGGGATAAAAACTGTTTCCTTTTTATTTCTTTTCTTTTTTCAACCTGTACTTGTCAACTTTCTTCTCCTGTGGTGTATAGATTCTGAAAGATACCTCTTCAAACATGGGTATCCTTTTCCCATAGAAGAGAAAATAAAGTAAAACTGCACTCAAAAACACATTCTGCCTAGAAATTAAAACTTGAAAATGGAGATAAATTGTGTTTGAGTTTGCATCTCACTTGATGTGCAGGTTTTCTATACAGCACATATGTCTTACAAAATAAACCATTTCTCTTAAAACTCAGTTAAACAGCATCCATTCCCACGCATAGCTTTTGCCCAGGAATTTCAGAATGTGTCTTATAAAAAGTATTAGGGAGAAAGAGCATACAGAAAATCGAGGCAGTGTAGGTAGGTAGCCGCTGATTAATGAAAAAAGAGCCCCAAATAACTCTAAATATTTAGGCTTGATGGTTTAAATGTGCTTATGGGGGTGACTATTAGCCTGTTTGAGAGATGGTCAGTTCATTCATGACACAATGCAGGTCCTCAGACACACCGCTGTGACGGGAAACAAAGAGTGGGACAGCCCCACCCTCACTCATTCTCCTCTCCTACAACACCCCTGCTCACAAAGCCCCTTTCAACTGCTCCTTTATTCTGGATGTTTACTTTTACTCATTCAGGTCTCTTTTTGCCATCTCATGCAAAGCACCCCCCCCCAACCCTCCACAAGCTGGACTCTGACACAACCCAACCACAAGCCTACCATTGAAGAAAACAAACTGCAGGCCCAGGATTCAATAATTTTGTTTAAGTGCTTTGTGAAGTTTCACTTTTCACAAAACAGTAACTAAAGGTACCTTTATGCAAGCTAAAATAAAGTTCCTGGAGAGAACTATTCTACAGTAACAAAGGAAAGATATAGTATAAGCATTTTGGAGGGTTTTTTACCTTGATATTTTAAATAATCAAACATAGGAAAATATTACCACTTGAGTGATATAATAATGGCAAAATAAAATATATGTTGTATTCTAGAGTTGGTGTGCTTGGTTTTGAGTTTGGTTTTATTTTTAAGGTGATTTTTATAATGCAGAAATTTTTATATCCTTGAGTATGAGATAAGTGAAGTGTATATGATATTACCATATAAAATTATATATATATAATATTTCCCAGTGATATGTGATAACAGACGAATAACTTTGCAAGAAATTATCCCTGTAAAGGGATGGTGGACTTTTAAATTAAGGTTTTCCTTAATTATTAATCCAGAAAATGGACAAAAAATATTTAACAAATGTCTAAGTTTTTAAAAAAATAGCATAATCAGATCAAAGGAATGTTTATAATGACATCACCATTTACAGATGGAAATTTCAACACTTGTGTAAGTTTATTAGACAATTCTCCAAGTCATTTGTGTAAAATGGAATAGATTCTATTCAATCTTATCTTTTGAACAGGAACTACCTTATTTAAAATGTATTTTAAATAAAAAAATTAAATACTGGCAGAAATCTATGAAAAAACTATTTTTAATTTGAAGTAAATTAATCAAGTACAGGTTATTAAATCCAATGGAACCTACTCATTTACTGTTTCATATTTTTATGTTATAAAAAAATCATTTAAAGTCAGCTTCAGTTTTTTTAAATGAAATGCATATTTCAAACGCTATGGGAACCCACAGCATAGTAATCAAGATTTATAATAGCTTTACTCAACTATAAGATTGTGTTTTTTTAATATCTTTAGAGCAAAAGTTAAAATAATTTTTCGTATCAAGGAAAAATGTTGCTATTTCCCAATACCTCCACCTTTACTTTAGAATTATTCCCATGTTCAATGAACAAAGTCTTTACTTTTAAATTATTAAAAATGATGAAGTTTTATCTTTTTCATCTGTAATAAAAGAGTTACATAAACACATTTGAATATTTCGCTCATTTTCTTTAAACGTGTAGCTCATGTATGCATGTTTAATTGGGATGATGATCCCACTCTTCTAAACTCTCAGATACTTTCATTAAAGCACATGTGCATGCAAGCAACGATGACCCTTTAGAGCAGTCATAAATTTAGTCACTGGGAAATGAGAAGGCTTCACAGATGACTTAATTTGCTGTGGGAACCTGTGCTTCCTCCGCGTGTAACCTCTGCATTTGGCTGCCTGTGACCTTGAGCACCATCCACCTGCTGGAAGCCATGTTTGATTCTCTGACCAGGGAAACGCCTGCCTGACAGCAGAATGGTATCATAGGACAGTGTGATGGAATTTTTCTTTCTCTGTCATCATTAAGGGGTTTCCCCCTATGGTGAGGGGAATGAAAAGTACCATTTAATGTTCTCTGGAGAGTGGCAGGGGGAAAAAGGCTCAAAGCTTTGCATGCTGCTTTCCGAGTGGGTCATTTCAGTCCTTGTGGCGAATGGGATGTCCCCATGGAATTTGCCATAGACTGTCTGAAAAGAAAGGGATTAAGACCCTTTTCAGGATGGAAATGTAACAAAAGGACCACTTTTATGATGTAGCAGCATAAAGTAAGAGGCTCTATTGTACAACTGATTGCTAAAGATCTTTGAATTGGGTAGCCTAGGCTGGTAGGCCCTATTGCCGCCGGATTTGGAGGCCTGTACAGGATGATTCGTCTACACCAGAAGAAGAGTTCTGCTCTCATTTAGGGGCAAGTAAGAGATTATCAGTTTGTTCCTACATGATTTTTTTTCACACTTACGGAACAGTGGCCTGTAGGGAGATTATACTCTAGTGAAAGTTGCTGCTAATTAAAACAAGTAATTAGTGTTCCTCCAGGCTTTGCGGTTTCACTCACTTTTGCCCGCCAGACAGCATTAGTTTAAAAGCAATCCAATTTCTAGCAATAACAGACTGTAAAAAAGCCATTTAACAAATATATAAGTGTAAGGTTACAGTTCAGGCGTTGATTTATCTCTTCTGGGCTACTTAGAAATGCTGTAGCAAAGTTGAAGAGAAAGAAAGTTAAATAGTTTTTTTAAAAAAATTAACATTAAGAAAAGAAAAAAATGACTACATGCCTCAGTCCGTTAAAAAAAAAATGACAAGCAAAATCTGGGAGCATATGAGATTTCCTAAATTGCATTAGGAAACCAAAATTGGATTTAATGCTGTTTTCTCATAGAACCCTCACTTAGCATTTTGTAAACAGATCATTTCATTAAGTCCTTTTGTTTCTTCTCTCGCCTTTGCTGAAACAAGGACTTTTTATTGACTGATTCTCATTGAAATGAATTGGAACAGTAGAGTTTAACACAACACGTTATTACCTCCTTTTTTTTCCACAATTCCAAAATGACTAGCATGGCTCTAGTTTGCATATCTGGTGGGAGGATTTAGTTAAACTAGAGAGTTCTTGAGAGAGATTAAAAAATATTTTATTATAAAGAGATATAACAGAAATTAATATTAAAAATCATACCTACACTGAATCATGCCCTGCTAAAATTTTTGTCTAATTGCTCAGTTTTTGTAACCTGACATCCTTCTATAATTGCTGCCTTTGCCGCTTAAAATGATTTATTTCTGAGGTTGTATCATCAAAGACATGTGTGCTATTGTGCAAGCAATTCAGTATAGCTCATCATTAAGATCAACCATAAGTCTACTTTCCCCATAACAAATGAATTTATAATACTTTAATTAATGCACAATTTTCAGATTTGTGGGTTTTCCAATGCTACACTTTTTTTTTTTTTTTACAAAAAAAGGATGCCAACTATTCTTCTGCAATACACAAAACTTTGCTATTCATTTTGTATTGTGCTAATCATATAATGTTCTGTGTGTGAAAAGATGTTTATGATAAACTGTTAACACCACAAAATGACAGCTACTGTCGCATATTCAACTAGTGGATTCTGAATTTAATCATCTTCTTTAACGGATTACAATTCATGAAGTATTAAATAGCCTGATTTTGATCGTTTCAGGTTAAAATAAGATTGTAGACCGATCACATTTTAAATATCAATCTGGAATATGAAGATGTCTTTCATAAAATCTGGCAGCTTGTTTAAATTACAAAATAAATTTTCATCATGAAACTTATGAACTCTAAACTATATTTTATAATTTCAATATATGCTGTTCCTTTCCTAGAATTTATTTCCTATGATTATTTAAAGTGTAAGAGTTTTGGCAACCAAGCTCAAAAAATATTTTGTATGTACCATAGGGTCAGTAGGTAGACTTTGTTTGAATCTTGCTTAATTTTTAAAAATATCTATGAGAAGAAAAAGTATACTTGGCTATAACTTTTTTTTCCTAAGAAGGAATCTCTAAAATAATGAAGACCGCATTCATTACTAAGTGTATTTATTATACAGATCATTTTTCCAATAGACACTCAGCTTTAGAAATTCTAAAATCACTTTATAATTCTTGGAGAAAGTTTAATGTGGTATATTGAAAATCTTTCTGCCATATCATGCCTTTTTTTCCTGATAATTAGAACAATGCTCAACTGGCATTTTAAGATATTTTATTTTTTGTTTTGCCTTTTAATGGTATAAAGCTTCCTTCAAAATCAGCCTTTGATAGTATTTAATTTTCTTAACTTGAATTTAGGCTGCATCTATCAAGTCTCTTTTTGAGCTCAGAATATGCTTTTTATTTCAGGACTGATAAGCTGGAGAATGTGACTATGGCAGCACAGACCTGGGGCACCAGAGGGCAGACTGTGCAGAGACCTGAGAGCCTCTTTACGGGTTGTGATGGAACCCTAAAGGACACCACAATAGCTCTCATTCTATGTATTAAGCCATATTTACACAACAATTCCATTATAATACAGAGATAATCTTTAGAAGTAATTTTAAAACAGCAAATGTATAAATGCTGAGTCTCAAGTAAAAGAAAACAATTTTCCTAAGCCAAATGTCTTTCATAAGAGATTTCAATGGTCATTTGATTCTGTTTTAAAGATAATTTGACCTTATGATTCACCCATTTCTTAAATGCATGTCTCAAATATAATTGTTTTCATTTGAAGTTAAAAAAAATAGAACAGCTAAATAACCCTTTGTGATTCGCTTTTCCGCTCTGTAGTGCTTTTGTCTAACCAAAGAAAACTCTAAGCACACAATTATTAGTATTAAAATTGATGTCTCCAAGAGTTCAATACCAACTTTGTAAAAAAAAAAAAATCATATACTGAAAACAGTGCTTACTCCAGATCCTCTTTACATTTTTTATATATTCCTTGCAATACAGCTATTTAAGTCCACCCAGCTAGATCGTACACAGTCTTTGAAGATAGAGATGGTATTATCTTTATTTAATGGAATAAAGCTCAATAAATGCTTATTGAATTGAATTTAATTTAATGTAATTTAATTTCTTTGATCTTTTTAATCAATATTTTACTAAAGATATAGTGTAAATAGCAACTTTCATTGCAAAATAATTTAGGGGTTTCTAGCAAAGATAAAATATATAAAAGATTATGTAGTCTCTGAAACACGGTATTTAAAGAAGACCAGACCTGTGTCATTTCATACCAGAATATGCTTCTACAAAGTATAGGATTTATCCCCTACACAACAACACTAGACAGGAAGAGTAAAATTAGCATTTACGAGAAGCTGCATCACACCAAGTACTTTACGTACATTATCTCATTTATTATAACAGTTTTGGAGATGAAGACTCAGGAGCTTAGAAGGGTTAAGAAACTTTCCCAAAAAGGTAAGGTGAAGGGGATTTATTTTAAAAATTGTTTTAACATGTTTCTGGAGTACCTGCTATGTGCCAGTCACTGTGCTAAAGCACGTTGTGGGCATCTGTGGACAAGATGCATGAGCTCCCTGTTATCTGGAAACATACATTCTAGTAACTTATAGACAAATGTGCAAGTAAAAATACACAAAATAATATTAGTGACAAGTATTATAAAGGAAATAAAGATAATTTTCAATCAATAAACAAATTTGTCTCCAAGGTAATGGCAATTGTTTCCATATTATTTTGACATTTTGAGCCTAAATTCAGGCCTTTACACTTATTTCTATCTGATTTAATCTTGGAACCATGGTCAGTTTTCCCTAGATTTTAACTTCTTTTTTAACTTCTTTTTGATTCCTGATGTGCTCATTCTCTGAAAAGCCTGTGGTCACTCAGACCACACCACTCATGCCACCCAGAGCCAAGGCAGATTGCATTCAACTTTTGCAGATTCACTTTATTCTTCTGAATGTATTTATTTATTTATGGCTGCACTGGGTCTTCGTTGCTGCACATGGGCTTTCTCTAGTTGCAGCGAGTGGAAGCTGCTCTTCCTTGTGGTGCATGGGCTTCTAATTGCAGTGGCTTCTCTTTGTTATGGAGCACAGGCTCTAGGCGCACGGGCTTCAGTAGTTGTGACACACAGGCTTAGTAGTTGTGGCTCACGGGCTCTAGAGCGCAGGCTCAGTAGTTGTGGCGCACGGGCTTTGTTGCTCCGTGGCATGTGGGATCTTCCTGGACCAGTGCTTGAACCCATGTTCCCTGCATTGGCAGGCAGATTCTTAACCACTGTGCCACCAGGGAAGTCCGTATTCTTCAGAATTTAGACTGCTACTTCAACCCTCTCCCTAAGGAGAACTGATTTTTCAGTTCCAATTTGTTCCACTAAATTTCATCCCATGCTGTCTTGACTTCCTCCCTTCTCGGCTGCTATTTGTTTGATCCTGTATCTTTTATCACAAAACCATTGGGATACTCGCATTTCTTCAGTATAATAGCTAACATTCATTAAATGTCAATTATGTGCCCCCATTATACTAAACACTTTTTTTTACAATCGCATCTCATGTAATTCTCCAACTTCATAAAGAAAAGTCTTGCTGTCATCACTGTTTTACAAATTAGGAAAATGATATGCAGAGAAGTCATGTCCCCAAGATCATACACTAGGAAGTGACAAAGCCCAGATTTAGAAGAAGAAGGCAGTTAAGTGATTTTACTGTTAATTTCATGTTTCAGAGTCTTCTATAACACTGGAGCCATCTTCCATTTTAAAATGGATGACCATGGAATCAGGCCTTTTTTCTCCCAACATTTTTGCTTTGTGTTTCCCTGAAGTTTAGGGTATAGATTAAATTATATTCAGTGCTCCTATCCATAGTTGTTATAAGTTCTAAGTTAACATTACACTCTCCTAGGTTTTTAAACACCACTTCTCCAAGCCATATTTCACTGGAAGGGAGAATGGAAGAACAGAAAGGCATTGGGCATTGGCTGTGCAGTCATCCAGAGTTGTATTCAAATCTAATTCTGCTGTTTATCAGCTGTGTTACTTTGGGCAATTTATGTAATTTCCCTTAGACCTGGTTACATTTTTTCCTCATCAAGGATTATATAGGTCTTGGGGGGTTGTCATGGGAATCAATCTAATACAAGAAAGTGGTTTGGCACATGCTTTGCACTCAATAATTTTGACTTTATTTTTATTTGGAATTAAGATTGAACTGAATTCTTTTCATTATTTCTTAAAAGTTTGAGAGAAAAAAATTTCCAAAAATTAAGTCAAGTTTTATCAGGTGCTGTGTTGTTTGGCTTTTTGACTTATCATAGTCTGCATAGAGTCAGCCATATATTCATTCATCATTCATTTGTTTATTTATTCAGCAAGCAAGGCAGTAATCAAGTATTTATAATAGAACCATTATACCAGACTCTGTACTAAACAGCAGGATTTTAGTGGTATGTGAGAGATGGCTCCTACAATCAAGAAGTTCACATTCATAAGATGTGATATAAGAGAAGTAAGCAAAGGAGCTAAGCTTATGTTAACATCTATATTGTGTAGAATTATCTACATCTTCTCTCTTGCAAGGTGGTCTGCACTTAATAGTTTCCTCAATTCAGTTTCAACTGTAAAGTTAAAAAGTTTATATAAATGTCCTTCTAAGATCTATTTCATCTCTGAAATACTATGTCTCTGTAATCATGTCATGGTTGGTTCTCTTTCTTTTAATTCCTACTTAAACGCCATCTACCATATTTCCAGTCTAAGGTTTATAGAATTTACTGGAAGTAGAGTGACTTATTTGCAACCAGTATCACTTTTTACTCCTTCCATTAGGTCAATTTGTACACATGTGTGCATAATATTATGTTTTAACTCCTGTCCAATTTACCTGATATCTTGCTGAAGGTATAAGTTTTGTAACAGATTGTCTTCTCTATTCTTCCTAATGATTTCTGGGGACTTCCTATACCCCCTTATCTACTTTCTTCATTTTTCCATTTGTTTCTCAAAGAATCTTATTTTATAATATATCCTGGGCATTTCCCTTATCTCTCTCAAATCTTATTAAAGTAATAATTTCTGCTGCGAACTAAGTTGGCCTGAATATGTCTAGAGAATAACCAACAACAGAATACTCAGGCCATTGCAATATGAGGAGCATTCAATTTAGATTTGAAAACATGTTGGAAGTACAAATTTCAACCATGGTATCCTTGGATTAAACCTCTAGAAAAAGTTAAGGAGGAACAATTTCACATATTGTTGGACAACAAAGGCAGAGCCTTGGCGACCTTCAAGCACATTCCAACCTAGCATTCTGTAACTCCTATAATCTGTTATTCTTTTCTTCCATTGCACTTTTGCCACATCTATTGGTGTGTTTATCATCTGCCTCTTACCCTAGTATGTAAACTTCACAAGGAGAAGAAAGTTTAATTACTACTATGCTGCCAGGGCATTCCTGAAATACTCACTGAAAAAATGGCATGAATTGGATAATAGAACACTGAAAATATAATGAGGTTAAAGTGCTTGAGTTATTATCATATAGTATTTGGAGAGACACTTGTTAAAAGGATATAATTTTGACATGCTAGAGCAAAGAAGTTTTACAATTATTATATAATATTAGAATTGAAGTTAAGAGTCACAATTACCATGTGTGGTTCCAATTTGTAATATATCACTTCACCTTGAAAAAAAAATGTTTATTCTCATGGAAACTTTACTGCTGTGTCCACAAAATAATGAGTAGTCTGTAGAATGCAGACTTGAAGCCAAAGTTGTCTTTCATTCTAATCCTTACACCAACAATTTCATTCATAAAATGGTTTTCGGGCTTCCCTGGTGGCACAGTGGTTGAGAGTCTGCCTGCCGATGCAGGGGACACGGGTTCGAGCCCTGGTCTGGGAAGATCCCACATGCCGCGGAGCAACTAGGCCCGTGAGCCACAATTGCTGAGCCTGCGCGTCTGGAGCCTGTGCTCCGCAACAAGAGAGGCTGAGATAGTGAGAGGCCCGCGCACCGCGATGAAGAGTGGCCCCCGCTTTCCGCAACTAGAGAAAGCCCTCGCACAGAAACGAAGACCCAACACAGCCATAAATAAATAAATAAATAATTAATTTAAAAAAAAAAAACAAAAAAAAACAGTTTTCTACTGAGTGTGTACTATGTGCCAGACACTGAAAACAGGGCGCTGTAGATGCAGAAAAGAAAGCTATAATCACTGCCCTTGGGTATTTTCTGGCTAAATAAGATGAGGAAATCAACAGTTGAGGCAGAGTGTGGAAAAGGTTAGTATCTAAATAAAGCCCAGAATTATAAATAAAGCCCAGAGCAAGGAAGAAGGCAGCAATGGAAGACATGGATGTCAGAGAAGGCCTCCAAACGGAGACAATTAATGAATCGAATTCTTAAAAAATAAATAGAAGCTTTATAAGATGATCAAAATAATCAAGTTCTAATATTTCCACAATAACTTATTTACCATGTGGACTAGCAACTTACACTAATTAAATTTGATTCTAGGCAATTTGATTCATGTTTAATGTATGTATTCTTTGTTCTCATACTAAAGAACAACCTGTAATCCATGAGTTTTGTTTTAAATGTAAATGCCAACAATACTTCTGTTTTTTTTATTTAGTTCATGTAGTTCATTTCTTACTTAGTTCAGCAGCACAATGAGAACATTAAACCACCTTTTGAAGACACTTCTCCCTACAAATAAACTCTGTTTATTTCCCTACTAACTTCAAACTCTGAAAGGTGCCATCTATACTTCTTATGACCATTTTCTTTTAACTAAATCTAGACTTTTTCACTGCTTTCAAAACTTCCACCTTTTCTTTCTCTCTTTTTAATTTGCTATTATTTTTTAAAAGCCATTGAACAGTTTACTCTTGTCTCATCATCATTGAAATTGTTGTTAATTAACTAATTGACAAATGTATAATTTCTTCTGAAAATAAATGATCCCACTTGATCAAAGTTTTCACTATAATTCACAAGAATTATATTTATGCTTTTGCTAGGGCCTAGGACTGTAGATTTATCATAGAGAACTACCAAGAAATTAAATACCTTGATAAACTTTTCCAATATATTTGTTAAAAAGAAGTATATGGTCTTCATTCAGCCATCATTTGTTCTTTACTTCCCAGTTTTAATAACAAATTGTATCTTGTTAGTTGTTCTTTCAGTAAAGATCATGAGTTTTAAGAGTGTAACAAGTGCCTTTTCTACTCTCATCATTAAACTTCTCTCCTCCCTAGATATTTACTATCTCCTTGAATAACTCACATCTATTCCAAACTTTCCAAAAATGTCTCTTTCTTCCTATTTCAATAAAAGCATCCCTACCAACCTTCAGGGCATGGCTGAAGCTCACTAGGTGGAAACAGCAACTGCAAGTGAAACCCAAAGATGACGATCCCATGCTTTGTTCTCCATTTTGTAGCCACATGGTAGTAAACAAGCAACTTATTTTTCTAAGTTTTCCTGGGCCTGAGATTTGGCAAATGAGAAAAGTAGATGAGATCATCTCTAAAATCCCTTATGGTTCGTATATTTTATAATCCTATTATAAATCAGTCTTAATTACAAGGACACTTGGGTTCTGTGTAGTTAAATTTATTCTGGGCTTTTATTTTTGTTGTTGCCCTTATTTTTCTGTGTGTTTGTTTTCCTATAACCACTTTGATGGATAGGAGCCCCTTCATCTGTCCTTTGCAAAGCTGCATAATCTTTAGCAATTAAATTAGCCTGATATAACTCATGACCTCCTTCATGCTAGAAATTTTGATGCAAATTTTGTACAACTAGAAACTTGAACTATGAAAATTTCAGAAAATTCAATTTTCCTGTTATGTGTGGTACTCTATTTACTTTGGAATTTTACTGATGGTTTCAAGTTTGCCTGAACCAATGGTTCAGAGAACCATCTAAAAAAAAAAAAAAACTAAAGAAGGTGGTATTTATATTTGTGCTGGCCTTCAATTCATGCTGTGTGTCTCATAATGCAACCTAGTATGAGACGTGATTGAGGGATACTCCTATCAAACAACTGTTCAGAGAGAAGTGTGTGTGATCTCAGTCCAATTTAGAGCAGAGTTGTCCACCTGGAAAACCCTAAACTCAGTGAAAATGATCATCCTATGTCAGTCTCATCTAAGAAGTGCAAAACTGAATGTACCCATGGACCATATTAGTCCTTTAAACCTTCAAAGGGCATCCTGTTCACCAAAGACAGGCCTTAGTCACCTGACTCCACGAGTTCATGAATGATGATCTTTTTAAGAGCCTTAAGTCAGCTTTAAAAGAGAGCAGTAAAATAGGATTTAATAAAACAGAACCAGGAAAATTGAAAATAGGAAAAACTTAAGGTGGTCTAACATTGCAGGGCTTGAAGGCATTCTTCTTCTTGTATTAAGCAATCTAGTGTTAAATGAACAAGTAAAGAGGAAAATAGCAAGAAAATAAGGAATATTTTTAAGGAATGGTTTATTTTACTCTAGAAGATATTTTAACGTCTTCATTAGACCAAAACAGAGTAATTCAACACCAAAGCAAAATGCAAGTTGGATTCTTATAGGATGTATATTTATATAAGTTGTAGGTACTTGATACCTGCTTAATGATAATGATGATAATAGTGATAATTTTGATCATGAAGTAATATGAAGACAAAATACTTTAAAAGGAAGTTCCTCCCTTGAGTTTAGGAGGTTCCCCTTTTTTATCATCATTTTAAAAAGCTTAGTATTGTCATTAAGAAGTGCATATTAATTTATAACACAAGAATAAAATTATCTAACCATGTTTATAGAACCACTGATATTAAGAGAAATGTTGGTTGAGGGCTTAAATTATGCCTCCAAATTCAGAAGATTAAAGCCAAAGCTAATTTAATGTGGTCATATTATTTCCAATCTGAGTCTTAAATAAATTATATAACCTATTCCAAGACATACTATCCTTTGAAACAAACTTTGATCCAATCACTTAAATAGTAAAAATCTTTTTGCCTTCTTTGAAGAATATTGTGGGGTTTTTTTCTGTTTTTTTGCTTGTTTGTTTTAGCTTAAAATCATGTACCATAGTTAAAAATAAAACAGCCTTCTAGATTTTAGTTTGGTAACCAACTGGAGCTTTAGCCTCTCAGGACTCTTTCAGATTTTTATTTTACTTTTTTCCTTCTTTTGCTTGATCTTTCTTTCTTTGTTTTTCCTTTCTCTTACTTTCAACTGCATGATAAATTCTGGTTTGTCTCACTGAAGCTTCAACACTAGTTTTAACGAAGTGGCTGAACTTTTAACTTTTGAGCCCAACATACTTTAAAACTATCACCAATATCCATTGTATTTTTTTTCCATAGTTCTGTGTCAGCTATTGTGAGGGTAAGACTTTTAGTGTATAGGACCTTATTTACCCAGGTTCTTTGTAACAGCAAATAGAGAGGATTTAATTATTTTACTGGTCTTCCTCAAAATTCTTGGAAAAATAAAGTGCTGGAGCCTCTAACCCTCCACCCTCGCCAATCCTACTCCTTGATTGGTAATTGGTCTGCAAATAAGGAGTTCCTGGCTGTCAGTTTTCAATGGAAAGTCACTTATTCATAACCAGGCTTCAAACTTCCCAACACAAAAGGATGATTTTTTTAACCAGGTCATCTTAGAGCATCCAAGCTCATTCTCTTCAACCATGCGTTCCCCTGCAAGGCAGCACAAGCAGCATTTCCTAGAATTCCACAACCAAACAGCTGGGATGCCTTCAAGATGCTCAAAAGGAAAGAACACTTCTTTTTTAATGTAGAATTTATACTTATATTTTCCTTTTTGTGTTATTACAAACATTTATAATTGTCACTCCAAGCTATGTCCTTCTATGAGGAACCAAAAACTCAGCAGTTCTCTGTTTTACTTGTTGGAGGAATAATTTGATGAGCAGCGAACACTAGAGGGGGAGCTTACCCGTTCAGGAGACAGAAAGCTTCAGACCCTTTGGGAGAGGATGAGAGTGATACTAGAGCTACTGACTTAGACAAGTCAAGCTAAGACTTGGTCAGCCATGGTTCAGAAGCCAAAAGGTCAAGAATGGTAGGTGGCCAACTTACTGTCATTTTCCAGAAAGGCAGGGAATCATAAGTAGAATTGAGAAGTTTAGCTGCTGCTCACGCCATGATACGGAATATTTTAAAAACCCCTCTGGAGGCAGTTTTAACAGGAGGAGTAGGATTACAGAGGCTTTTTCCCCTTTACTATGACTGTCTGTCATTTAAATGTCTAAGAAATGATGGAAAGAATTATCATAAAATTTTGACAAATTTGATGGCTCAAGCAAAAGGGGGAAATAGGCACTCTGATTATTAGGTTCTAATAAGACATGACATTTAAAATGAGTTTACATGGCAGTTAGACCTTTGCTGTTTTTCCTCTTGATTTAAAAACACTGAGATTATTTTCTTTGAAAAGAAAAAGACTTATTTCAGTTTCTCTTCTCTCTAGTTTAATGACTGTAAGTTCTATTTTACCTTTTACACATTTTTATCTTCTATAACCATAATCTATTTACTTTCCACAATTTGCCTGAGCTTGACAAATCTTAAAATGTATCTTGAAAGCCAGTAGAATATTTTAGTAGAAAGATTTAGTAGAATTTTAGTAAAAAAAAAAGTGTAAGCAGCCCTTTCATTTATTAGTTTATTTTTTCTGTATTATGTTACAAGGCAGTAGATAAGCCTATTGACTTAAAAGAACAAACTGTATTTTCCAAAGTGAAAAAAAAACAATAAAAGGGGATTAACCAAAGTATTGAAAAACAAAATTAATTTTCTCTGATCTCAACGTCTACTTCTTTACCAACAAAAGAGCAAGTTCTATTTGTAATAAACTATTTCATTAACCCACATGAGCAACCTTTGATGTGATGTTTATATTACTTACTGAAGAGTCATGCTTTTTTTAAAAAAAGAAGGGGCAATTCAACCACAATTAGTCTGACCTTTGGAAACATCTTGAACTTTTAGTTTAAAACTAAAATAGTTTGGGACATTTTCCAACTATGTACCTATTAATGCTAGAAAAGTATTTCTTTACCAAAAATAAAAAGGAATATAAAGCACTTTAAAAAACACCTCTAGAATGACTTTCATTGTGTCAGAACTTGACAACTAAAAGTAGAAAGAAGCACTTGATTTTAGTGAATAAACTGTATGTGGATGATGTAACTGATCAAAACCCGACTTTTCCTAAAATTATTTTATTTACACAAATATAAGAATGCGGTTTAATAAGATTGTTTTTCCTGGTACATTAAAAGGGGGATTTATTTTTGTTTTTCAGGGGATTTCCTAGAACTGTGGTGACTAGATCTTTAAAGTTCTCTTCTGATTCCAGTGGTGTTATTCCCCAGAGGTTTGCTTAAGGCTAGTAGGTATCTCCCACAGTCCTGGATAGCAATATTTACTTAAACATTTGTTATTTATATAGTTAAATAATAAAGCAGAGGGAGCTTGGATTAAAAATATTAATTGTAAGCTTCTACAGTTTCATATTATGAAAGCCAACTTTTGGGCTACCCAGTAAAATATATTTTGAGGTTGCTGGTCTGGCCCTCTAGGGCATGTTTTATGTTCTGCCCATTGATAACAGTGCAAATTGTGAGGGTGACAACAAAGTGGACACACTTTCCTGGAACTCAGAGTATGCAGCTTTGGAGTCATGCAAGTTGGAGGGGAACATGAGTTGCCCAAGTAAATGCAACCTTCCCCTTGTACTGTCAGGACTAGAGCTATTTTGCTCACACAGGAGAAATGTTTAGTTAACCATTTGTGGTCCCATCACAGAAAAAAAAATTGTCATATGTTAGGAAATGCTTCTAGGTTCCCTGTGAGTATTAATTAATTTACTGAAACATTTTAATTCCTCAAATCTGGTCGAAAAGCAGGTAGCCAAGAAAAAGGGCATTGGGACTGTGAGTAAACATAATACACTTGGAAATTACATCCAACATGAACCAGACTTCTCTCAAGTCCCTTGATCTGTTTGGTGCTTGATCTTTCTGATCAAATGTATTTTCCAATATTTCTTTTATTTATATTTCAAGTGACTTATTTCTTTTAAATCTTGGACTTTTAAAAATTTTCTTAGTTAAATTGACCTAAATTTAGATATTTTCTCTAATTCTAACTTATGCTTATAAGATGCTTTATGCTTATAAGATAAGTAAATTCAATCTTGTTTTATTTCTTCCATTTCCATTTTATATTTTAGGAATTTGAAAACAATTAGAAGAAAAAGAAGCAAATCTGTGATATTTGCATTCATTTTATGAGTTTCATTTATTTATTATATATTAAATATGTTCCTCTTTTAACTGTATTGTGTCACGATTGCAGGGAGGAAAATATTTACAACTAAATCATCAGTAAATGTCTAAACGTCATTCAGACACATAAAATAAGATTCAGACCTAGAAGTATGAGTGGGAGAAGATAAAGTATGATGCCTGATCTTAAAAATAGTTTAATAGAAAATTAATAGTTAAGTGAGTATTATATTCACTTGACAGTGAAGACTCAATAACCTTTTATAAAGTTTGTTTTTTTCCTTACTTAGAAGAATGAATCAGCGTAAATGTCTCTGCTAATGACTACCAATACAGCATGGAAATCCATGTCAACATTCTTCCTTCAAGGGTTTTAGAATTCATTTTCAACATTTCATGGAAACGACCTGCTGTTTGTTCTGTGTTCTACTGATGATATATTCTACTTTGAAACCCAGACAGGACCAGAATGAGAGAGAGAGGTAAGAATATATTTATAAAGGGGAAAAATAACAAAGACCAATTGAGGAAGATTTGAAATCAAATGATGGATATTTTTTAAAAGTACTTTATATAATTGAAGCCAGATAGCTACATAGAATTGTGTTAGGAAACGTGGTTAACAAGATAGGAATGTATATGTCTTTAATATCAACTTGTTTTCACAGAGGTTCACGTTTCAATCAACCAATCAATCAATTGACCCATCAATCAAAAACTGTACTGAACACCTACATGTACCATATTTAACTAAATTTAACTCTGACTTATTGTGAACCAGACAAGAAAGGCGAGTACTATTATGAAGTTTGCAATGTAGCAGGGGTTCTGATAAGTAAATGGACAAGTATGATAAAGTAAAAGCAGGCTATTATTGGTGTACATAGGAAGAACACCTTACCCAGATTTCAGAAATCAAAAAAGATTTTGAGGGGAAGTGGCAAAACAGGCCTGAATGGCTGAAAAGAATTAAATTACTATAGAAAGAAAGAGGGAGGGGTTGAAAGGAAAGAATGTTTAAGGGAAAATGAGCAAGAGAACGCAAGGGAGGGAATGGTGGGAGAGAGTGTTATGTGAGCAAGGGCCGGGCCGGATATAAAGGAATTTGTTAGCCACGTTAAGAGTCCAGCTTTATCTGGGAGTAGTGCAGAGCTGTCAAACAGTTGTAAGCAGGGGAATGATCAAAGATTTGCATTTTAGAAAGCTTTTCCTTCACTATGTGGAAAATGGATTGAAGAGCAACAAAACTGAAGGCAAACAGTTCGTGTGGGAGAGATGAGTGTGGTTTAATCTAAATCAGTGACAGGGTTATAGAGAAAAGCAGCCCTATTTGGCAGCTGTTTAGAAGGTAGAATGGACAGAGGTTAGTCTTAGATTGGATGTGATAGAAAAGGGAAAAAAGGTAGTCAAGGTTATAAACAATATATTAATTATACCAAATGATTTCACTGCTTATTATTCACTGGGTTTATTTGAGCTGACTGACTACAACCCCAAATATAAGGAAATGATACCATAAGGAAGCACATGGCATAAACAAGTTTATCCATCTATATATTCTCCATAATCTTAAACACCAGGATGATATTTTGACATGCAATCAGGTTTTCTCATTTTACTGAGAATATGATTCTTTTGTAACCATTTACTAGTTTTACTAGTAATTTCCAAGTTAAAAGAAAATTACATATATTTTACATAAAATTACATAAGGCAATAATGTCCAAAAATAAGAACAATTGTGGCATACTTAGATTCATAAATACTTGCCAACTGATGAACTGCAGAGAAAATACTTAATAACTTACAATCGTTTTTTCCAATTTTAAAATAAATGGCAATATTGAACAAAAAAAGCACTTTAGAAACAAATATTAAAATATTTACAAACTTGTGTTTGTATAATTATTCATATAGGTATATATGGAAATGTTTGTATTAACCTTTTAATTCAGTCCTATATATTTACTCATTCAACAAACTATTATTTTATGAGATATATGCAAACATTTATGCAAGTTGTTTAATATGAAAGTCAAAGGAATTAGATTGCCTATTAGATTCTCTCATTCCAGGTTTATTATTTTTAAGCTGTGTTGCAGAGGGAGAGACAGAAGGGGAGGAATTTAATTTGTACCAAATAATTCACCTGCATTCTGAAAAACAGACTGAGGGAAAAGTTTAGAATATCTAGGCAATAGTGAAAGTAGAGGTTTACCTAGAATATTGATCCCCAAATTTATAGTTTTGACAGGAGTACATCCCTAGTTCCTTTACAAGTTTGGGTGCAGAATCCTGTGATCTGGCAGACTCTTTTTTTTTTTTTTTTCATAAAAAACCTCCCTAGTAGTTGAGGAAGAAAGTACATGAGATGGGGTTAGAGCATGAGTCAGGATGTGGAGTGTGGAATTCTGTTAATTTCCTGCTCTTGATTTGGGTGTCTAATGCCCACTTTTCTGATGAAGGAAATATTTTCAGTGCCCTGAACTCAGAACAAAATTACTACCTCTTTAACCACTTATATTCCTGTAGTCCTTCCAGGAGTCAAGCCAAATATTAAGAGAAAAAAGGTGTAGCATATATTTGCCAGTTCTTAACATTTCCTTAGGATTCTCAAACCCAAGTACATCTAAAATTTTAATTGCTAAAAAAAAATCTATAAAACATAGAGCCAAATTTGTTTAGACTGCTGTTGGAAACAAAGTTGACTGGAGATTCCTAGCCAAGCAAAAAATGCTAGATAAAATTTGTGTTATGGAAAAATTGTCATTCCAAGATTTATTAAGACTTCCATGTTACTCAAAGAAAGTTTCCTATAGGTAGGATACCATATGTCTTGGTTTTCCTGGAACAATCCACAATTTGTCTGTTCTCTGGTCTTGTTAATAATAGTGCTCTTTCATTCTAAAAGTATATAAATTTGGATGATAAAATACGTGGTTATCTCACTAATAGAACTTTAGCACCATAGATGCTTGAATAACATTGGTATATAGTGCTCTAAGAAGGATCTCATTATTTGGACATGATGATAAAGGGACATGGGGTTCAATATTAATCTCAGGTTTTGATATTGTACTGCTTCTAGGAAATGACATTAATAAAGACAAGAAAGTTACAAAATAATGAGAACTTATGTCAAAACTGTGTAAAAAAAGCAGTGAGTATGCATGCTTTGTGCAGCTGGTGAAAATAACACTCTAAGCTACTTAACCTTTACTGGTTATTTTCATGATTGCATTGTTTATAAGAAAGTTCCATAAGTGAATTTCAAAAGGATCTCTGACTCAGGTGTCTGTGTATGGTTGTTGTTGGGGATTTCTAGTCGTTCTCAGGAAGAGTGAGGAGAATTTTTTCCCATCAGTGAATGACACTATCTTTTGCCATTCAGCACAAAATTTTAGACTTCAGAACCTTATTGTGTATTAGTAACCCATTGGGAGGTGCTACTTACATTATTCTTTGCTCATCTGAATGAGTCAGTTAGTTAAAAGGTGCAAACTAGGAAACACGTTTTTATGAAATTTGAAAATCTAAAGTGAAATTGATAAAGAATTGATTTTAAAAAAAAGAATTGAAAGTGCCCGGCAAAAGACCCAGTGAAATCGATGGCTTGCAATGTGTTAAAACGTGTTTATTTGCACTTTCAAAGTTCAGATTTCCTCATACATTTTCATACTGATGGAGATAAAATGCTAAAGTCTTAAATCCCTCTATGCCATGCTGAGTTGCTAAGGGCTGTTGAGTTTTTGTTATTTCTCCTCTCGAGTTAGCTCTGATTACGCCTGCTGAGTGAAAAATTTGTATTTGCCGACAGAAATAGGAACCACCCCACGTGCACTTGCACTCAGCAAATGCTCCAATACATCACAAAGATTTGCTCAACCCACCTTCAGAGGCCAAATCGAGCATGTTATTTTCTGTTTAGGTCTGATTCTGGAGCCTATCAGTCAGGAGTGTTTTCCAATCTCTGATTAAAGTAAGGCCTACAAAGCTGGAAGTGTTCACACACAGTCTCATTAGAGTGCTGGATAGAGTGACCCAGGCCTTCTAGCACAAAGCTCTGAGTGAACTTCAAATATGAGAGTGCATCAATCAAATCCAAGCAAGGCTTTTATGTCATTTTTCTACTTTGCCTTTAAAGTCCTATAGGAATGCCCTTTCCAGCTGTACAGCCGAAAAGCATTCAATAGAAACAAAAAAGCAAAGACCCTCAGCCCCCTGCCCCCTCCAAATGGGTATGGTTTTACCTCCCCCACCAAGCATTAGAGAGTCTTCTGTGCTTTTTAAATTATTTAGCATGTTCAACAATGCAATGAAGAATATAGTCACATCACTCAATGGCTCTGTGTTAATTATTAGTACCCATTTGAAAAGGAAACCAATAAGGTCAAAGGCAATGAGATTGCATATTGTATGTCTTAAATAGAGGTAGCAGAGAGATTCGGGAAAAAATAAAGCAATGCTCATGGAGGTTTTTCATTCCTAGCCCCCAAACCCTAACCCCCAACTTCACTTCTTGCTTTTCTTGTGTTAGCGTATACCATTAAGAAAACAAACAAACAAAAAAGCAAAAGAATAAAATCATAAAGGAACATCAAGAATCTTGGCAGGAAAGATGATAAGGCGTTAAGTCAGAGAAAGAGGAGTCAGACATTTAGTTAATGTTTGTTTTATACACTGCTCAGGGCACTCAAGTCATTTTCAAAAATACATCTTTAAAAGATCAGCAAAAAGCAAAACAATATAAATTTGCCCACTAATATCATTAGAGGAAAATGCATGAGTGCAGTTAGCAGTGATTATTAAATTTAGGTACTTTTGCTTCCAACATCAGGCCAAAAAACATTATAACACAAGTAACATCAGTATGAATTAAATAAAATGAGGCTTTTGAAGCCTGAAAAACAAAATAATTGAAAAGGAGAAAAGAAATCTCTCCTACAGTGTAGATAAAGTTTTCTGAATTTTAAACAAGTGAATTGTTCAACAACTACTCAAGATATCCTATGTTGATCCAATTAGGAAGAGCAATATACTGGAAATACATTGTACATCAAAATATTGGGCAGATATATTGCTTATTCAAGGGAATTCCCTGTATGTGTACATTTGTTTCCATTTCTAAACTTTACTAAATGTGAGGCAAATACTACCCACAAATAGCACTTCACCCACTCAAATATATTGCAGCATGTAAAAGAGTGTTTGAATTTAGAGCAATATATATATTTTTTAAATTTAGCATGTGTTTCTTTACAGGGCTTCAGATGTTTGGAAGAATTATGCAGATTTTATAAATGAGTACTAGAGCATTATGCTACTTGATAGTGTCCCATCTGTGCTTCCCCTGTAGTGTTTGACAGGGCATCTGTGTAAATTGATTTTTTTTTTTTTTTTTTTTTAGTTAATTAGTTTACTGCATAAAACTTAATGCACTACCTGATAAAAACTTTTGTTCATTTCAGCACTTTTCCCCCCTAGAGCTGATGTTCATCTTTAGCTTTAGTCAGGCCTAACTTCTTCCTTTGTAGATTTCTAAACTGAAATAATAAAACAATACTTTTTCCCTCTTTTTCTTATAGGGCATAATACACTATGCTTGTGTGACAATAAATATTAAGAGTGTAAGTAATAATTTAAGTCAATCACCCCAACATTTCATATATTTTGTCATAACTTCCCAACTAAAACATCTTCTAACATGTTTTTCAGGGATAGCTTAAGAAAAGCTTTAAAAAAACTTCCTAGGGAACAAATACACATAGTTATGACGTATGTACAACCAACCTTTCTTTTCTCTCTAGGGTATGTTAGCCTCTATTTAAGTAGTTTAAATTATGTCAACATAGGACCAAAAATCTTGATAAAATAAAATAAACAACAGAGACAAAACAAACTATAAAATCAGTTTTTCACTTGTCTGTATCTTGTTTAGGAAAGATAATAGAAATCCCAGATGATAAACTAAAATTTTCAAGTTCATCTCGATATTTGTTCTCTAGAGAATCAACACAAACTAAAGGAGATAAACATCCAGGACAGAGAGGAGACATTCCGCAAACACTTGATAGGTAACACCTATCATTAGTTAAGGGCCTAAGTTCTAAATCAAACCTATATATATGAGCTGCGTAATTGGGAAAATTTTTTACAAATCTATACCCCAGGTTCTTTATGTTCAAAATGATCTCATAGTGGTATTTACCACACAGATCATTATATTAAATAAATTTATACTTATCAGTGCATAAACAGTGTCTGACAAGTAACAACTGCTCAAAAAATATTAGCTCTTCCCATGTTGATTTTGATGAGAATAGCTGTTTTGCTAGAAGCATAAGCTCACGTTAGTTCACACAATATATCTGAAAAATGTAACTATTACTTCTTCAAAAATTAAAATACGTATTTTATGAAACATATTTAATTCAAGAAGACTTATCTTAGATAATATGTAAGATATATTCTTTTTTAGAATAAACAAGAGGACAATCCTATAGAAATACATTTTATTTTATGAATCTTTCAGACTGAAGACTTAGCACAGTCTGCCAGTTTTGAATTATATAACTTTAGAGCTATTTATTTCTTTTTCTGACATTATGGTCATCATATAGGTAAGTTTTATCCATAAGTTTTAAATAGCATACTATGTGAATATGTTTTCCATTTATAAGCCATATAAATTATTTGTCCAACGATGTTAACTATTTATTTAGTGGGCACTGATACTGTAATTGAACTATAACATGATGTACTAATATTTGTGCTCCATTATGCTCTCTGTCAAATAAATTTTCTTTAAAAAAAGAAGAATATAGATTGAGTTTGATGTCGAAGTTACCTTATTTAAAAATTTGGAAAGCCGGTCAATGAGGTGCACTCTTGTTCATCTAAAAAATTCATTGCAAATGAACCAGGTAGAAAATGGAATTTAGAACATTTCAATACGTGAAAATCAAAATCAAAATGTCAACTTCTCTGACTTGGAGCAAACTGAATCATGAACTAAACCCTCACACTATGTAAATATATAAAAACTTAGTAAGCTCCACGAATGTTCTTAGACTCACATATAATATGTATTCCATCCAATAGCATAAAAAGTTTAAAAGTTAATTACTCTGTAAGATAAAAATTCTTATATGCATTTGCCTCAAGGTTTAAAGTATAAAGGGTTCTAGCAGTTGTTTCACACTCAAGCAGAAAAAAAGAAATATCAATTTGACACCAGTCATGAAAACTATTGAAGAAGGACTATTTTGTAGTTATGGTTTGCCTTTCCCATGTGGAAGATGATACTTAGTATAATCTTTGTTGAGAGGCAACAATACTTTAGCAGTGTTTTCCCACATTAAATATACTAGTTACTCCAAAATCTAATCTCCACATTCCCTCTAGTCTTAGTATGCTCACCTTCACAAAGGCCAGAAAATGAAAATTACACACACATTCACACACATATACACAATGCATCCCCAAAAGTTAAAAATCAAATAAAATGTTCTTCAATTTCTCATGCCTAGTTTGGAAAATTTGTCATAAGAAATATTTTATAAAAATCAAATCTACATGTGACTTTCCAGTCATTGAAGATTCTTAATGGTATATGAGACCAAGAATTATTCAGTTTTCCATTGATAGAATAGAAAGCTTACTAATCACACACCTTTCCTGGGTATTCCATGCTATTCTATAAGAGCTAGTTAAAGACATATGGATTCCATTCTTACAATGTAAGTGTTACAAAGAAATACTATTTGGGGAAGTTTGGACCAGATTAATTTTTCTGAGCTTTATTCTATCTACTTGACAAGATATCCAACCTTCTTGGTAAATATGTTAAAGTTAATACCCTTTTCGCTGTGAGCAAAGTAAGTCATAATCACAGCTATGAGATCATTCTCATGTACTATCAAACATGATCTACTTTCCTTTCTTTAATAAAATCTCCCCAGCATTTAATTTTTAGTTTTCTTAACTTTTTTTTAAGATGGCATACCTTTTCTAAAACAGTACTCAATTTTATATTTATGAAAACACAGAATTCTGTGCCTACCTTCAGTATTATCATTATGACTATTTTTATCCAAGGGGTAAAAAAAGGTAGCCAATTTTTCAAAAACAGAACTTTATATAGATAAATTTGAATTGGTCAAATGAGAGGTGAAATACGCACACTGACAGTAGTACTGACAAAGCAAAAAGTATCCAGCCAAACTTAAAGAATTTCCTAAATTTGCTAATCATTATTTTTTAGACCAAGTTTCCACCCACCTACCCCCACCATTATATCAGGTTGAAGTGTCTAAAAGAAGACAGACCCCCAAAGAGCAGTTTAAAATGCTTTAATTTTTTTTAATGTGATACTGTTCTTTTTAAGGGTTCTTTCATATGTGATCAGTCAGAGATACTGACTTTTGTGAGTTAACACAAAAGTGAAATAACACTTTTAAGTGCTGTCTCTCTTTGGAGATTTAATGCACTTTGTAATATCTCTGAGATCAGTCAGGGAGAGACGAGAAAAAAGAAATTTGATTTTGAGTCTGGACCAAAGCTCGGTGACTTGAGAGGCACCTAAACATAATGAAAGGAAGAAGTTTCAAAGAGAAAGTTGGCAGCTATGACCAGAATCCACAGGGCTAGCAGGACTGACATCAACCAGAGGCAGATTTAGAGGGGTACCCTATGATCTCTCTTGATACCATTGACACTTCAAGACCCAGTTTCATTGGGGAACAGTCCAGTAAAAGAGCATCTCCAAAGGACACAGCATGGTTGCGGTATTGAGAAAGACATGAAAATGCCAGCACCAAGGGCCTAAAGCTGTCTTTTTCTCCTCCAAAGATCACATATATCTGGGGAAAGCAAAAGTCAACATCTGAAACCTGCTTTTTCAAGCTTGACTTGAATGATATAAAGTTGGCCGTATAATAGCTAGATGCTTACCTTTCTTACCTTTCTGACCTAGGTTCAGTCTAATGTAAGAACAAGTCATTAGCTGATTCCTGGTAGTCTTCACTTACCTCCTGGTGAATAACTTTCTACTCTAGTATTTTATTTTTTTAATTAAAGTAACTGTCAGCTAAATTTGTGTCAAACACTGAAAATCAGCATAGAATGCTCCCATCAACTGGTTGTTTCCAATGTTTTCAAAGATCTATGTATTTCTGCTAACAGCTCTGAAGGTTGAAATTGATGCCCAAGTAGCTATGTATGAAATGTAAATTCTAAACTGGGTATAAACAGTATCTGAACAAATAATAACAATAATGATCTGTGAACTAAAGAAATCATGCAGCTATTTTAAGCTAGAATGTGTGTGTTGACAAAGGGGGGTGGGTGCTTGAGTTCCATAAACCTTTAGGACACTTATGCAGCATAAGAAAACAAAAATCTAGAACAATTATATTAACTATGCATGGGATTTAAAAATTATGGATCAAATGGATGTATCATGATGATATTGATTCTAAAATGGCATCTTTCCCCAGTTATGGAGGCTAAATTACAGTTGAATGATGGTTATAGAAAGTTTCACAAATTTGCTTATATGAGAATTATGTTCAGAATGAAAAAAAGAATTGAGTGATTTGTCAAAATAACTAAGGGAAAAATATCACTTTCAGTCTAGATGCTCAGGCAATTGAAGGAAAGAACTAATAATTACCATTTCAAATTTGCTTATGCTCAACGTCAGTATAAGACATAGGATTCTGCGCCTGCCTACTGTGTTATCACCTCCAATTTATCATTTTGGATATCGCTTCATGACAGCAAAATATCTGATTAATTTAATGCAAAGAATTAGTTACATTTAGTGGAAAAATTAGTCTAATGTCTTTCTTTCATACAACATCACTTGAAATTTCACATTTTTAGGAGAATCTTAGCATTTGATGGGCACTTTCAAAGTTCTTTAACTGGAGCCCAATTTCAAGAAATCGAAAACTTCCATACAGTAAAATCAACACTGCACCTTTACTATTAGCCAAGATATCTATTTTGTGAAACCAATTCTAGAGGAATTTCTAAGCAGCCCACATTTTTTGAAGTAAAATAAGTTTGATTTCTCTTAACTATTAAGTGAAGTGAGATGAGAATATGTAAGCTTAGTCACAGCTATAAGCTGAATTTACGGAGTGTCATTCCTTATTGTCAAAGTTCTAACAAGATTATCTGATGGCATTCTAAATACTGACAAAGAAAACATAGTCATCCCAAAAAGTACCAGAAATTCATCCATTAGAAAGGTATTTATTAATATGTAGTCTGTGGTTATTTACAAATGAGTGTTAAGTATCAATGATATAAATAGTAAGCTAAAATATGAAAGTGGTCTTTTGTATATTATAAGTACTTAAAACAAAGTAAGTTTTAGCATCCCAAACCCTTCTGTCTCTTTAGGCATTTCTTTTTCCTCTTCAAATCTAAACAAGTATCTTAATCTCACATGGAATGCCTACAATAAACGTAATCCTTGGCTCTATTTTTAAAAAGAAAGTTATCCTGCTGGTCTTTACAGAACTACCACACCCAGGAGCCACATATTCTAGAAATAAGTCTACAATTTTGGTTATACATCCATATTAGCCAACTAAAGTTCTATAAAAAATAAAACACTTTCTTGTTAGTTTGGGGTGTCTTTTCTATCTCCTACTCTAGTCTTTACATAGCTAGTCTATGATTTTCCTATGAATAGTATCTATGTTTTCTTTGTTAAAAAAAAATCTATTAAGTCATTCATGTTTAAATCTATTAAGTCAATCCTATGGCAAACATTGGGAGTAATATATATCACTATCTTTTCTACTCATATAAGAGCATAAATGTTTTCATAAATGTGTCTATATGAATGTTGATGTCAATTATTTCATTCCACAAATATTTATTTAAATCCTACTACATCCCAGGTTCTGAGGATCCAGAAATGAACAAAATGGATGAAGTTCTTATTCCCATGGAATACATGATCTAGTGGGAGGAGACAGAATATGTTAAGTAGTAATAAATTTTATCTATAAAATGAAGGCAGAACACACAAACAACAAGAGACTGTAATGTAGCCATATGTACCCATTTATTGTATGAGTCAACTGATGTTAACAGTATGATCTTTCTCCTTATCATGACACCCCTCCAGCTGAATAAGTTTTGTTTGCCTAAAGTATAAAGTAGAAGGAAATAATAAGGGAACTTTATCCAGGAAATCGAATTGTCATTCTATCAGGACATTGACCTAAAATACTCCCTAATGATAAAACATGAAAAGTTCAATTCAACTAACATTTAGTGGGCAGAATTATGCTACATGATTTAATTTGCGTATGCATACCCTCTTATTTAAGATTTGCCTCATCATTTTGATGCTTATTATTATATGTCATTGTACTTTATACTCTACAAAACATGTGATCTGACAAGTTAACATTCTAGCCCTTGAATCTCTTCTATTGCTATATTGTGGAATGCTTCATTATAAGGCAATACAATTATTTGAATAATATTTATTCATGTCCTCTCTTTAGTTTGGTGCTATCTCAAATTTTGAAAAAAAGTGGCTCTACTGGTTTTAAAAAGATCCAGCCAGGAATTTGTTTCTGAGTTCCAATTACTTAAATATTGTTAGCTTTACCTCATATTTCTGTCTTTCAAATAATCCCTGGTTTCAAATTAAACATGATTCTCAAAATATTGTCCTTCTTGATTTCACAAAATAATGTTTCTTTTACTAATATAGGAAGGGTGATAAAAAAGAATTCTAGAAATTTAATTATTTTCAATTATTTTCAATACTATCCACCAATAATAATAAATAAGAATTTGCTGTCACTAATTTCTTTTAAATTCATACTCCTTAAGTAGTCTACATAGTTAAATAAAAAGTATGATTCTCATGATTTGTGATTACTGTCTTTAAAATACACCAATATATTTTCGTGAGTTAAGTTAGTAAGCCCCTAACTTTTCATGAGGACTACTGGAAAAAGAAGCAAAAATGGCAAGAACAGCTGCTCCGTAAATAAATATGTGGGCCAGCTTTTCTAGGTAAATATTTAAGTTAAAGTGGAAACGTTTCTTCAAATCTTTATTATTATAAAGTTATTCTATCCAATAGCTGATTCCAGGAACTCCACATCCTATAAGGGATGGTTGCTACGAAACTTGTTTGTAATTTTAAGAGCAACTATATTTAGTACGGAATTTCATGATTGCGTGGCAAGCATTCCATACATACCATCTCATTAATCCTCTCTATAATCTTTAAAACTATTAGAACACATTTTTTGAAGAGCTTAATTTGGCTCTGAATCTTCAGCTCCTTCAGAGGACACTTGAGAAGGTATGGAAGGAGCTTTATCTCAATTTATTACTTTGCAATATCCTTTTTGTGGCATATAGGAGAGAAATGGATATAATTTCTTAAATGATAGTTCTAAAAACATGAGCTATTGGCCCAATTTAATTCTAATTTCACTGATAGCTTAAACACCAGCTTTTATTATGAGAAAACATGTCTATAGTCATGTTCCAATTGCTGTCTTTCTGTGTTTTTCACTGTCCTAGAGGAGAAAAGCATACCCCACAATCTTATCTAAAGGAGGATATGAACCAGAGTTCACATATCAGGAATGACGTATATCTCAACCACGTTGAAGGCAGGAATTTCTAAACTATTTATTTTTGTTTTCCAAAAATATTTACATTGACTAAAACGAGCCATAGATGGTGACAGATTTTGTGTCACCCTTCAGAGATGTATCATCTATTGCTTGAGGCCAAGAAATGAGTAGTTTCCATAATTAGGAAGCAAAATTGAATAATTGGACTGTCGTTCATAAGGGTTTTTTTTTCCTCTAAGAAGGAAAACCATGTAATATGTAAGTCCCAGTCAAGTGGGCTTACTTGATTTATTCTTTTTAAGCACACAATTATCTTGTGCTCATCTAACATAACTACAAATATTCAAGCATAGATTTTTTTCATTCTCTTTCATCAGAAAATCCAGACAATAGTTTTCTATTCCTTTAGAGTTTTCTTTGAATAAAAAGGTACTCTTTACTTTTAACATAAATTTAAAGAAAGATTAAGAAAAATAAAAAAGTGTTACCCCTAATAAATGAAACATTTGAGAGTCATATGAATTATAACATTGTGAAAAGATACAACTAATTTGACTCATACTTGCCTCTAAGGCAAAGACTTATTTTAATGATTAACATTTACAAATATTGTATTTATTTTATTATACCTTGATTCATTTTAATCTCACATTATGTTGTCTAGTAGAATGTGTTTCACTAGGCAAAACCATCGAGTACTTACAACGTGATGATAAACTGAAAAAGTTTTTCAATTGCTTTTATTCAATCATTCATTCACCAATTCAGCTGATATGAATTGAATGTCTACTATGTCCTGGCTGCCAAGGATATAACATTAAGAAGATAAAATTACAGCTATAAAGGAACTTGTAGTCTAATTCCATGAAGGAAATGGACTATTACTGTTACCTAATTTAAGCCTGAGGGATTTGTTCTAATCCAAACTTTTTTCTTGAAATTTCATCTAATCTTGGGGCCTTCATTAACTCAATAAATTAGCTTTGATTTCTTCTATCTACTGAATGGCACCCTGAAGAAATACCCAAATAGTCAGTGTGTCTGCTACTTTTCCAACTTTCTGAACCAAGGCTGGTTTTGGAAAATGTTGAGTAGATGAATATCTTTGCTTCACCACATTCTTTCTAGTTGACTCATCAACTTTTAAGATATGGTTCAATCATTCAATCCATCCATGAGCTTTAAAGAAAATTCAGAAGGACATGTGGAGCCTTTCAGAAATCAGGCACTAGAAAAAATTTATAATGTGGATATCCTATAATACTAACCATGGTGGGTTATTACTGGTGTTAAAATTTGTAGAGAACTTTCAGGTTTTTGAGTATCTTGAGACACATACAATGTATACAGGAGCTTTTATGTAGGAATCATTCAATGAATTATACAAACACATATGTGTGTGTGTGTGTGTGTGTGTGTATGCACACACATATATATGTGGTACTTGACCTCTGGAAATTTATTTTCTTGGAGTCACATATATATGTGTGTGTGCTTATGTGTATATACATACCTATACACGACAAATAGAGGAGTTAAATTTCTGGGGCCTCTAAACTTTAACATTTTCCAATAGTTTTGCCTAGTCCCTACAATTAAGTCCTAGCCCTTTCTCTACACACTCTTACCAAATGTTGGCAGCAATAATGTGTCTGAAAGTATTATAAGGTCATTCCCAGAAATACCATCTCAGAGAAGCAATAACCTTGGGCACACTGTTTGATCATGGTACATCAAAAAATTACAAGGGTAAAGTGGGACAAGGAAAAAATGGGTGTTAAATATAATACCATTTCTAGAAATAACCCAGTGGTCGTATGTCACAACTATAAAAATTTAAAAGTTAGATTAGCTTGTTATTTTTTTAAAAAGTTTGATTTTTAAAAGAACGTATATATTTGTTACTTTGACTAAGAAATTTTCATATAACATTATCACAAAATATCTTATTCTAATATTATATGTAACATTATTATTTCCAATATATCAATATTAGGAATGAATCAATACATTGGAGAAAACATCACCTAGATTTGCTTTGCATCTGCATTGCTAAATAATTTGTATTTTTAAGTAGAGTTTTATAATAATTATATAAGCAAAGGATACTTTTATCAATCCCTATAGTATTTTTCATGGCTGCAATTAATGTTTCCATAAATTTTTTGTCTATTTAAGTTAAAGTTGATTAATATATATATTTTCCTACAGTAGAATAATTCAGATATTTTCACAGGATGAACATTTAAATTTTAAGTAGTTGATGGCAGTTATTGTCTAGCTTGTAAATAAGAACAATAATGCATAACAAAATTGAGAGATAAGTAAACACTTCATTGATGGCACTAGCCTCTGCATTTTTAAAAAATATTTTTTAATCTCTGTGGCACCACTTTCATCTTCAGATGCTTAGTAGCTTCATGGTCTCATTAGACACCTTCTTTTATCTATTCATATAGTTTTCAGGAAAAAAAACAATGTATAGCTAATTATGTTAGCTGTCTGCTAGGTATTTGCAGATTATTACATTATTTTATTTATTATTACATTACTATGCTTTAAGCCAATAGACTATATTGCTAAGGATGGTACGTCCTAGAACCTGACCTAAAATCCTTCAGGATGAAATAATTTATGGGCACTTATGGGAATGGAGAGGGATGGTTTTCTAAAGTAGTTCAGCAAGCATTTATTTAGCATGTACTGTGTGCAAAGTACTGAAAATGGCAAGAAAGTCAGTGCATTCATTCCACACCACACAGAGTCTTTTGGCAACATGGTTTCCATTATATATTCCAAATTACCCTGGTTGTCCAATTCACAGAACTGTAGTTGATTTAAACGTGAATTAAAAGTTTAATAATTTGATAATACTGTAATTTTTCACCCCTTCAGGTCTACCTCCAAGACTTAACTGATTGAATAGGCTCACTCAGTTCAAATATATTGTGAAGATGTTTTAACCATATTAATCTTTTATTTATGGAATGTCACTAAATAGTGTTTTGCCTATAACTGTTCTCTCTTTTTGCTCTTAACTTAATGAACTAACTTTTAAAGAAAATTATTAAACATGGACACCCAGCACGTATAACCATGTATTTGGGGTCTCAGGAGGAAAAATGATGAAAGTGAATAACCAGGACATGTGTTCACCAATGTCTTTCTTTCCCTGCAGAATGAGGATAATTTTATAAGGAGGTCAACATTCCTGTTTCACAAGAAGTTATCTCCCTGCTAAATCATAGTCTGACTACCATTAGAAATGAATCCTCCTAAGAAAACTAAAAATTAAGAAAACTTGTTTCCTCTGGACTAAATGAAACCTGATTCCTCAGGAAGTTGTACCTCAGAACTCTTCTGAATTGGTTTCCTCACTTTAAATTCATCCCCCACTACTCTGCACTCTTCAAAGGTATACTGAAATAAGTCACAAAGAGTTCTGCTTTTCCCTCTGCTCTCATTACTTCCTACAGGAAGAAAATGTGCTCTATTCTCTTCTGCTCCAAACTGAAGTAACTGTTCCATACATTACATATCTCACTGTGGGTTAGCACATTGTCATAGAGATAACTCAACTTAATAGCTGATTGGATGTGTAAACATGCCAATTCTACAATAGTCTTTTCTAAAAACTTGTATGGCACCATGAAGGATTTTCACAAGTACCCTAAACAATTCTATCCTAAAATTCTGTTTTACAATCAGGATCCAGTCTCCTGCTTCTTAAGGGAGTAATAAGAGAAGAGGAAGGCAAGTGGAGAACGATGTTCAAATGGGTTTGGGGAAATCAAAGGACAAAGAAGATTGGTGCTCACTGCTCACATGTATTGTACTACAGTAATCAGAAAAGCTATACCACCCTGGTGTTACCCTCTCAACCAGTATGGATGGTGCAGGAGGAGGTAAGTAAAGATGGCTCAGTGGGGTGTGTACTTATTTCTTCCTGACACAATCTATGCTCCAGTAAGTCAGAGGAACAGCTAGAAGTTTCCTGTGGCCCTAAAGAGAGGCAAAAAATTGCAATGTCTTGTGTATCAAGGAGATTATTAAAGCAACTATGAAAGAGAAGCCATGTAGGTTCATAAGGGAGGGATACAGGTGGGCCGTGCTTGGTCTAAAAGGCAAACTCTTTAGGTAAATAGATTCCCCTGCAGATGTCAATTTAGGTGATGGCAATGATGGCATGCAAGATGCTTATCCCCACCCCCAAGCTAGGCCACTGCATAAGCCCCAGAAATACAGATTTCTACCAACAGACATGGGTAGAGCGCACCCTGAATGATTGACATTATTTTCCAAATGAAAAACTGAAGTAGAACCTAAGTTCATTTACAGAAAATTACAATGTTATGCTTCTTACACAACTGTGATTAATTATTGAGATTCATTCCTGACAACACTGTCATTCTTCACTAAATGATGATCACCTCTGCTAACTGGATAGACAAAGATTGGGTTACAAAAAGGGATATGTCCCAAAAGATATACTCAGATAACATACTCACAACTTGGTCTAGAAAGGCTGCCATTTATTTACTGGGTCTTTGTTTTCAGAATCCCACATAAATATGGAGAATAACAGTTTAATCAGATGCTGTAGCTTCAATGACGGTTTGCTCATAAAAACTGGATTATAAAAGTATCCATATGTTACTTTTATGAATTGTGATTTCTTAATTTTACATCAATATCATTGATGTCAAAATGATGGGATAAAATATAACTCAGTTCCACAAATTTCTCTCCTGGGGTAAAACTGGGGGCAGATAGCCCAAGTTTTTAAGGTGAAGTTTCTTCTTTGATTTTCTTCACATCTACAAATACCACTACCTAAGTAAAAGCTAAACCCAGGTCTTCAGTAATTTCAAAAACTCTTTGGACTTTTGGTTTAAATGTCTGCTTTTTAATAAGAAAATATAATTTGTTACCAAATTCAAAATACTGAGAATCGTTTTTGCCCTGCCTGGTAGCTCCACCTCAGCTCGTGGTAAGGCAATTCCCAGTTTACTTAAGTGAACCTTAGAATTGTCCTTATATGTAGGTGAAAAGAACAGGAATTTAAATAGCATGAATTAAAGATCAATAAAATGAGAGTCCACTAAACCAAAATGAAAAAAAAAATTATTTCACCTAACATTGTCTATACTGGAAATTTCAATAGAAAACAAATCGATTAATTGTATCATATGAGATAAGGCTTAGAATGCAAATGCATTTTACAGGACAAATTGACAAGTTCAATGTAATTTGTAAATGAATGATATCAGACTCTTACTGAAAGTTTTCACCTTAATAAAAGCAGTTGCAGGGAGAGTCTGAAGGCAGTGGATGCCCAAATTTAACATATTGGACAGGGAGGGGGAATGACACAGAAAGAGAAGGCAGTGTTGCCTTAGATTAATGTCATAATTAGTCCCATTATCCAGCCATACTGGGACTATAGTGATTCTCAAATAGTTCTTGACACCTCAAATGTACTACTGTGTTTCATTTCTTCAACATATTTATTGAGCTCCTACTATCTCTCAGGCATTCAGGATATAGCAGTGAACAAAATTAACGAAACTCCCTGCCCTCAAAGAACTTCCAGCCTGGACAATATATAAATAAGCACACTATATATTATGTTAGAGTTAAAAGAGCTTCAGAGATGAATAAAGTAAGGAAAGAAAATAAGATTTTGGTATTGGTAGGTTTGTAATCTTAAATTGGGCACTGATAGAAGGTATAGAAAGGTAATTAAAGACCTGAAAGAGATGAGGGAACAAGACATGCAACTATGCTGGGGAAGGGCATGATGAAATATTGGAAAAGCCTGGTGTGGAAACAATTTTGTTGCATTTCACTCCAGCCATGTCTGTGGGCACCCTTCATAGTATATGTAGTTCAGCTTATTGCTGGGATTTCTAATTCTGTTCACATAATTTTATATATATATATATATATATATATATATATATATATATATATATATGTGTGTATAATACACATAAGCATGTGTGTTGATATTTAGGTACATCCTCACACACAATTATGTATTTATATTTATTGTATAAATTCTATTTATGAAAAATTTTTTCATGATCAACATTTCAACTGATCTTATCTAATAGACAGGAATGGGGCATAATGAATTAGACTAGAAAGAAATCTTTCTGTTCTCTGTATATCTTTCAAAATAAGAGTTAAAAAGCTTATCAGAGTATTTTTAACTGAGAGGGTAATTTAGAGACAAAAATGAGAATACGCACTGTTATAGCTCATTAAGTCTTTTTAAAAAAATAAGCTCCCTAATTTAACAGTTAAAGACCTAATAAATTTTATAATTAGGAGCTACTGTACTTCTTTTTTAAAAACTTTATTTTCATCTTCAGATGAAAATTATGACAATTCTGCAATATCTTCCTAGTTTAAAAAAATTACTATATATGTTTGTGAAATTCAAGGGACACTGTCAACCCCAGTGAAGTCAGAATGGCCCAGATTTGCAAACCCGTTTATCTTCATAAGGACAGTCTGACTGTGACACCTCACCTTACATTCTATAGAGGGGCTACATATAATATTAAGGGATTTTTACAGAAAAACATGCAGCTTAAAAAAAAAGAAACAGCCTTTCTGTAACAAATCAATGTATTGCAATGCATCCACTCAATAGCTGCGGCTTACATACGATTTGGGAGATTTTATGAAAGGGAAAAGGAGAGAAGGAAATGAAGGCAAGAGGAATGGGAAGGAAAATGAAAAAAATGATACTGCCTAGCTACAAGCTGCAGAGGGAAATTAATATTCAAAAGGTTAAGGTGTCTGTGAAATGTATGTAATGAGTAACACTCATAGTTTGTTACTATAGGTTCATTGCCTCTAATGTTGAGGACGGCACATGGATAATTTACGATTCCCATTGTCCCCTCTGCAGGGATTAATTCTGAATTATTTATGTACCTATATACGCAGAGAACTGAAACATTTTAGTTAAAGTCAGCGACTCACTCATAGTCTTGAAATTATGCAGCCCTTGTTGCTAAAAATGATGTTAGCCTCTTGTGATTTAAGTCATAACATTTTATTTTCAGTCCCACTGAGAGAGAAGGCATACAGGAGGGGGTAAAAAAAAGATATATTTTTTTCCAGAATAAATCTCAGAATGCATTTTTTAAAGATGTAAATAGATAATGGTAATTTTGTTGAGTCAAATTATTGTTGTAGGGAGCATGTAAGTAAACCTTTATTTTATTCATGATTTGTGTTTTGTATTGGAATACTCTCTGACTTGTTTTCATACTGGGATCTTTAAATACGAAGCCTCTGCATTTCAATAAAGGGAATTCCACCTACGTACTAATTAATCAAAGAATGAAATTTCATTTTTGGAAAATTGTTCTAATCCATTCAGATTTCACACCAAACCATTTCATTTAGTCAACTGAATTCAGAAAAAGTACTATTTCCACTTACACTCCTGCGATTACTCACTGTTGTAAAAGGCTCCTTTGACTATATCAGAATTAATGAAAAAAAATGCAGGTATTACACACTTCCCTGAAAAAATAACAGATTATATTCTGAACTCCATTATGTGTTTGATAGGTGCTAACCTTGTCAGCAAAAGACTATCTTGCAATTTTTAATAAATTGGAATTTGAAACATTGTGTATATTTAACATGCATTTTTTTGCTTGTTTTGGTGTAAATTATAGGTTCCATATCAAAATTTTGATTGAAAAAATTAAAATGCCTTATATACAATTCTTTTTAGAAAAAAAATCTGAATTATAAAAGTCTCCAAACAACTGACCCTGGGCCTTTGGAATTCAGATTACTCAGTCTCTTCTGATCTTAGGAATCATGTTTCCCTAATAACTAGGGTGCATCTCAAGTAGACACAATGCTGGATAGGGTATTGAGTATGAAAATAGATAAGGAATTCAAAGTTTGCAAAAGCAAAAGAATTTATACATATATATGCACCTATAAGGCATCAATTTCCCTTTTAGCGCCCACCCCATACAATTCAACAATTGCTAATAAATTAGGAGGAGGGGCATATTGATGTACTGCTTGACTCTAACACAAAGAAGTGTAGTTAGCAAAAAGCTGCAGTGGGTAATGAACAGTATTTTAACTCGGCAGTTTAACCTCCTTGTCTGTCAGCTGTGACCTTTTACCAACCCCAATGAGAGTCTGATTTCTCACTTTTGCTACTCACTGCTGGATGAGTGAATGTAGAATTTGACAGCGAGAGGTTTTACATGAAAAGGAAAGGTACTTAAAAAGCATGTTTTGTGATGATAGGCTACATTTATTCACTGTTCATTACGCTGGGTGCAGCAGCAGCGTTGGTGGATTGATTGGGTGTGAGCGGCTTGTCTGCTGTGGAAGTGAAGAGGCGTTATTGACCTGCATGGGAGCCTGAGTGACCTCTAGATGACCCCCGTTTCACCTGAAATTGACCTTGAAAACAACCTAGGGTTCACTCCCATTTAAATAGAGGGAAATTCTTCAAACAGCATGTGGATTATTAGAATTGATATATTGAGCATTTCCTTTTTTCTTTCCTCCCTATTTTTTTTTTTTGTTTTGTTTTAACTTTTACAGAGGTAAATGCGTGTAGGGGGTAAGGCGAGTGTTGGCTTTTAAATTTCCAGACCCTGCAGCTGCTCTGCTTGGTGTTTGTACAGATTTATGGAGGGAGCCAACCAGACTTTGGACTGCTTGATGTAAAATTTTACAATTCATCATTATTGATTACAGTCCACACTCTGTGACAGAGCCCAAACCTTACTATGACAATTGCTATTCCAGTTGTTATGGACCATAATGGGCCATAGGGATGATTTAAAGGAGCACAATAGCTATCTGTAATTACACATGAATAATCCATGAATTCTACACCACAACGCTTATGATCAAACTCTAACAACCCAGGCTTGAGACATTTATTCTTGTTCTGTCTTTGGCACCTGTGCCAAAAGTTGCCAATTTATGAAAATTTAAGCACAACAAACTTACCCTTCCCATTTTCAAAGTTAAGTTTTCATTCTTAGTTAAAAATAAATCACACTCTTGGAAAGTGATAGAATACTGCCTTTTTACAGATGGTATAATCAGTAATTGAACTTACTTCTTATTTGGAAAGGATGCCCATTATTATGTCATCAATTAGCATCAAGTAAATATATTAGATATTTGGTAGAATAGCTGGTAGAACCAGAAGAAAGAAAATAGAACAGTTATTATTATCGTCTACACTTTTTAAAAAAATGTTTTACTTGAAGCCTTTAGTCTCTTATTTGGCCAAAAAGTTAAAGGGAAAAAAAATGAAGACCATATACTACGTTCAACGGTACAATGGAAATGTGATAGGTCTTACACAAGTTTTAATAACTGTTGAAACTAATACACTAACAAAGGGATTCATATCTTATACCTCAACAGTAAATTATTCTCTAATTTTATGTGGAATGGGGAGATGGAGAAAATGTATGCTCACTGAACTTATGTTAATGTGTGGCCCCTAAGGTCTAGAGTGCTGGCACAAACACACCTAATAAAAAAAAAAATCACATTTATTAGTGGCTCCTTAAGATATTCCCGTGTCTACAATATATCTTGGAGTGGAGACCACCCTATGGATATGGTCATTTTAAATATATTTTTAGGAGTGACCAATTTTTTCCTTGGTATTTCCAGAAGACTCCAACACTTATTATAGATCCAAGAATGGGATATCTATGCAAAGTTTTTGTAAGCTTGCTTCTTCTAGCTCTTAGAATTTGCGTAATCAATGGCTAGATTTTGACCATTTTGAGATTTTGATTTCCTGACAATTTAGGGGAAAAGTTTTGGCAGTGTTTTGGGTCTGTCCACCACGTATTCCAGAAAAGTGTCCCTTCTGCCTGGCTTATGACAACATTTCAGTAGTTCAACCTGTTTGGGGCATGGTAGTCTTGTTTAACTCAGAAGCATTTTTCATACTGTTCAAATATTTACATGCGGGGCTACAGGCTTATTAGCAATCTGGTGAAGTATTTGTAAATCTGGATCAAAATTCTGACAGGATATTTATTGCATTGACTTGACCTATTTTCTATCTAAAACCTTACTCCATAATTCTTGTTTCATTTGATGTTAATCCTATGCATAAAAGGCAGGAACCAAGACATTTGTACACAGTAATGCTCTAGCATCCACACAGGAAAATTCTACTAATCTGAGTCCCCCCATACCTCCCTCAGCTTGTGAGGGAGGTGCTTACACCTGTGACTGTTTCAGAGCTCCACGAGGCCCTAGCTTAACCAATGCATGTTATCTATTACATTTTATTTTCCTCCTCTCTCAATACAGTGATAAACCACTGCAAGGGTCCTCAGCAGGTTAGAGGACTTGCCAATTACAATTATTCTAATTTAGGATTATATTATGCTTTTTTAATTCTTGGGAACATTTCTTCCCTTCAAATCATTCTAATATTGAAATGTGTTTTGGGTATTCTGTTAAGTGGGTTTCACTGCAAGACTGAAATGTAACACTTAAGTTTTTAAAAATAACTACTTTAAAATTAAATAAAAGATGACAGTTTTTTTCCCGAGTCAGGTAAAGGATTTTTTTCAAATATTATTTTCTTCTAACTGTTCCCATTTGTCTATACATCAAATAAACTCAAATCAGGGACATGTTTTCTTGAACAGCAAATTCCTTATGGAATACAACAAAAATAAAGACTTGTAATTGGTATGACATTAGAAACCCATGTACTTATCTAGTCAGCCTCCATCTCATCTTTGTTCCTACCTCTCTGTAAAGGGTAAGGCAGTTTTGCCCAAAGGAAGAAATAAAAGGGAATCCTCGTTAAAAGGTACATTAGTGGAAAAAGAACGGCTTTATTGGGGACATGTGCAGAAAGGGATGTTTGAGTAGTAAATGATAATTTACTTTTGAGGTATATTAAAAAGGTTTAATCTTACTGATCATGAGTTAAATTGGATGTTTTAATCAGTTAGTGAGTGCCAAAAATAATTATGCCAGAGCGCTTAGTCTGCAGAACGTGTACACAAAGCATATAAATCCTTTGCTTCCCCAGGGATTTCTCAGAATAACACACAACTAAGAGACAAAAGCGATATCAAACTCATATAAATTAACATTGCAAATGATCTGAAAAATATAATAAATAACATGATCCCATCACTTTGAATATGCAGCACAAGGAAGGGTGTCCAACACAAATATACGCATCAATCTTCTGTATCCTTACTAAACTTTTTCAGTAAACTTTTATTCCATTTATTTCCTACAGTTCAATTCAAGGTCATTCCTTTCATTGAGAGAGTGGGGCTGGGTGACAGAGCATAGAAATCTGTGTTTCTTTTAGAAATGAATGTGGAAAATAAGATTATTTTCCTAATGAGTTTTTATTGAGGAAGTAAAATAAAGGAGTTGGATCCAAGGACCTTGCGAGTCCTTTGAAGTTCCAAAATTTCTGTGATTTTAAGATTAATACTGGCCACAATTTTGATACTACCAAATAAGTAAGCGATTATAAAGATATGGGTAAAATCATTTCAACTCTTGCATAATGAGTTTTGAACTGAATTATTTCTAAAATACTAACAGTTACAAAGGTTAGTAACCGTTAACTAACAAAGGTTAGTAACTGTTAACTAACAGTAGACCATATGCTTTATTCCATTTATGTGAAAAATGTAAATAATACGTATAATTTTATGTGTTAAATTTGCCACACCCCCTTAAATCCTAATTTAGATTTCTTTTTACAAATCTTACATGAACTAAGTACATCTTGATAGTTTGGTTCATTTACAATATTATAATCTGAAAAGTGATATCTTCACCATTTTTTCCTTTGATAATTGGACAATTTTTTAAAATGCAAACAGCATTTCCTAACATAATAATAAAATCTTTTGGGCCATATATTACTTCCAGTTACTATTTAAAAGTATTTTTTAAGTGTAAGAAAATGATTAAAGTTTAGGTAGCCACACAGAAAAAAATTAAAAGTTCCTAAAATGTGTGTTTCTCTTTAAACAGTAGAATTCACCCTGGAATATTTATTCATGTTTGATGTAAAAGCTTATCATTTTCTGGAGGTTGATGATTATTGAAAGCTAAAAGAAGAGTGGGATGAGGTTAAGTGAATCATCAGTTACACATCTGATGCTTTTCCCATCGTGTAACTTAATTGGTTTACACTGATTTTGTACTGGAGTATTTAAGGACAACATGGGGGCTTTTCTGCAGATCTGAACAGCTGCTTGATTTGTTAATGAACAAGGTTATCAGTAGCCAATTGCTCACAGCTGAAAAACTGCATGCTCCTGGTTAGTCCATTGGAAAGGGAATTTTTTAGATGTGGCTTTTGTGTTTGACACTGTTGCCTTTCGGGTGATTTGGGTACATCTACCTGTCCCTTTTGTAACCCAGTTTCATTACAAGCAAAAGAGAACTACTACTACAAATTTTTACTCTGTGTAATGGATATAAGGATGAGCTAGAATTACTCCTCTTTAGAGCATAGGAATAAATGTGTCCCCTTTATCGTGTATCATGTATCAGTTATCACTACTCTTACTGGGGATCAAATATCCCTTTGAGAAGCTTATAAAAGGTAGAGACCTCTACCCACAAGTTTGTGTATAAGTACACACGCACAAGTGCAACATTTTTGCAACAATATATGTTCATATATGTCAGATTAAGAGACAATTCAACAGAATTATTTTGAAATCGACTTCGTTTAGTGCCCAAAGAATGCTACTTTAAATAGAAAAGAATTTCTAACCAATCATATGGGAAAGGAGCAATTAGGTAACACATAATAAAGTAAAGAAATATTAAATGTTTTGCTTCAAATAATGGGCCATACCTCATGGACAACAAAATGTATATTTGCAAAAGGAATATATACATTCAATTGTGTTACCTCTCCTAGGACCAGGATTACTGAAAAACTATTTTGTACTTATCTGAGCGATGTAGTACTTCATCAGATATGCAGTTTTCATTTTTTTCTAGATTTTCAGTGTAATTTCAATCATAAGCTAAATAACAGATACATATGTATATAGTTAATAACCATTCTGAAAATGAGATTTAGAAGTGAATTCAGTGCTCTTCAATGTGTTATTTGTTATTCTCTCCTATTCCAGTAGTTTCCTTAAATATTATCTTATCCAGAAGAGATACTTTAAATGACTGGACAGTCACAGACTTTGTTTTTAAATTTCATTACTTTACTTACCTTGGTAGTTAATAATTCTTCCATTCGGAGAATACACGCAGAATAATCAAATGCTGAAATGTCAATGGTGATATCTCATTGAAGTTCTAAAAAAGAGATGAAGAAACTTCATAAATACATTTGAACTTAAATTTTCAAGTTAGATTTTTATTTGGTACATTATCATTAATGAACACATTATTTTCATCATTCCATTTCCAGAGAATATTATCTTGGTTTACAAAAATAAGAAGTCTGTTTGATTTTTTTTAACTTGAAATGTAAAAGGAAAAGCCTCCGTGGTCAGGCATTATAATTATTTTCTTGCATAAACCTTTAATTCCTTTGCCACTCTCTTGATTCTGGTTAAAACCAGATTTCTTCCTCCTCTGCTCCCACGTACGTACAGCTGAATCTGACTAGAGAAAAACAGCCCATCATGCTGACTGGTCTCACTTTATATTGCTGTTCATAGCCTACAGCCTTAATGATGTCATATAATCATTAAATATGTCTCTAGTCCATTCACACTTCTATTCTCCTAGACAAGTATTTCACATCTTCTCACTCTTCAGACCTCCACATCCTCTTCCCTGTCTTGACTCAGCTGATGACATTTTTTTTCCTTCACTGAAAAAAAATTGAAGCAGAGAAGAACCTCCAAAGAATCTACCCTTCACATTTCCCAGTACATATACTTGCATGCTCTGCCTTCCTGCCTGATGTCATTCATTCAATTTCCAAGCTCTTTTCTCAGTGAAAGTCTGAATTTCATACAAGTTCCCATCTTTCATCCTTACTCAAGGGCATAGCACCAGAAATTCTGCCCCTCAGTTAATTCTATAACACTCTTTGCTAGACCTTCCATTGGCATATGGGAAATAAGATGCTGATTATAATATTATTTCTCACATCTTAAGACAGACATTTTTTTCATCTTTTTGTTCCCTTTTCAGCAAAACTCCTCAGCAGACTTTCCTATTCTATGTCTAATTCCTCTCCTCCTATTCTTTATTAATGTCACCCTAGTCTGGATCACCACCACCACCACTGCCAAATTCCTCTCTTTGATCACAGCTCCATAATAGTACACCCACTGGTCAATTCCAAGTCCCTGTCCTACTTGGCTTATCAGCAATCCAGAGTTGATTACTCTCTCTTCCTTGAGACATTTCCTTCGCCTGATTTCCAGGCCACAGTCTCATTATTTTTCTCCTCGTGCCTCCTTCTGTCTCCTTTACTGGTTCTTCCTCTTCTCCTAGGCCTCTTAATTTGAATGATTCCCAGAACTCATTCTTTGATCTCCTCTTTTCCATCTATGCCCCATTCCTTGGTGATCTCACATTGTTCCATGGCTTTAAATAGTGTCTATATGCTTACACTTGCAAATGTATGTTTCTAATTTAAATATCTCTCCTGAATTAATGACCTGACATAAGCCATGTACATGTCTAATACACAAATCCGATATATGTCCAAATCTGATCTTCTCTCCCCAAATCTGTTCTACCTACAGCCAGTTGATGACAACACTATCCTTTAGGCCAAAAACCATGTTTAATCCATCTGCAAATCTCATCAGCTCCACCTTCAAATACCTAGGATCTAACCACCTCTCACCTCTCTGCTACCATCCTAGTCAAAACCACCTTTTTCTCTCATCACCATGGCAGATCTCCCAGCATATAACCTTCTTCCCTACAATTTACTCATAGTGCATCAAAACAGAGCAATTCTATAAAATGTAGTTATGATCATGTCCTATCACTGTTAAAACTCAGCAATGACTCTCCATTTCAGTTAGAGTAAAAGCCAAGATCCTTACAACAGCCTAAAATTACCAACATGAACTGGGGCTTGCTTCCTCTCATCCCATTTTTCATTTCTCTCCCTCTTTCTTGCTGATGCCACTCCAGCTCCACGGAACTGCTTGGGGCCATTGCTATAGTTATTTTCTTTATCCAGACCATTCTTCCTGCAGATATTCATTAAACAAACACTTTTCTTCCAAGTCTTTGCTCAAATCTTATAATGTGGCCTAAGAAACACATTTAATACTGCAAACTGAACTTCTTCCCCCAAAACTCTTGATCCTCCTCAACCTGCTCTAATTTTTCTTTTCATCTATAGCATTTTTCTACTTATAATTCATTATATAGTTTACAAATTTATTACATTTATTTTTAATTTCTGTTTTCTCTTATCACTAGACTACAAGTTTCAGAAGGCACCAGTCATTTTCTGTTTTGTTGACTGATGTATCATCACTTTTTTTAAGACTGCGCCTGGCACTTATCCATGAATATCTGTTGAAGAACTTGGTTAAAAAATTAGCAGGAATTCAAAACATATGTATATTTAATGCCCTTTTGAAAGTTCTCATTAAATGTCTCAAAATCTGTATACTTTGGTTTGCAAATCTTAATTTTAAACCTAAAAATTTCAGTTAAATATTCCAATAGTTTCATTTCTTCAAATATTTGTTAAACACTGTCTCTGTAATAGTAGTTTCAAGGAATTCATATTCAGAGACAAGAGACAGACAAACGTCTACCATAGTATAATATACTATAATAAGTGCTGTAATAGAGTTATGCACAGGATATTATGAGAGTATAGGAAACCTAACCTGAGGAATTCTCCACCAACTGGCAAGGAGAAGGTTCTGAATTGGAGCAGAGGAGGGGATGTCATTTAATCAGTTAATACATAGTATGTGCTTACTGCATGTCAGGTGCAGTGAGGGTCATGGGGTAGAAATCCTTTCAGCAAGCTGAGTCTGAAGTACCCATATGACATTTAAGTCACAATAAGTTGGTGACTTTTCTATGAACAGGTCTTGAGTCCAACAGTGTTGTCTGGGCTGGAAACCATCCCCATATAACTGGTGGTTGAATTAGTAGGCATATATGAGATTTCTCAAAGAAATAAAGCTATAGATAGAAATTAGAAAATGTAAGATCTATCATAATTTCTAAAAAATCTACTTTATTATTCAAGTATATAAAGTAAATCAGAAAAAAATTTTAAAAATAAAATAACATTAGAAATTAGGAGAAAAAAGCACAACATATTCCCTATTCCCCTCTCTCCCAATTCTGCCAGATAAACTTTTCTAAGATTTTGAAAAATTTTTCTTAACACATATATATTTTATACATTGAAGTGTTAATTTTAAAGATTTCATAGAATATATTGATTTAATAAAGTTTAAGAATTTTAAATGCATTTTACTAGGATTACATATTTTATGACAATCTTTTTCTAATATGTTTTATTTCACGAAGTGATATACATCTCTATATATACTATAAGGACACATTAAGACCTTTGATAGTTAAAGCTTATCAATAACAAACTACAAAAGTAGTGAGGTAAATTTCCAAGTTATCTGTATAATACTGTATTTAAAGTAAAGTGAATAAATCAGTTAGTAAAAACCAGATCCTATCAGGTGGAATTCAGTAGCTTCTAGCAGTCCAAAGTTCTCACGGAGAACAATTGGGAGAAAGTGATAAAACACACAAATCATTTGTTTGAAGACATTGGAGAGCTGCTGAGGCACCAAGAACTGGAGGGTCTAAAACTTCAGGGAGGGGAGAATCTTGAGTGAGTGAGCTGACTTTTGCAGCTGCTTTTACCACGGAGCCTTTGCCCAATCTAGGCTTGAACAGGAGACTGAGAATTAGGGTTTTGGACTAATAGAGTGTTACTTCTAGGAAACAGAAAAACCAAAAGAGCTTCTGATAAAGATTCGGAAGGGAGGCTTAAGTATATGGCTGGGTTTTACCTCAGAAGAATGACCAGATTCTGGGGCTGTACGGAGTAGGAGGCTAAAAGCTAAAGCATAAAATCTCTGAAAAGTAGTTTGAGGATTTTATCAGCCTCACAGAATAAAAGAATATGAGATCTGCCAAGAGGATGGGGCCACAAAGTCTTCTCCATCCACTCAACTGGAAACTCTAGAGGTTCACGATGAACCAGTGATAGGCCAAGCCATATCTGAGCTACAATGCAGCATCAAAGCAGCACGTCCTTGATTCACTCGGGTGATCAGCTTTCACTACTTTTGTCTACCAAAGAAAAGAGTGAACCCATTCTAAAGAAAGATAACATCAGCTGCAGCCCCCACAGCTTTTATATATAATATTTGACATTTAATAAAAAATTATTTGGCACACCAAAGACAAAACTCCGTGCATGAAAACCAACAAGGAGAAAAAAACACACTCAGGTCCATAGATCATCTAATTGTTAGAGTTAAGGGACAGGTTCTAAAATAATTATGATAAATATATTCATAAGAATGAGGGAAATGAAGATAAAAGAGGGAAAATTTTAACACTGAATTAAACCTTTAAAGAGAATCAAATGGAAATTCTAGAACTGAAAAATAAAATATCTGAAATTAGGGACCTATTAAATGGTATCAATAGCATGTTAGACACAGCAGAAAACTGTTCAAAAGAATAGAATATGTCCAGGTCAGCAGACTATATCGAAATGCTGAACAAAGGCAGGGGGAAGGAAAGATACATTAAAGACAACGAAAAGCATAAAAAAATGTGGGACAAGTGAAAACAGTCTAATATGTACGTAACTGGACTCCTAGAAGAAGGGAAGAGAGAGAGAGAATGGGAGGTAAAGAATATTCAAAGAGATACTGGCTGCAAATGTTCCAAAACTTATAAAAGACATTGACCCATTGATTTGAGAAGTTCTATGAATCCCACGCAGAATAATTGCAAAGAAACTATACCAAAGCACATCATAAGAAGATTGTTCATAAGGCAAAGACAACTGAAAGTTAATCAGCTGTGACAATGAATGAACTACACCACACACACACACAAATCTATGAATCTAAAAATGAGAATCTAAAAAATCTATGAATTTCTAAATGAGAGAAGGCAGGCACAAAACTCTATGTTCTGCATAATTGCATTTATATAAAGATCAAAAATAGGTAACTCCAAATCTTTAGTGCTAAAAGTCAAGAGGGAGAATAGTGACTAGAAAAAGGTACAAGTCAAATCTGGGGTCTAGTAAAGTTCTAATTCTTAATCTTGGGGCTGGTTACAAATAGGTATGTTCACTTTGCACAAATTCATGATATACGTTTAGGATACTTTACTTTTCTGTATGTATTTAATGCTTTACTAAAAGTTTACATTAATAAAAAAATGGATACTGTAGGAGGAGAATACAGTCCCAGGTCAATGTGGTGGTTGGAAAATGGAAGTTAAATAAAAATCAACTAGGAAAGTTGGATTTGGCCCATTGGGATTGTCTACCTGAAATATGACTCAAAAACATAAAAAATGAAATGATCATAATTATTAAATAGCCTTAGGAAGTTCTGTAATAAACAAACACAAGGACCTGTGAAAAACATTTTGGTAAGGAAATGTTTAAACCTCCCAAAATTCTGATTTCCGGATATTGACAATGCTTTAACTAATGGCAGCAAAGAACAAATTTTTGAGTCAGATAAAAATTGTAGGATTTAATGTTCTAAGGAACCAAAAGAAAGCAAACAAAAAACATCTAATTTTTTAAAGTAATAAATATATACAATTTTACCATTTTTTACACAGTGCTGCCAACTGTATAATTTTCTAGTGGATTTCCTTCTTTTCAGTCTTGATTGTTTGACAATTTTTAAATAATGGTATTAGAATTTAAGTGAAAATAGAAAACAAAATATGAAATGCACAAGTCAGTGGGGGTGTATATACTTAGGCATAGAATTAAGGTGTAAATTTTTGGAAAAGGATATAATTCTAGCTTACTTATGGGGATTACAGATATGCTACATGATAAGAGATGTGACAGAAAAGCTGATTCAGTAGCAATAATAGTAGGTGACATATTAGCAATATAACTAAGTGCCAACCAAAGTCTTTCACAGTTACTATGCCAGGACTAAAATAGAAATCAGACACGTGTTTCTATCAGATGGGGTTCACTGGTAAGATGCAGCTGTTGCAGTCAGCACAGAAATTGAAGATAAATAAATTCATACTTTAAGAGCTTACAGCATCTTCTGGTAATTGAAATTCAGGTTTCATTTTAAATGACACAAAGTACCAAATAATGAGACAATAGGTGATTTCAAACACCTTGCCAAGTAGTGAGTCTCAAAGCACACATCAAAAATCTCTACATAATCATTTGTTTTCAGTTCAATTAATTCTTACAATGTACTGTGGCAAAGACTGATAGTTGCCTCTCAATATCCATTCCTCGCCTCTTTTTTACCAACAGAACCCCAGTTTTTGATGGACTGCCAGGCACTCAGCTAAAAGACTACATTTCCCAACTTCCTTTGCAGATGCAGCTATGTGACTGAGACTGAGTCAGTAAAATGAAAATTAAGTATTATATACTTGAAGAGAGGGGAGTCATCCCTTATCTTTTCTTCCCTTATCCTGTTTTCTAGAACATACATATGACAACTGGAGTTCCACTAGCTACCTTGGATTCCATGGGCACACATTAGGAGTGAGAGAGGGATGATCCAAAAGGAACACGATACCCGAGTAGCTTTGGAGCAGCCAGACCAGCCCTGTTCTGCCTACTTCAGGGAATTTTAAACACCAGAGAAAAATTAACTTTCTAGCCCACAATTATTTAGAAGCGCTGTAATATGCAACTAAACCTAAATCTGATGCAAGTACATGTTAAATATAGGAAGTGGTGTGTACGTGCTGTTACAAAAAATTACAAAAGGGAAATAAAGCTCACTTTTGCACAGTGGAGGAAACCTTAGAATTTAACATGAGTGGAAGCGTAGGCATTGTTCACGCTGTTCTTCAGTAAGTGAAAAATGATACTTTGGTAAGAAGTGCAATTTAATCTTATCTTTCTGATCTAATTTAAAGAAGGTAATTTAGATCTATTATCTGCCATAATTAAGAAGTCAAATGAAGATTAAAACTAAAATAAGTCAAGATCTCATTGGTAAAATATCTAAACTACCTTATGAATACACTAGACATTTGAAGAGTGAATTCAGATAATCACTTCCATTCATTAAATGTATTCAGGGTTCTGAGTTATGTGGGATGCATGATCATTGTATTGTAATCTAATGATAACATAAAGATAAACCTAATCAGTTGTGGACGATACAAAATACCAAACCAAACCAGCCATCCCTTAATTCATGTGGTTATATAAATCCGTGTTTAAGATCACTTAAAATAAGAAAGGCTTAGAACTAGGATTCTCTTCTTGAAAGCACCACCAGAACAATACTGGACCCTCTGCTTTCTGCCCTCTTGATTAGTAATTAGAAAACAAAAATCAAGGTATAACTAGATATAATCCAAGATAAAACTGACTCCGAGATATAAGAAAAAATTTCCCTAGAGTTCTGAGATCCATGCATAAGTGTCTTCTGCCCCTGAGAGAACAATCATTCTGAGTTTGCTTTTCAATGAAAAGTATGTAATATTATTTGGTAGGAAATACCCCCGGTTCATATAGATTTAGGACACAAAGTCCAGTATGAGTTCAGAGTTATTTTGTAACCAGAGCACTTAAAAGCTTGTAATAGTGAAAGAAATAAAGAAGTAATTGTTCCAACTATTTATGTATGTATATTTCTGTTACATATATGAAATCATGTTACCACCGAAAAATCCCTATGTAGGCCTCATTCTGTAGCTGTGTACACACCATAGACATATTTAAATATATCCAAAACATTCACAGGACTAACATTTCAAACATTTACCCTTCCTGTGGGCACCCACATTTTGCCTTGAAAATTACTCCAAACTTTTCTGTTCTCTAACTCTGATAAAAATGCTCTTAGGTCCCTGGTTTGAACACCCAGTATTGATTCAATGTCATTGCTCTGCTATACGTCCACAGATTCTTTTCAATTCCTCCCATAAAGAGAGGGAGTCTGGGGAAATTCTCTGGCGGTCCAGTGGTTAGGACTCCACACTCTTACTGCCAAGGGCTCAGGTTCGATCCCTGATCAGGGAACTAAAATCCCACAAGCCACACAGTGTGGCCAAAATAAAAAGGGAGAGAGAGGAAGTCTATTTCCCTACCCACTGAATTTGGGCTAGTTTTATGATTTGCTTTATAATGAATAACATATGACAGAATTGAAGTTGAATAAGTTGTGTACAAGTTGTGTGATGTTGCCCTGAGACTGGCGTGTGAGGAGCCAATCTAGGCTCCTGTAGGGTAACAGTCCATGAAGAACTGAGGCTCCCCAGCCAACAGTCTACACCATCTGCCATCTTGGACATTCTAGCCCATCAGATTCTCCAGTGAAATGTAAATCACCTGAGAAACCAAGAGGCAAAAATCAGCAAAGGAATTTCCCAAACTCATGAGAGATAGTAAATCGTTGCTGTGTTAAGCCAAAGAATTTAAGGTTGTCTTGTTATGGGGAATAGAGAGTTGATATAGTATCTCATCTTCTTCTCTCCCAGTAGACCCCCAGATTGATGATTTGGGTTTGAACCATCTAACTTAGTTCTGGCTTTTTTCAAATATCTACTATTAAAACACAACTTGAGGAACATTTTCCCCCTATTTTCATGGTCTGCAGCCATAGTAAAGATATCCAGTCTTTGAACTACTACTGTCTCTGCCTCACCCAGGCCCTGTAACTCTGTCCTATTTATTGTCTACCTCCTTCTCTGGGATGCCACTGACCCGGTCTGCTCTGTCTATACACCAGAATGGAATCCTTAGATATCAGTCAGATTCACCCAGATTCACCCAGTAAGGTTCTTCTTTAATGCCTCAAAAAAAATGTTAATTCTGTACTTGAAAATGGCCATAGGATGAATAAACAAGGACAAAAATGCACACCTTAAAGAACTGATTAAATAGATAATTTAAGAATATATATATAATGTAATAGATATTGGTTGACATACCACAAAGTATAAAATCTTGAAGTATACATGTCCTGTGGCTGGGGGGCTAACTACCAAGCTTTCCTCATTTGGGTATAGGTGAAGTCTTTAAACTTAAGTCCTCAAACACATAAGTCTTCATTCTGCTTTGAATAGCACAGGCTTGGTTTTATCCTCTACACATATTTTAATCTTCTAGTTCTCAAACTGATTTGCTAATTTCAGAATAAGCTTGGCCTATCATCAATTGTTCAATGCCTAGTCTGAGCTTCATACAGATCATCAACCAAGATACCATGGTATAAATATTTCTGATCCTGAATAGTGGGGAGTGTATCCATGTAATTACAATAAATATTCCTATAATGTATTAGGATTTCTGCAAAAGTTTCGTTGAAAATGGGATTCATGAAGTGACTGATGCAATCGTGACAATAGAGGTTTCTGTAGTTTCTGCTTTTCTATCGAGAAAAATGTAATAGATTGATTGTGGCATTGGAGATTCTCTCCTTGACTCATAGTTTCTTTCTCCCTTAATTGTCACTTTTTATTTATAATCAAGTGCCCTTATATTTTATTCAAAGCATTTTGTCACATAACTATGTATACCCATTGCAGACTATTTACAGTCTCCCAGCTATCAGCTGCTTCCTCTAATTGTCTGCCATCCCAAATTAAACTATTTAACCACTGTTAAGTTTTTGTGAAATTCTGGTGTATAGCTAAGTAAAGTTAACGATATTTTTAATAGTCTTCTCCTCTTCTGTTAGTAAATCCTTAAATATTTTCTCCTTGCATGGAGCTCAGAGAATATGGTCTACTATATGTTTACTAGAGAATCGTAGAACAATTTATATTTTTATACAATTCTTTGGCCAAAATGAAGCTCAATATACAAAGTCTAGAAATACAATGATATTTTTATCAAAATAGCCCACATTTTTTGTGTTCAATAATGGAAAGACAAAATTAGACCATTCTGCACATCTGGGCCAATTTAACCATCATTGCTGCCCCACTTGTTAAGTTAATTCCTATTTCTCATCAAGGGGAGGATATAATGCCTACTCTAGGGTAATGGCATGGTAATTCTACATAACGTCAGACTTAACAATTTTTATATTTAATAGGTTTCTGGAACGCAATTTCCACCGTAGGAGTCGGGGGTGTTTCCCACACCAACAAGCAATCCTGACACCAGCTGAGAGCCCTAAATTTAATTCAATCCTGAAACCACCTGGAGATAGATTCCACAGGTTGAGGGCTCAGTCCCACAAGACTGCTCTCCCCCCACCCCCCAACTTCCCTGCCACGTCCCCAGCACACACACTCACTTCAGATGCCAGTCTCAAGTCCAGGTTGTTACCTGAACTTTTGACCAACTGGCTGTAAATTAGAGGTTCCCACAAACCCCACTCAACCCTTAGGTTCCATTAATGTGCTAGAGTGGCTCACACAACTCAGGAAACCCGTTTACTTACTAGATTACTGGTGTATTACAGGATATAACTCAGGCACAGCCAGATGGAAGAGATGTACAGGGCAAGGTACGGGGAAAGGGTGTGGAGCTTCCTTGCCCTCTCTGGGTGCACCACTCTCCTACCACCTCCACCAACGCGGAAACTCCCAGAACCCTCTCCTCTTGAGTTTTTATGGAGGTTTCATTACACAGGCATGATTGATTAGATCATTAGCCATTGGTGATTGAATGAACCTTTAGCGCCTTCTCTCCTCCCCAGAACTCAAGGTGTGGGACTAAAAGTTCTACCCCGCTGTGGTTGGTTCACCTGACAACCAGCCCCCATCCTTAGATGCTTTCCAAAAGTCACCTCATTAACATAAACCTCGTTGTGGTGGTTAGGGGCTTGTTATGAATAACAATCCTTTGCCTTTATGACTCTGAATCATTTTCAGGAACTGAGGACCAGAGACTAAATATTATACAAAAGATGCTCCCACTGCTCTTATCACTCAGGAAATTCCAAGAGATTTGGGAGCAGTGAGCCAGGAACTATGGATGAAGACAAAATTCATGTGAGAAATATGTATTTGGACATCCGAATGACCAAATATATATTTCTTATAAATCACAATGTTGCAATATTATAATTTGTAACCCAGATTTGATCATTGGTCTCTGGATATTTTTCTGAGCCTAATATTTCACCTTATTCTTAAGTTCTGGAAATGGTACATCCTTGGAGTTCTATGTCCTCTGAGAACTAAGTTCTGTCTTGTTCCTTCCAGGGACTAGAGCAGAGGTCACAAACTCAAATTCCCACAGACACTAGCGAGACACATAGTGAGTGAGACTGGCGAGATGCAAGGTAGTAGAGAATGTTGAGGCTTACATGTCCCATGTGAAAAAGACAGCTGCTTAGCTGTGACAGATTGTTGCCATATAGGAAAACTAAATCTGTTATTTTCTTATCCTTCAATTATTTCAAAAAAAACCCCTAAAATCCATATTTTTCTAAGAAATTTCCCAAAGCTTTAAATGTTGGCAAACAACGTAATAATAACAAACTTAGTCATACACACATACACTCACACTCAGGCACACACCCTCCTGTGGGCAAAATCTGGCTCAGGGTTCCATTTTGCAAATTTGGGGTTAGAGCTTTGTCTCAGAAACCTTGGCTATCTGATAAATGGGAATCTTTATATGAATAAAGATATTAATAATAACAAATCTTTCTTTGCAGAAATGTAGAGGTATTTTCAAGTTAGAAAAGAAATAGACTCTCTTAAAAAAAAAAAAGATTCAGAACACTCTGGAGTGGCAGTATGGCTGAGAGCTTGGAGTGACAGCTCTGCAGCCACACTGCCCATCTCTAAATCCTGCTTCTACACCTTATTAGTCATGTGACCTTGGGCAAGTTAATTAAACCTTCTGTGCTTCAGTTTGTTTTCACAGTTGAGGTGATTATAAAAATAGTAATGCCTACCTCATAGTACTATAAGAGTTAAATGAGCTAATTTTTTGTGAATCTCTTAAATCAGTGACTAGCATATAACTGCTATATATATGTTTGTTGAATAAATTCCACATAAATGTATTGTCTTTGAAACATTTTTGTACTGAAAAGGTAGAATGAACAAGCTTACCCTTGATTAAGTTGCTTGAAATGTCCTATAGGGACCAGGTAAGAAATGTAAGTCTATCAACCCAGATCACTGGGGGAAAATTCACAGTGTGAGGAGACCATCATGTCCCAAGGAACCTCTGAAAGGAGGCTGAGAGTTATTCTGCTTTATTCTCTTTGTTAAAAAGGCAACTAGGATTGTTCACAAAGACTCAGGCTCTCAGCCAATAATTCCTTACTACCCAAGAGAAGTTTCTATAGCATGAAAGTGAATGGGATTATTCTGTTAAGATGACCTTTAAAAGAAACCAGAACTTCAACTAAATTAAGAAGAGAAATACATTCACAATATAGGTTTTAACTTATCTCAGAAGCAATCTTTGGATTTATAAAGTAGTTGTGTCAGTAGGTAAGGAGGAGTAGAAATTACCTCCTTTCTGATGTCTATGTGAATTGTCAATATAGTCACAAGTGAAAAATAAGCTAAGTCAGAGATGAGAATCCATAAAAGACAGGGAGGCCTTCCATCTCATGACATCATCATGAGAAGTTGTTTACATGGAAATGACTAATTCTTGTTGTCAGTCTTCATTTCCCAAATTCATCCTTGATGGAATCAAGATGTGAAGTTTCCTAGGTAGATTGAGAATAAAGATAATATCTGACTTTTATGGGACAAGTGTTCTAGGTTATTGAAAAGAATGTATAGAAAAATTTGTTTTACCATATGCAGTGCTTAGGATTTGGCTAAGATTCAGTGGTTCTCCATGGGGGAGTGATTTTTCTCCTCAAAGACTATTTTGGTTGTCACAAGTGGGTGGGAAGGTGTTTTTGGCATCTAATGAGAAGAAGTCAGGGATGGTGCTGTACATCCTACAATGCACAGGACAGTCTCCAAAACAAAGAATCACTTGACCCCCAAATGTCAATAATGCCAAAGATGAGAAACCCTGAAGTCAAGTGGAGTGATGTTTAATACTCTATCTTGTGCTAAATTACAAAGACAAAAACTGTATTTTAACAGAGTTCCACTACATAATACTGATAATTTTGATTACACAGTGTGATACGAAACAAAGAACATGATTTTAGTTTCAGGTGAAACTGGTTTAAATCCTATCTCCTCCATTTTTTAACTATATGAGCTTGGATCCGTCTGTGTCTTGGTTTTCTCATCTATAAAATGATGATATTAATAATACCTAATTCAAAGAGTAATTGTGAAAAAAAAATAAGTTCTTGTACACAAACTACCTAGAACAGTGGCTGGCCCATAGGAAGCCCCATATGAACGTTAGCTAAAAACATACATAAGTGAATGATGTTAAATAAAACAGATGTAGAATGCTTATCTTCCTATAGCAAATTCCTCCTCTTTTAACCTAGTTGGTGAAATAAAAAATATGACGTTGACTTTAGTCTTAACAAGGAGCATAATAATTTTACAGTGCCACACCTGTTATTCTTCAGTTCTTTCCATTGTATTCCAGTCTGGCTCACCTCTACTATTTATACAACACTAAGCAATGCAAAGGTGTAAAGCATGATTCCTATGTCTTTTCTCTAGCTCAGGCATTCCTAATTGTTGAAAATTAAAGTTTATTTTATGTGGCATATTTCAAGCTTTTGTTTCCTTCAGCTATGGCATCAATTCAAGAAAGGATCAAATGAAATAACAGCTGTACACAATTTTCTGATATATTTGCAAAGGTTTTTCTTTTTTTTTAATGGAAGGATCTTGAACTCTATAATGTACAGAAAAGTATACATATTTTCCAAATTGTTTTTTAAATTGACTGGTTGTATTTTTCTAGAATTTCTGTTTTTTTCTGTCTTTCACTTTTTCCCAGTGTCCTTCAGAAAAGGCATATCAGATACTTCAGGATAGCTTCACTTTTCTGAAGACTGAAATAAGAATTAAAAAGTGTAGTGAAATACTCAGCCATCATGATATTTTTGGTAGAGTTGTGTTCTTTTTAATTGTGGGCTTTACATTCATTGGGAATAAAAAATCTGTTTACTCTGCTGGAGAAATTAGGCTCTGAAGAGATTGTTTTAGTTCTCTGTTTATGATGATTTGTTAGCTCTCGACTGCAGAAATAATTTTGTTGTTTACATTAATCTATGGTGGCAGTATTAACTTCACATCATACATAAATATAATTATTGATCATTACCAGCTGTAATTCAGTGTTAGAATTACAGATTTACATAATTGTGCTATTAAGTATAAACTTGAACTTCATATCTGGGGTCAGAAATAACTGGAGGCAGTAGAAAAAGAAAATTCTGATTATATGTCATTCATATTTTAATACACACTGTTGCAATTTTGATCAGTGTTAATGTAAATATTTTTATGTACTTTACAGCAATGAGATGCTAATGGGTGGAAATTATAGCAATATTGATATAGCTAATAAAATGTAATACATTAGTAAGAAAGGATATTTATTATATGCTTCAACTATTACTGTACATTATCTGCCTAAGGAATGTGAGCTTCATCACAGGTGAAGAAAGGTTTTTGAACCAAACACTATAAGCTTCTTCTCATTGACAGTCATGATTTTTCTGTTCTGTGTCTTTTATACTGATGTGCATTCAAAAAGGGCAATTCCACTTCTGTGACATTAAAATATTCTCTCTTGATATAATTAGTATGTGAAAAACATTCTATGATAATCAAAGTTATCTAGAAATATTCTTGTCTAGAAATATTTTTTAAGATGCTACATATGTCTGCATCATTTAAGTCAATAAATGGATTATATACAAACAATGCAGTAAGGCCTAAATTCTAACCTTAGAAATTCAATAAGCTAAAATGCTTCATGAACACCAATACTTACAAGCAAACTTTCAAATGAAGTAATTTGGGTTATGATATCAAAAACTCAGTGGACTTCTAACTTTTTAACACTAAATTGAGACTTTTTTAGAGCTATCTTTTTGGGGGTTTAGAAAATTAAAACTGGAAAGGATCATAAATATTAATTAAGCTACTTTTGTTTTCTTTTACTGATTCCTGTATATTATTGAATTGTATGAGATTGCCATTCTTGTGGATCAAAACTGATCAAATATCACCAATTTCATATGGTCCATCCCAACTATATATCCATCTATTCATGTGCCTATCTATCTATTTGTCTACCTATCTGTATCAATCTACCTTTCTAAATATTTTTTTCAAAGTAAAGATAATAAATACTTGTGGACAAAATTCCAAAATACAACAAAGGTAAAAATAAAACATAGAATTAATTTTTCCTTTTCTCTCTTATCCTTAGTTAGTTCTTCTGCCCTAATTCAATTTTTAAATTGTGATTTATCTACTTGTATAAATGGTGTTATACAAATGGCTCTTATTCTGCAACTTGCTTTTATTTAACTTTTTAAACAATTTTTAAATTGTGTTAAAATCACATAACATAAATTTACCGCCTTAAACATTCTTTGTTTATTTTTTGTTTTTGTTTTTTTTGTTTTTTGGCTACACCGTGAGTTTTTTGGGATCTTATTTCCCCTGACTAGAGATCGAACCCATGACCTCTGCAGTGGAAGCACAGAGTCCTAACCACTGGACCACCAGGTCTTATACATTCTTAAGTGTAGAGCTCAGTAGTAAGTATATTCACATGGTTGTGCATTCAGTCTCTAGAACTCTTTTCATCTTGCAAAGCTGAAACTCTATACTCATTAAATAATTCTCTATTCCTCCCTCTTCTCAGTCTCTGGCAACCATCATTCTACTTTCTGTCTCTATGAATTTGACTATTTTAGGTATGTCATATGTGACATCACATAGTATTTGTCTTATTTTGGCTGGCTTATTTAGCTTAGTATAATGTTCTCAAGTTTCATCTATATTTTAGCATAGATCAGAATTTCCTTCCTTTTCATGGCTAAATAATATTCCATTGTATGCATATACCACATTATGTTTATTCATTCATCCATCATTGGACACTTAGGTTGCTTCCACCCTTTGGCTATTGTGAATAGTGCTGCAATGAACATGGGTGTGCAAATATGTCTTTGAGACCCTGCTTTCAACTCTACTGGGTAGATATCTAGAATTGGAATTGTCGGATCTTATGGTAAATCTATTTTTAATTTTTTGAGAACAGCCATACTATTTTTCATAGCAGCTGCACCATTTTACATTCAAACCAACAGTGTACAAGTGTTCCAATTTCTCCACATCCTCACCAAAATGTCTTTATCACTTTGTGACAAGGATCACCTTTCTTACAGTTTCCAGTAACATGTTCCTCGTACCTATCTGAGACCTCATCAGAATGACCTTTAATGTCATATTTCTATTAACAATCTGTTAAAGGCAATGTGGGCTATTTTTTTTTTTACTTTTTCGTGCATTTATTGGCCATTCAGTTTTCCATGAAATGCCTATTCAAATGTCTTGCTCATTTTAAAACCAGATACTGATGGTTATACAGGCAGACCTCAGAGATATTGCAGGTTCAGTTCCAAACCACTGCAATAAAAGGAATATCACAATGAAGTGAGTCACACAAATATTTTGCTTTCCAAGTGCATAAAAAAGTTATGTTTACAGTATATTGTAGTCTATTAAGCGTGCAATAGCATTATGTCCAAAATACGTGTATACGTCAATTTAAAAATATCTTATTGCTGAGAAATGCTAACCATCGTCCGAGCCTTCAGCAAGTCACAGTAGTAACATCAAAGATTACTGATCATAGATGACCATAACAAATATGATAATAATGAAAAAGTTTGAAATATTACAAAATTACCAAAATGTGACACAGAGACACAAAGTGAGCAAACATTGTTGGAAAAGTGGTGCCGACAGACTTGCTCAATGCAGGCTTGCCACAAACCTTCAATTTCTAAAAAACATAATATCTGCAAAGTGCAATAAAATAAGGTATGCTTGTATATAATGTTATCTTTACTCTTTAATATGTTTATATAAAAGATATTTTATATAAGATATATTCCATCTAATGTACAATTGTATTAAATACTGCGTTTATGTGTATATACATGTGGGTGGGTATGGTCATCAAAGAAATGGAAAAATTATTCATATTTAGATTGTCACATTTACAGACTCCTTTGTGTAAAATAAGTTAAAAAGAAGGGGATATATGGTTATCTTTCTATTAAACAGATCTAGTATTTTCCTCTCTAGGACATTCTAGTATTAATGCAGTGTCAATAGAACATTCAGACTTTAGGGTAGCACCAAAGGGATGACAGTTAAAATATGGTACAAAAGGAAATTCTTGTAAGCCATTTTTGAGACTGCTATAATTTTAAAAGATGACTGTTTTAGGTACTTGAGATCAAGTTCAATACCAAAAGTTTAAAATCTTTGAGTCAGTTCAAGAGGAATGGCCAGTTCTATGGCATCTTCATTCATATTCTAGCTCAAAACTAATTTCCTTCAGGTTCACTCTTGACACTCCATGTTGACTGGAGCTGTCTCAGCACTCTTTCTACAGTTAAGTACTTTGCTTGCCCTACTTTAATTCACATTGTGTTTGTCTGTTCATTCGTAAGTGTTCATGAAGTCCTCTTATCTTCAATTAAAATAAACTCCAGAGTAGCAGGGATTGCGTTGAAATGCTCCTTCTCTATCTTTCCCGTGAGCCCTTTTAATGCGTTGGCGTGTACAAGTACATGACAGATGCTGCTGAATGTATGTCTGACCTTCTAATTTGCAGTAACGTTCTTCCAAAGTCAACACTCTCTGCCGATCCTCTTCCTATGAAAGGAGTTGTCTTTGATGTACTGCAGCCATGTCATTGAGCTCTCTGTCTCAATCTTTCCGTTCTCCAATGAGCAGCTGCAGCTCTTTTCCATTGTGTCTCGACAGTGGAAATCTCAACTTCCGACCCTGTGTTCTGGAGCCAGGCCAGGAAGGAGGCCGAAGGGTTCATAGGTGTTTCCTCTGCCCCCGGAAAGGGGCGGGTGTGCGCAGCCTCACCTTAGAAACGCCAGCCACGCGCGCTTGCCCAGAGAGGCGGGGGCCAGCCCCAAGCCCTGGAGCCCTGCGCCCTCGCCGGCCCAAGCAGCCCTGCCCAAAGCGCCAGCCCCCCGGAGTGCGCCCCCAATGTGGGCTCTTTTTATAGCATGTGTCTCAAAAGTCCTCCAGCCTCTTCTTATTGTACAGTTCCAAAGCTCCTTGCACATTTTGAAGTATTTGACCCCGCAGCACCTCCACTTCTCAATACCAAAATCTGTATTCGTCAGCTTGAGCTGCCCTGAAAATACCAGGAACTGAGTTACACAACCAACTGAAACTTACTTTTTTACAGTTCTGAAGGCTGGGAAGTCCAAGATCAAGATTCCAGTAAGGTTCAGTTTCTGGTGAGAGGTGTCTTCCTGGCCAGCAGATGGCTACTTTCTTGCTGTGTCCTCAAAGAGCAGAGAGAGCCAATTCTCTGATGGCTCTCCTTTAAAGACAGGAATTCTAAGGGATCAGGGCCGCACTCTTTACTGTTATCTCACTCAAACATTATTACTTCTTTACTCCAAGTACAATCACACCGGAGGTTAGAGCTTCAATATATGAATTTGGGGGGACATAATTCCGCCCATAGCGCGCTTATCTTTTACGTTACCATTAAAAATGGGTTCTTGTTTTTTCACTTTATTTTTATAGAAAAGCCATGAACTTTTGGTATTGCTTTTGTAATGAGCAATCTTAATATTTTATCTTAAAGTTTCTAATAGTTTTATGGTAAACTAGGTTGGCCTTTCTAGGTATAAAATCATAATATCTGAAAATAATATTTTCTTCTTATTCAACATTGTCACATTATGATTTCCTCATGTCTAATTGCATTGCCTTGTATTCTAAGAACATTATTAAAATAGTGATGATAGTTGGTACCCTTCTTTTTTACATGAGAGAAAAATGAGATCCAGACAAATTGTTTCTTACTCAAAGGTATACATAAAGCTATTTTCAGAGAAAGAAAAATATTGTGTTATTGGATGCAACTCATCAATCCCTTTGTTGTTTGTCCTTGTTATTGATGATGATGATGTTGTTCTTGTTTTGGTTGTTTTCATTATATTTGGGAAGGAAAAAAAATACTTCAGTAAAAATCATGTACACATAGATTTTGGTGATATTTATAGACAGGAGGTTGGGGGTTTGTAGTTTGAAAATTTTCACAAGCAAATATACTTTACAGGTTAAGAGAATGATAAACACTAAAACAGTCTGCCTCCTCATGAGGACAATAATACAGCAAATGCTTAGGTGAGCACTCCTCAAAATTCATGTCCTCCAAAATGTTTTGCTTTTCTTCTCTGATAAATCCCCCTCAGTTCTTCCAAAAAGTAAGATATAAGGAGACAAAACCTCATTTGGGTGCTAATCTCCCATTAGCATCAGTTTCAGTACTTTTCAGCATCAGTACTTCTTTGTCGAGAAGTTTTGAAATATGTCTACAAGTCATTCAACAAATAAGTGACACTCACTTGGACTAGGTGATAGATATGTAAGTAAAAGTAAATAGTGGTTTCTGAACTACTGGAGTAGTTGCTGGAGCAATAATGGTAGCCATAATGACAACACAACAAACAGAGGTTATTACATTTCTAATAGTCTGTTAGTGGACACAGTGAATATTTGAAATAGTTAAGCCTGACTAAAGAGGTCTCCATATTGTAAAGACTTGGAGAACCACTCAACCTTTCTACAACTTGATTGTTTTCTCTGTAAAACAAGGAGACTTGTGAAACAGCCTGGAATTTTATTCCATTTCGTATAAGGTATTCCATTTACCTAATTTTGAATCTTTTTTGATGTTAGCTTGTGAATTTCAAGGGTTTTTGGTTGGCTTGGCTTTGCTTTCAGTAATGCTCAGTTGATCACTTTATACATATAATCGGAGGGGAAAAGAAGAGGAAATAGAGGAAGAATCAAATAAATGGTAAAATACTAGAAAGGTTTTTGCTGCTGTGGCTGTTGTTTGGTTTTCTATTTTATTATCTGATCATATTAATTAAGGCTTCCTTTGTGAAGTCAGGTAAAGATGGGAGCTCTTCTCACCTCACCTAGTACTAGTATCTTCATCCTCCTTCACCACCAAGCCAAGCAGCTGCCAGCACCTTCCATCTTGGCCATCTTCTCTGCCAGTATACTACACAGCCATAATTAATGTGTTCTTAATTTTCCAGATTATGTGGGTCCATAGTTTTTCTACTAATCTTTGAAGCCAACTGCCTATATACCGTTAAGTTCCAGCCTTGCCTAATTACTTGCAGTTTACCAGACTCTCATATGTCCAAGTCTTTGTCCACCAAACTTTCTCTGCTTCGTATATTTTCTCCACACCTAACCCTTTGTCACTTCAACTACCCTCCATCCATCAATCCCCCTGCTGCCCTAAAGTTCTTCTCTCTAGCTTTCAAATAAACATTTACTCATTTAACAATATTAAATTCAAATGGCAATTCATCAATGTCCTGCAGATAGGTAAATATTGGCTACCGCTTTTTGCATGTCTCATCTATAAGCACTCTATCCCTCTTTTATCACACTACCTTTAATATTTTTTATTCACTCACTGGAATATCTGCTAGATGAAGGCAGGGGTTTTTACCTGTTTTATTCACTGTTGTATCCCTTAAAATCATGCCTGATGGGTGGCAAGTGCCTAACAACTAGTTGTTTCATATTGCTTTAATTTGTTGACATGTTTATATCCTTCTACTAAACTACAAGTCTCTTAGTACAGAAGCCATGTTCTATTAATTTTAGGGTTTTCCCTTAGAAGCCAGAACATAAATAATTAATTAATGTTTGTTGAAGTTGCTTGCTTAAAATAATCTCATATTATTCTATAATATTTTGGAAACCCTACTTAATTTGCATTGAGATTATAAGCCAAAGACACTTAAGTGAATTTCCCAGCCTCATTAGCCTTTGAAGTTATTGTTCCCCTTTGCCCTGACATGAAGCACTAGAGATGCTTCAGTAAAGAGCAGACGCTTCCTCTGATAGGGGACGAAGGGTCCTCCAGGAGGCTACCCAACTCACCATCAAGGTGCCAGGCTCAACAACTCAGCCTCAAGGATATAATGAAAGTTTAGTATAGGAGACAGAATGCAATGGAAACGAAAGAACTCTCTCTTTTCTATCCTTTCTTTATTCTGCTAGCTTTCTGAAAATCTGTATATGGGATGAAATCTTTACCTCTTGATCCAAAGAACATGACATCGAAATAAATTGTTCTTAGTAAAATGCAGCATCAGACATTCGCAAGTCATACAAAAGGTTTTGTAATCTTAACCTGATTTACTTGCAATGTGAATTACTGTCCTTTGCATTTAAAGTTTCCTCATTGGTGAAAGGGGATAAGATGCAGACCTCTTCACAAGATCACGGTGTCACTTAACTAATTAATATTGTAATTATAAAGTACTTAGAAAATATAATGCACTGTACAAATGCCAAGTGTTGTTATTAGAATCATCTGAGTGCTCAGCTCATATAGATTTACTACTTCAGCAGGGCAAATAATTTTAAACAGTAAGAAAGCCTCAACGATACATACTAATTAATCTAATTTAAACATTTATTATGTGCTGTAAATATGCCTTGTTAAAATATACATTTTAGTTAAGGCTACCATTAAAGCCATCCTTCAGAAATTGAGTTGCTTGAGGCCTGCATAAAATGAATTCTGCTTTGGCTTTTCGTGGTGACAGTTTAGATCACATTTATCTTACAGATAATTTCCCTGTTGATTTATTTGTTTATTTGACTGAGTGCTGATTATCAGGGATTCAGCTAATATTAATTTTTAAGTGAGAATAAAAGGAGGAAAATTGGCACACCCTCTTTGTCTCTGTAGCGGAAGATCTGAAAAGAAACAATATATTTTTAACTGCCATGCCATTATTTTAGTCTAATATTCATTAGGGTACCATTTCTAGAAAGGAAATACCCAAGAGTAGAAGATAGAAACACGATGTGTGCTTTTAGGGAAAACTAGACTTTGGCAATAAGAGCCGCACTATCTCTATAGGTTACATCTGCAGGTCCCAGAGTAGACAGAACATTAGCAAAGCTGAAAGGAATTTATGGGTGGATCCTTTTTGCCACAGCATATCAAAAGGCAAAACACAATGACTAATTCTCCATGTAGAATAAAGAGATTCTGTGAGGGTTGTTTTTTATTTAAATGAATCCACTTAAAAAAAATTAACTTGTTCCGGGGCTTCCCTGGTGGCGCAGTGATTGAGAATCTGCCTGCCAATTCAGGGAACACGGGTTCCAGCCCTGGTCTGGGAAGATCCCACATGCCGCGGAGCAACGAGGCCCGTGAGCCACAACTACTGAGCCTGCGCGACTGGAGCCTGTGCTCCGCAACAAGAGAGGCCGCGATAGTGAGAGGCCCGCGCACCGCGATGAAGAGTGGCTCCCGCTCGCCGCAACTAGAGAAAGCCCTCGCACAGAAACGAAGACCCAACACAGCCAAAAATAAATAAATAAATAAATAAAAATTAAAAAAAAAAAAAATTAACTTGTTCCCAGTGGCAGCCGTTTACCCACTACAGTCAAAAGCTGAATTCCATATTTAGGTTTTTCAATTTCTTTCAAAAAATACACGCTAGCTGGTCAGTTGGATCAATACGTAAACCTTTTTCTCCATAGAACTCAAAGTAGAATTTCTATTGCTGAGTATAAAATACATTTCCCCCTGGGAATACTACCTTCTGATCCTTGTAAGTGTCTTCCTTCTGTCAGAAACCTAAAGACACATATTAACCGTTGCAAAATAATAATAATAATAAATACAAAAAGAAATAACCTGAGGCTTTTCTGACTTCCTTAATATTCACATCAATGAAAATTTTGTTAAATCTCTAATTACTCTTAATTTCCTAGTGCAGATTAAACAACTGCCCATACTTTTCATCGAAAGCTATATATATGCCAATAAATGAAGTTATCACCCCACCTACTGACTCTGTCCTGGCGAATACTGTCCTGTCACAAAACAATGTACTTTCACGAATGACCACTCATTGGAAATGGCCACCTCTCTACAGCTGTGAGTGGGCTAAGAACTAGAAGAATCAGAACACACATCAGGAAAGCAAACTTCAGAAAAATGAAACTTCGATTATATTTACTTCCTTGTCTCTTCATTGCCAGACCCATCAGGTAATTTCAAGTTTCTGAACCATCACAATGAAAGAAAAGCAAACTCCATCACCATTTCGGTTTACAAATAAAATGTATTTTTTGAGATTAAAAAGCCAGGTACTGGGGCTTCCCTGGTGGCGCAGTGGTTGAGAATCTGCCTGCCAATGCAGGGGACACGGGTTCGAGCCCTGGTCTGGGAGGATCCCACATGCCACAGAGCAACTGGGCCCGTGAGCCACAATTACTGAGCCTGCGCGTCTGGAGCTTGTGCTCTGCAACAAGAGAGGCCGCGATGGTGAGAGGCCCGCGCACCACGATGAAGAGTGGTCCCCACTTGCCGCAACTAGAGAAAGCCCTCGCATAGAAACGAAGACTCAACACAGTCATAAACAAATAAATAAATAAATAAAAGAACGTGAATTTCTTTAAAAAAAAAAAAAAAAAAAGAACTCATCGTGACATTTCTAACCTTGTTACACACTGCTCCCTTACACAAATCCCTTGTCTTGGCATCCCTTGAAAAACAACAACAACAAAAAAAAGCCAGGTACTGGAAAATGTATTACAAAGAGAAATTACATTTTAGTGAAATTAATTGCAGTTCCTGAGTAATAGAATAAACATATTGATATAATTCTCTTTGCAATATTCCATAACTATGGTGAAAATAAAATATTCTGAAACAAATTTACATTTGTCTTTCTCTTTCCAGCTCTTCCCTATCACATTTATCTTCTACCTATCTTTTTAACTTAATTACGTGGGTAAGAACATTAATTATAAACGCAGTTAAGCCCTGAAATCACTGAATTTTATTTTTATATGTTATTTACTGTTAAATGCAAACTTATATATGATCCTTCCAAACAGCTTCATCTCATTCAAAGGGCCCCTTAGACAAATTTTCAGTTTGATGAAAAACATATTTAAACTATTTGTATTTTTCAGCAACCTGACATCTCTGTTGATGGTCATATAACTTTTATAATAAGGGACAAATGAGGCATCTAAGGAAGCATTTATCGTCAAATTTAACTACTAATTTTATACTTATTTTCAACAGAAAGCAGAAATTGCCTTTCCATAATAAAAAATATATAATTATATTTTATTTGTCTCTCTCTCTTTCTCTATTTTACTTCTATTGTGATGGCCTATTACCTATGTTGCTATATAGTAATATCTTTATTTACAAATTACCTGCGAGTTGAGCAATTATATAAGAAATCATTATGAACTTTCATCAAATCTTTAACCGTGGTCATTTTTAAGTCTTTTGTCATTTACAGACAGTTCTGGGTGTACTCTGATGATTTTGCAAATATGTTCCTATAAAAGGGTTTCATCTTCAAGAAATTCATGGAAAAGACTCTGACAAGTACAGGTTTCTGGTAACTGACTGTACTGCTGAACTGAATGAATAAGCATTTTCAGAACTCTAATGAAAAACTGATGAACTCATAAAAGTGCTAACAAAAGATCAAGATGAAAAAAAAAATTAATTACATGGGACTGAGTGAACTGATGAGGATGAGTATAATTTTTGTGACTTTCTGTCTGAATTTAAAAAAAAAAAAATCCCACAAGGACTCAGAGGCAAAGAATATACAAATCAATTTTCACTGCAAAGTAAAGGAGCTGTTACAGTGGAGGATTACTGGACTGAATGTCAATATTATGACATAGTATGAGTGTGTTTCATGTTTGGTAATTGCAATCATTGTTGCTTATGTTGTGGTCATCCATGTACAATGCTTGGTGTCAGTCTATTTATGTCTTGTAAAAATAAAATACAGTGTGTGTGTGTGTGAATAAAAAAAAAAAAAAAAGAAATCAGCAATGTAAAAAAAAAAAAAGCTGAAAAAATTATGTCATATAAAATGTTGCACTTCGCAATTTTAGCTGTATGACAAAAACACCTCTGAGCACAGATTGTTTGAGATAAATAGGCATGTCCTAAGGAAGTCATGAGGCCTGATAATTTGTCTCCAGTACAAAGAGATCTTTACCTGAAGCCTTAACTTACCTAGGGATGACCTTTGTTTTCTCTTGTTTTTTAAAATTCTGCTCCCCAAGTAAATAAGGAAAAATCTGATTATGTTTCAAGGATTGTGTTGATTGGGCTCTTAATTTAAAATGTTCCTTGTAGAATGACTAAATTGATACCTATCAGTTACATGACTCCCCAACATCATAGAGTGTCAAGGACTAGGACTTAACCCACACATCTTTTTACTGCCCCACTGTGATGTTCAGAGCATCTTCAAGCAGAGGGACAGCAACACTTTAGTTTGGTTGCTTAAGTTGCTTGGTAGTTGTTCCAATGGTGTTTGGAAGGGACTCTAAAGGCAAGTCTGAGTGAAGCTTTTTAGCATCAGTTGCTGGAGGGGGAAAACTGGTTTTCTGATTTCTAATTTTCTCCAAAAGAGAAGTTTATCATTAATGAGTCCTACTTATTAATAAAACTATTACTCTACTGGCATTGCTTTCTACCTTCCCACCTAGCTCCCTCATAACTAATAAAATACATAGTATAATTTTAGTAGGAATAAGATTCTATCCTATATACTGAAATGGGGAACAAATAATTAGAGAAGGCTGAAGCTATGGGCAGATACGTAATAAACTCAAAGTATTTGAATAAAAAAGAAAATTCTATAGTACACAGTGATTTCCCACACATTGCCAGGGCAGCCAAAAAATCAGCTAATTCTAGAGTTCGATCCTTAACTTCTCTAGGCCATTTCTAGACCTGCTCCAAATTACTCTTAATCACTTCTACCTTTAAAAATCTCAGAAAGGGGCACGGCAGGTGTTGTTACAGAAGGAAAGGCACTGCGTAAGAGTGGGCTGAAAAGGGAGGAAGGCTAAAGATGAAAGAGCTCTCAACCTTCTGGACATTCATTTAGTGAAACTAAGGCAGTAGTATATTGTGTGTAGAATTACCACACTTCAATATAGAATATTGTAAAACTATAAGGAAGAGGAAATCAGTCCAATGGTTTGCCTTCATCTTTTACACAGTCAACTACAAATATCAGATACTGAACAGAACTTTGAGTTTTCAAGAATACATCAGAAGCCTGTGAAAATCATGGACAAAATGCCAAAATGTGTTTGGGTAAACACCTTTTAGGCTACTAGCATAGTCTAATACTACTTAAGATGCAACTGACTCTTCCATTTTAAGGATATGCTTTTCCTCCAGGCATGTAATTTGTAAAAGGGAGATAGTGCTGGCTTTTGTATGGCTTTAGCTTTGACTCTTTCTCAATGAAAAGTTTTATGATTTAAATGCACAGAAATCTCTTGCATTCCTATACACTAATGATGAAAAATCTGAAAGAGAAATTATGGAAACACTCCCATTTACCATTGCAACAAAAAGAATAAAATACCTAGGAATAAACCTACCTAGGGAGACGAAAGACCTGTATGCAGAAAACTATAAGACACTGATGAAAGAAATTAAAGATGATACCAACAGATGGAGAGATATACCATGTTCTTGGATTGGAAGAATCAACATTGTGAAAATGAGTATACTACCCAAAGCAATCTACAGATTCAATGCAATCCCTATCAAATTACCAATGGCATTTTTTACGGAGCTAGAGCAAATCATCTTAAAATTTGTATGGAGACACAAAAGACCCCGAATAGCCAAAGCAGTCTTGAGGGAAAAAAATGGAGCTGGAGGAATCAGACTCCCTGACTTTAGACTATACTACAAAGCTACAGTAATCAAGACAGTATGGTACTGGCACAAAAACAGAAACATAGATCAATGGAACAAGATAGAAAGCCCAGAGATTAACCCACGCACCTATGGTCAACTAATCTATGACAAAGGAGGCAAAGATATACAATGGAGAAAAGACAGTCTCTTCAATAAGTGGTGCTGGGAAAACTGGACAGCTACATGTAAAAGAATGAAATTAGAATACTCCCTAACACCATACACAAAAATAAACTCAAAATGGATTAGAGACCTAAATATAAGACTGGACACTATAAAACTCTTAGAGGAAAACATAGGAAGAACACTCTTTGACATAAATCACAGCAAGATCTTTTTTGATCCACCTCCTAGAGTAATGGAAATAAAAACAAAAATAAACAAATGGGACCTAATGAAACTTCAAAGCTTTTGCACAGCAAAGGAAACCATAAACAAGACGAAAAGACAACCCTCAGAATGGGAGAAAATATTTGCAAACGAATCAACGGACAAAGGATTAATCTCCAAAATATATAAACAGCTCATTCAGCTCAATATCAAAGAAACAAACACCCCAATCCAAAAATGGGCAGAAGACCTAAATAGACATTTCTCCAAAGAAGACATACAGACGGCCACGAAGCACATGAAAAGATGCTCAACATCACTAATTATTAGAGAAATGCAAATCAAAACTACAATGAGGTATCACCTCACTCCTGTTAGAATGGGCATCATCAGAAAATCTACAAACAACAAATGCTGGAGAGGGTGTGGAGAAAAGGGAACCCTCTTGCACTGTTGGTGGGAATGTAAATTGATACAGCCACTATGGAGAACAGTATGGAGGTTCCTTAAAAAACTAAAAATAGAATTACCATATGACCCAGCAATCCCACTACTGGGCATATACCCAGAGAAAACTGTAATTCAAAAAGACACATGCACCCGAATGTTCATTGCAGCACTATTTACAATAGCCAGGTCATGGAAGCAACCTAAATGCCCATCAACAGACGAATGGATAAAGAAGATGTGGTACATATATACAATGGAATATTACTCAGCCATAAAAAGGAACGAAATTGAGTCATTTGTTGAGACATGGATGGATCTAGAGACTGTCATACAGAGTGAAGTAAGTCAGAAAGAGAAAAACAAATATCGTATATTAATGCATGTATGCGGAACCTAGAAAAATGGTACAGATGAGCCAGTTTGCAGGGCAGAAGTTGAGACACAAATGTAGAGAATGGTCATATGGACACCAAGGGGGGAAAACTGCGGTGAGGTGGGGATGGTGGTGTGCTGGATTGGGCAATTGGGATTGACATGTATACACTGATGTGTATGAAACTGATGCATAATAAGAACCTGCAGTATAAAAAAACAAACAAAACAACTAATACTAAACTTTCATTGGGTTATTTGTATGGAAATATGTTAATATAAATGTTTCAGGCATTACATGAAATTTCTAAAAATCTTATATTTGTATTTGTATGGAAATATGTTAATATAAATGTTTCAGACATTACATGAAATTTCTAAAAATCTTATATTTGTATTTGTATGGAAATATGTATGGAAATATGTTAATATAAATGTTTCAGACATTACATGAAATTTCTAAAAATCTTATATGTTCTGGTATAATGTTATAAGTAATAATCCTAGTTATTACTTTAAAATGTATATCTCAGAAATAACTAATTTTCTTGTCAACTGCATTAGTATGAACTTTCATCAAATCTTTAACCGTGGTCATTTTTAAGTCTTTTGTCATTTACAGACAGTTCTGGGTGTACTCTGATGATTTTGCAAATATGTTCCTATAAAAGGGTTTCATCTTCAAGAAATTCATGGAAAAGACTCTGACAAGTACAGGTTTCTGGTAACTGACTGTACTGCTGAACTGAATGAATAAGCATTTTCAGAACTCTAATGAAAAACTGATGAACTCATAAAAGTGCTAACAAAAGATCAAGATGAAAAAAAATTAATTACATGGGACTGAGTGAACTGATGAGGATGAGTATAATTTTTGTGACTTTCTGTCTGAATTTAAAAAAAAAAAAAAAATCCCACAAGGACTCAGAGGCAAAGAATATACAAATCAATTTTCACTGCAAAGTAAAGGAGCTGTTACAGTGGAGGATTACTGGACTGAATGTCAATATTATGACATAGTATGAGTGTGTTTCATGTTTGGTAGTTGCAATCATTGTTGCTTTTGTTGTGGTCATTCATGTACAATGCTTGGTGTCAGTCTATTTATGTCTTGTAAAAATAAAATACAGTGTGTGTGTGTGTGTGAATAAAAAAAAAAAAAAAAAAAAAAAAAAAAAAAAAAAAAAAAAAAAAAAAATACCTTTTCTTCCTCCTTGCATGTATTTCTGTAAAATCTACCAAATCCCATTTGTTACTCTTTCTCCAAAAATCAATAAGAATGACCTAGTTACACAAATCAAGAGCTATAAGTTTGAGAGGATTAGTCCCATTGCCATAAAAAATGAAATACATGGTTCTTAGAAATTTGATCCAACTTCATCCTGTTCTGCCATCTAGTTTATATAAAGCATCTTGAGACTTCATGTGAATGATTTATACTGTTTAAATCAGATTCCTCTAAAGTAATGGAAAATATAGGCGTAATAATAACAATATTGACCTTTGAATTACAAGAGTTTGAACTGCATGGGTCCACTTATATGCAGATTTTTTTTTACTAAGTACCTAACTACAGCACTGCGCTATCTGAGGTTGGTCAACTCCACAGATATAGAACCATGGATAAGGAGGGCCAACTATAAAGCTGTTACGAAGATTTTTGCTCAGAAGGTTGGTGCCTCTAACCCCTGTGTTGTTCAAGGGTCAAATGTAGTAATAAATATCATTTTTTAGTTCTTCACAATATGCTAATTCAATATAAGGTTTTGTTTAATCCCCAAAAGGTCCTAAACATTATTATCCTAATTTTGTTTCCAGCTTTATTGAGATATAGTTGGCATATAACACTGTATAAGTTTAAGGTGTATAGCATAATTTATTCATATATGTATATATTGCAAAATAATTACCATATGTTTAGTTAACACATCCATCACCTCACATAGTTACAATTTTTTTCTTGTGATGAGAATATTTAGGATCTGTTCTCTTAGCAACTTTCAAATATATAATACAGTATTGGTAACTATAATCACCATGCTGTACATTCTATCTCCAGAACTTATTTAAATTATAACTGGAAGTTTGTACCTTTTGTACCTTTTGTACCTTCACCCATTAACCCCACCCCTTACATCTGCAGCCACCAATCTGTCTCTGTTTCTATGAGTTTGGTTTTCTTAGATTCCATGTGTAAATGAGATCGCATTTGTCTTTCTCTATCTGACTAATTTCACTTAGCATAATGCTGTCAAGTTTCATTGAAAATGGCAGGTTATTCTTCTTTTTATGGCTGAATAATATTCCAGTGACCATGTATGTCACATTTTCTATATCCATTCATCTGTCAGTGGACACTTAGGTTGTTTCCATGTCTTGGCTCTTGTAAATAATGCTGCAATGACCATCAGGGTGCATACATCTCTTCTAGATGGTGATTTATATACTTTGGTTACATACCCAGAATATGATTGCTGAATCATGTGGTAGGTCTATTTTTAATTTTTTTGAGAAATTTCCATAACATTCTCCATAGTGACAATACCAATTTACATTCCCACCAACAGTGCACAAGTGTTCCCTTTTCTCCACACCCTCTCTAGCATTTGTTGTTTGTAGATTTTCTGATGATGGCCATTCTAACAAGTGTGAGGTGATACCTCATTGTGGTTTTGATTTGCATTTCCCTCACAATTAGTGATGCTGAGTACCTTTTCGTGCACTTGTTGGTCATTTGAATATCTTCCTTGGAAAAATATCTATTCAGGTCCTCTTCCCACTTCTTAATTGGATTATGGTTGACACTTGAACAACATAGGTTTGAACTGTGTGGGTACACTTATAGGTGGATTTTTTTTTTACTAAATACATACCATAGTACTATAGGGTCCAAGATTTGTTGAAACCATGGATATGGAGAAGTTGCATATAAGGAGTCCTACTATAAGTTATATGCAGATTTTCGACTGTGTGGAGGGTCAGTGCTCCCAGCCCCTGTGTTGTTCAAGGGTCAACTCTATTCGTTTTTTTACTACTGAGTTGTGTGACTTCCTCATATATTTTGAATATCAATCCCTTATCAGATATGTGGTTTGTATCTAGACTTTAGCTGAGTTTAGCTGTCCAAAATATTTGACTTGCTATTAGACTGTCAAATAGACTTCTTAAAAAGTGTTAGATGAAGCAGAAAGATAGAATAGACAAACTTCCTTATATATTCTTGCTTTTAGAACCATCCCCAAACTCACATAAATACTGGAAAAAATGTGCAAATTTTGGTGATGCAATACAGAGAAGTATGTCTAAAGGAGATTACTTTTGTCATTTTGTAAAGTATAGGTAAAGAACTTACGTGTGAAACATATTAGGGAGTTTCAAATTAAATCCTGTTGAACTGAAGAAACAAAGTAAAAGCACACAGATTCATCAGATCTAATACATCAGTAATATTGAGATGAACATCCAAGAATCATGAAATGTTTAGCTGAAAATGTTATTTAGTAAGAATCTAGTCTCTTTTTTTAATCAAAAGCATGAACATTTTAAAAGACTGCATTTTAAAAGATGCCCAATGGGTAATGGACTATGCTTCAGAAATGCATATTTAATTTTGTTGGAAAATCCATTTCCAAGGATGGTGTCAGTATATAAGAAGGGTGGGGATGAGTAGTAGTCTACTGTATATATGTACCACATCTTCTTTATCCATTTGTCTGTTGATGGGCATCTGGATTGTTTCCATGTCTTGGCTATTGTAAATAGTGCTGCTATGAGCACTGGGGGTGCAAGTATCATTTTGAATTAGTGTTTTCATTTTTTCCCAATATTTACCCAGGAGTAGAATTGCTGGATCATATGATAGTTCTGTTTTTAGTTTTTTGAAGAACCTCCTTACTGTTTTCCATAGTGGCTGCACCAATTTACATTCCAACCAACAGTGTAGGAGGGTTCCCTTTTCTCCACACCCTCCCCAACACTTATTATTTGTAGACTTTTTAATGATGGCCATTCTGACTGGTGTGAGGTGATACCTCATTGTGGTTTTGATTTGCATTTCTCTAATAATTAGCGATGTTGAGCATCTTTTTAGGTGCCTGTTGGCCATCTGTATATCTTCTTTGGAAAAATGCCTATTCGAGTCTTCTGGTCATTTTTTTTTTTTATCAAGTTTTATGAGCTCTGTATATATTTTGGGTATTAACCCTTGTTGGTCATATCATTTGTAAATGTTTTCTCCCATGCAGTAGGTTGTCTTTTTTGTTTTGTCAATGGTTTCCTTTGCTGTGCAAAACTTTTAAGTTTAATTAGGTCCCATTTGTTTATTTTTGCTTTTATTTTTTTTGCCTTAGGGGACAGATCTAAAAAAAATTGCTATAATTTATGTCAAAGTGTGTTCTGCCTATGTTTTCTTCTAGGAGTTTTATGGTTTCAGGTCTCAAAAACAGACACATAGATCAATGAAACAGAATAAAGAGCCCAGAAATAAACCCATGCACCTATGGTCAATTAATCCATGACAAAGGAGGCAAGAATATACAATGGAGAAAATAGAGTCACTTCAACAAGTGGTTCTGGGAAAACTGGACAGCTACATGTAATACAATGAGATTAGAACATTATCTCACACCATATACAAAAATAAATTCAAAATGGATTAAAGACCTAAATGTAAGACCTGAAACAAATATTTTTAATTGGATTAAATAGATCATAATGAATATTTTTTGCCTTTAATTCTAACAAGCACTCTGAGTCATAGGTGTAAAGGCTACTGGTTGTTCTTTCCCCAAAATACCTGAGGTCTGAAAGGAGAACATGGGTCAAGGGGAAAGTTGGTCCCTTCTGCCCAAATTTAGGTCATGGATGCCCCATGCTTAACTCTCAAAGAAATAAGAGGAAGCAAGCTTTCTCTACTATAACCATTCTCACCTAATATTTCAGTGAAAATAAATAAATAATAGGCTTCTTGCACTGGAGACTCACCAGAGACAGTTCTAAAGATCTCCCTCCACCATCCCTTTGTTCTTTCCCAGATTAAGGAGCTCTTTGTGCTAGTTTCAAAACGAGAGGACTTGGAGACTATAAACATCATTCAAGATCACTTCCTGCCAGAACTAGAGTGTACCCTTGATGCTGCCTGAAGCTTGCCTCTTTAAGTGAAAGTCACACCAGAATTCTTTTTCCACTCCTCCAAATTTTTAGTAATGGGAGAACCAGTAAGCTAACTAGCCAGGAAAAAACCTGATTTAAAAAAATAAGTAAACACTTAAGTACATCATGCTGTATGCAGAGATATATATTAACAAAACTCTACTAAGAGACAACCCACAGTAATATATTTCAACTCCTCGTGGTAGATTGTTTTCCAATAACATGAAGATATACTCTCTACTCTGTTTCTTTTTTCTTACTTTTGTTGCCTTGTCACACTTTGAAGGTGGCACTTGAAACTTTTTTTTTAATTAAGCAGTGAAAATCTCCACAATTTTGTTCTCAATGGTAATTCTAACATTAACTCAGTGTTTAGCACAGCTGTTCACACTCCATAAAATAGTCTCCCTTCTGATAGGAACAGTGGAATTTAAGCCTATGTTTTGCCAGAGATTTAGATGTGTAACTCAGAACTCAAAAGAGTTAGAGATGTGAAATCAAATACAATAGCTCATAGATGAAAAGTCACAAGAAACTTAAACCATAGAAAATTAGCATTAAACTTTCAACTTACATATTTAGGATTGAAACATTTGGACATCCACATTAGGAGAAATATAATTAACAAAGTATTCCTTTCAAGTTGTAATTGTTGGCCACTTAAAACAATTTGATCTCACAAATTAAAAGAAAAAAAGTAGTGGAGTCTAAGCAGATGCTTCATAAGTGAGTCTTTGTTCATTCTTATAAAACATAAATATAATACTATTTACTACTTCAGCAGTAATTTCCATATAGGATTATGCATTGCTAAATTTAGTAATCAGAGGGTCTTGTTTTGTTTTGCATGAAGCACAAAACAGGATTATGTGGAACTGGAAACATCTAGATACACATTATTATTACTTATAGAAATTTAATTAATATATTATACTAATCGATAAAATAATACACATCTTTCAATATTTGGAATCAAAAATTTATAATTCTGTGGGCAAAATAAAATCCAATTATAAAATTCAGAAAGTCTATTTCTGTAGGATTATCATAAAAGTATTGAATCAGTAGATTTGAAATTTAGAATTAAAACTTACTGCCTGTAAGATAAGGTTACAATAACTAAGAAAACAATTGACATTTTTTAATAGATTTCCATTTCAGGTACAAATAGTGAATATTTAATGAGAACAAGGACTGAAACCAAAATTCTGGAGACTCACAATCTTGAACGTATTTTGTCAAACTTATTATCTTGGCTCCTTATAACTAATGTACTCTCAAGGTACACTGCTGTGTGATACATTTCTCAAAAAGGCCATTTGCTCACTTTATCCAAGTGTCCACCCCAACATTACTATTATTACCTAGCACAATAATATCTATTCCCTTCCCCAGGACTCTTTTCTGCAGCCAGCAACAGGAATGATCTTCCTCGTATACCAATTGCACTATGTCATTCCCTACTTAGGGACTATATTCCTTCTTATATGTCCCTAATATCACTATGAAGACCCTAAAACATTCTAAACAGAGGCACTTGAAAGAGTAAAAAATAGTAAGTATTCTGGTGTTGGTTGATTCATTTGTTCATCCAATACTAACTGAGTGCCTATTATGTGCTGGGTACAGTGAGCGTTGCTGTGAACAGTGCTAGTAATGAAGATGTGATGAGGCAAACCCAGATTCCTTCCCTCACGTAGCTTATGCCTTCATGGAAGACAGACAATAATGATCTAGAAAATAGACCAACCAAAGACTACCAGGAACACCTGCAGTTGAACAAGTTATATCTATCACTCATTGCAAGGAGGGAGAACACACACCTTGGGAACTGTGGTGTGTCTCAATAAGGGCATTAGAAAGAATTAACCATAGGATTGGAGCTCTGGTTGGGTAATGTTGGGGAGAATTTAGGGGTTGATTGGGGGTTGTCATAAAGAAGGAACAAGTCTATGATTGGCTATTTCAATAAATCTTATCTACAGAGAAGGCAGATTAAGGCAAGGTTATAGCTGTAACTGGTTTTCAAAAGCTCTAGTCACTCACTTAATGAGGGGAGATGGTGGTTATTCTGTGGGGTGCACGATGACCTTGCTGATGGGAATGTTCTGTGACATCATGCTCTGCAGGAGAACAACATGGCTCAGCTGTAAGAGGGAGATAAGTTTGTAATGACATTGAGATTGAGGTCTAGGTTTAAATGTCATATCAGTTCCCAGACATCCAAGGTTGCTTTTTTTTTCCTCATAGATTATTCAGAAAATAAACAGGATAAGATAATAAATATCACTAGGACTGATTTACATAATGTGGTCAAAAAAGACATCTTTGTGAAGATGGCATTAAGCTAAGACCTGACACATACTGATATGAAGAGATTAAAAAAGAACCTACCAGGCAAAGATGAGTGCAAAGAACCAAGGAGAGCAAGTGCTGGGCGTGTTTCAGAACCAGAAGGAAGATCAGCATATCTGAAAAAAGCAATGGAAGCATTAAAAGGCTGTAAATGTGGGTGTATGGAATGACTAGTTAGTGACTTCATGCCAGGCCCAAACACAGGTATCTGAGTGTTATAGGCTAAATTGTGTTCCCTCCAAATTTATATGTTAAAGTGCCAACCCCCAGTACCTCAGAATGTGACCGTGTTTGGAGATAGGGACTTAAAAAAAGTACTTAAATTAAAACAAAGTCATTATGGTGGGCCTTACTTCATTATGACCAGTGTCCTTATAAGAAAAGGAAACTGGGATACAAACAGGTACAAAGGGAAGATGATGTGAAAACACAAGAAGACAGCCATCTACAAACTAAGGAAAGAGGCCTCAGAAGAAACACCACCCTGCTAACACCTTGATCTTGGACTTCTAGCCTCCAGAATTGTGAAAAAATAAACTTCTGTTGTTCAAATTTCTGTTGTTTAATAAATTTCTGTGGTATCTTGTTGTGACTGCCCACCAAACTAATGCACTAAGTTACCAGGACATCACCTTTCAATGTCCAAAGCTATGAAATCGGTGCTAAATGTTCACTGAATCAATGTTTAATTTTGTTTGCAAAATAAGTTTTTATATAGTTAGTGGCACCAAAAATAGTCACCTCTCTGGGCTTCAAATCTATAGTGAAGAGTTAGGACAAGAAGGTGACTGTATCTCTTCTAACTCTAAAATCATAGGATTTATCATAGAGGCCATTGGAATCATAATTCCAAAAATACAGCTCAGTATTTATATCATATCTTTCTTCTAAGCAGTTCAAAACACTTCAAAGACATTTTCATATCAATTCTCACAGCATCCTGTGAAGGCAGGTAGGTGGGAAATATTATCATTCCTATTTGACATTTCTATACACCTACTCCCTTGATTATAAGATCATTTTAACTGAATATATAATTTTTTTCAGTGAAAAGAATATATGCCCAGAAAAAAAAATGATGTTCACAAGAAAAATAGTATCATTTTGCATTATCAGTCTTATGTGCTGAATGACCTGAACATTTGCAATATACACAATGACCCTTGAGATTTTAATTTAGATCTTAATTCTCCTTCCTTTTTATACTCCCTTGAAAGAAAGATAGGAATATTAACAAAATGGCAGCTACATTTTGTTAGGTAGTACCAAACTGAGGATAATTGGTCTATTTTATCTACATATTTGGAATACAGTGTTTGTTTCACTTTTAAGGAGAGTATTGAAATATTCTGAAGTCCAAAAAACTAAAAAATATCAATTATTCTTATTTTTTCCTTTAAGTAAAATATCAGTGTATACAACGACTTGTAATGAGAAATAGATGTTTATCAGGAAAATCAGTTTTAAATAGAAATGCAATGTCAAACATTCTTATACTGAAAAAACATCTCTACACCTCAACTTATATCTCTCCCCTTTGAGAGGATAAAGACAAGCATCCCCAACTCATGGTCCTTCCTTATTTCACAAGCTTTATCTTGTATCACTCTCCCTCATGCTTCCTGTGCTTCAGATTCATGAATTTCATGCAATCATTTATTTATTGATTCAATGTTGTAAGACATAGAGGTAAAATATTGAATAAGACCAAATTAAAAAAAAGAAAAAAAGATGAAATCTTGCCTTTTGCAAAAATATGGATGGACCTTGAGGGTATTATGCTAAGTGAAATAAGTCAGACAGAAGAAGACAAATACTGTGTGATTTCACTCATATGTGGAATATAAACAACAAACAAACAAAATAAATAAACAAACCAAACAAAAACAAACACATAGGTACAGAGAACAGTAGTGGTTACCAGAGGGGAAGGGGTGGGGGAGGATGAAATGGGTAAAGGGGATCAGCTATAAGGCGATGGATGGAAATTAAATTTTTGGTGGTGAGAATGCTGTAGGGTATACAGGAGTAGAAATACAATGTTGTACGTGTGAAACTTATAATGTTATAAACCAATGTTACTTCAATAAAAAAAAGAAAGCAAGAAAGAAAAAAAGATAAAATAAGGTTTCTTCCTGAAAGGAGTATACCTATATTAGACAAATAAGTAAACAAATAAAATAGTTCCATATTGTCATAGTTGCTGTAGTGATAATAAGCAGTGACATGGATGGAGGTAACTGGAAAGAGAGGATCTTTTTTTTAGAAATGGTGGTTAAGTATGAAAAACAGGACTTATAGGTAAAATTAGATCTGAAAAATAAAAAAGAAAGATCCAAAAAACAAAAAAGAAATGGTGGTTAAAAGTATCTACGAGAAGGTGAAATTTTTGCTAAGATCTCAAAAAACTGGACCATCTGTTTCAAGCTGAATTAAAAAGTTGAAGCAGAAATGACTGCAAATCACAAGGATGTAATGTTGCAGTGACAAAAGTGGGTAATCAAGGTGGGTTACAAAATTAGCAGGGCCAGAACAAAATGCAAGACCCCTTGCTTAAAAATTATTAAGAATTTCAAGATGGTGACAATAAAGCATTAAACCAAGCACCAGGTGTGTCTGAGGAGGGACCTTGTGTAACTGCACAGGCTGTGTCCCTGTGAAGCCAGGCCTGAAAAGGATGGCTCTTGTGCGTTGGAGGTCCCTGAGATGAGAGCATGTAAAAGTGGGAGCACTGGATGGGGGGATGGGCACAACATGATAGGGCTGCTTGTTCTGGTAACTAACGACCTGGAAGACTGAGACATCCACAAGAATATGTGATAAACAGGGATGTGCAGTCCAAGGAGAAGCTTCTCTCACTGAGAGCAGGGAGTTAGGTCAGCTCTCTCCTGCAACTGCAGCTGTGTCCATCCACGGCCCTGGGAATCAGGTAAAAGTACCATTTTCTTTCTAGTTTCTGGGCTTTTGCAAGTCTGGAATAAACCCTATGCTCCACCTTGACTTCACCATTACTATGAGTTCCAGGGAGGTAAAGACCAAGTCTGACTTATTTCCCCCACTCTTAGCCCATAGTAGATTTGTAATTATGTATTCAATTAACCAGTGACTTGAGGAGTAAATAATTCCATCATGTGGTAACTGACCCAGATAAATTTTTGGAAGAAAATATAGTCAACGTTGGAAAATTTTATATTATGAAGCTGGTTTGGGAAATAGCTCATCGAAAGAAGAAATTCCACCTTACCACTTTTTAAAATCTGTTTATAAGAGTAAATAAATGTATTTCCATCATAAGGGCAGTTTGGATCAAACACCAGACTGATTCTGACTAAATACCAAAACGTCTAGATGATTCTTCATTCTCATTTTCTTAGCTCTTTTCTTCCAAGAATAGGATAGCTAGTAATTAACATAAGATTATAAAAATATTCCATAAGTATAGGAAGAGCTATTAAAATATGATGACAGATCATGAATCTAATCTACCATTTTTCATGTAATTTGGTTAACCAGGGAAATGCAAGTCACTAGAACATCTAGTAAAAATTACATAGTGAGTCCAAAGAATACCCAAATTATTCTTCTTGTGATTTGCACAAATAATTTAGATTATTCAGAATTTGTGACAGTCTTCAACAATATCATTATTAACACAGATTGTCACTTATTTCCCTAGAAGGAATGAGTCCTCTACATTTCCTTCAAAATGAGAAATATACAGAAAAGTAAATATGGTTTAGTTAATATGTGGACTTTTGACTGCTCACAGATATCACAGGAAGGGTTTATGTTCAGGTAATAGTTTGGGATTATGATTCCCGAACATGTCTGAGAACATCACTTGAGATTCTTTTTTAAAAAATACAGATTCCCAAGCCCCTCCCTGGGGATTCAGTTTCAACATGTATGGGATGGGAACCAACAAATATATATTTTTTTTATTGAATTTAAGGTACTGTTTATGTTTGGACAATTTTGGAAAAAACTGAGTTAGGCCTTTCAAAACAGACAAAGCTGATCACATGTTGACAGAGGACTGATGTGAATGTATATGTTAATCTACATCTGATTTTTCAAAGAGATTTTTAAAACAACGTTAGGAAAAATTAGAAAAAAAAAACCTTCTATTTCTTCAAGAGGATAGCTTTACTAATATGTAAAATAAGTTTGTGTTTAGCAATGTCTTATTTTTTTATGCATTAATTCTCCCTACCCTTGGCCAAAGGCTAACTAGTTTCAGATTTCTATGAATGTGTGTCTTTCCTGGATGGTCTGTAGCACATATTCAAAAGTCTCTTTCCATACCTGATGGTTAACCTTCTCTGGGCACCAAAGCCTAAGATTGCTTAGATATGTACCTTATAAGCTGTATGAGAAAATAACTTGCCATTACCGGGAAATAAGCTGCTAACTCCATGAACATTTCTACACAAACATTTTTTAATTACCAACAATGTATATTAGATTATTGGAAAAGTGAACAGTCCCTGTTCTTGTTCTCCCCTTCTTGGCTTCACTAGTCATTTCCCGTGTTGGTGAGTCCAACTGGGATTATGCATATACTCTGATTTACTCACAATATGAAGTTGGTATGGCTGTGTAGGCATAGATGACATTCATATTCCTTCCATGAGCATACTCTAACAATGCTCTTATGTGCATAAGTTTTGTACCATTCTACACCACCAAGTGAAGAAGATTCAGGTTCATTATGTGCCTTACATGTATATGTAAAAACTTCCAACAGAATCACATTTGAAAACACAACCCTGAAATTCTTGGCATCCTGGGCACCCATGTTGGACCAGAGGGGAAGGGTTATACAGTAAGAATGATTCGTTTTCAATTTATAGACATCCATTATCTATGGAAAAGGAGCCAGAATAAACCTCTCAAATGGTAAGCCTTCTTCATGTAATATCCTCCCAGGTGGCAGTTCAGGCACTAATCACAAGAACTTCATTAGGTAGATTCAACCCATGTCTAATATTTATAGAAAATGCTAGCTGAAATCAAGTAGTTTTTCATGCAAAAATTATTAATGAATCTAGTATTTATGATTCAGTGATCCTGAGTTTCCAACAACTATACACATCTTTCTCTTTTTGTATGAATCTGCCTCAAACCGGTGGTGTGGACTGAACTTCTGCAATGAATCAAATTAATGCATTTGACCTTGAAAGACTGACAATCTGAGCTTGTCCCTCCACCAGACTTTCCACTTTTGAAAACATACTATGAGGTTCTCCCACAACTTCTTTTCCCTCCACCATCACTCTACTTATTGGAAATATTAGTGGGCTAATGTTATTACAGTCACAGTCCTTTTTTTGGAATGCAGATTGCCTGGTTCAGCAACTGTAGATTAGATTTGAAAGAGAAGAGATTCAAATGCAGTAATGCTGCCAGAAGACAGCTCCTTCACTGATTTAGAATCAGTGAAATGTGTGACAGGAAAGACTATGTGTTGGCAATTGGGCTTGATACATCTTTCAACAGCAAAATGGAAACTCTCTTCCCTTGGTTTGCAGCTATAGATCACTAAAAACATCTCAGAAGCGAAAGGCTGCAGAGGCCCTGCCTTCTCCTTCCTCCTCTCCCAGGGTGGTGACATATATTTCAAAATTAGATGTGTCAAATCTTTCACAATTCATTGCTGAGGCACATGCCTAAAACTGTCTCTTATTGAAAAAATATATTAATTATATTTCTGCTTTTTATCATGTAAATTCAGGGCTCATGAAAGGAACCAGATGGACAGCTTTTGGAAATGAATCCTTCCTTTGATTAAAAGACAAGGAATGAAGTTTCTACATGCTCCATCTCTGAAAAGCTTCCTCCTAAAACTTTTAGCCTCACTGAAATGGTTGGAAATTGTGAATGCTAGGTTTCCACTGTGTGTGTATATGTAGAGGAGTAATTATTAGTGCCAACATCAGTCTAAGTTTCCTAGTAAATATTATATTTATTGGATTTTTGCACCTTTAAAGATGAAAGCACTTTAATTCATTAAACAGCATTCCATACATCATGTGAATGCAAAACTTTATAAAAATTAACAGAGTACATACAACTCCAACATTTCAAATGTTGTTCTTCCTATTCTGAAATTTCTTACTCATTTTATGAGATTGAATTTATTTGTCAGTAATTTTGTCTACTAAATAACTCATCTAACTACTAGAAATATGCATTTTTAAAATTTTATGAAATAAATATTTACTTAATACCCATTCTATATCAGCCCTACTGTAAGATAGTGATACAGTGGTAAACAAAGAGACACTACTGAGGGCACTGGCATTCTAGTAGAAAATGCCAAAAGCCAAGACCAAGGAAAGTGTAAAATGCTACAGTATCAAACTAAGGATATAACTTACTCAGATTTGAGGGTCAGGGAATATGAAAAGGGTAGCTGCAGAAATCTGGCATCTTGCAAGAACCTGGCTCAGCTAATCTGGTTCAAGTGATGGCTTATGGTGGGATTTGGGGGTGGTTTTAGGTGAGTTGGTGAAATGTGTTTCATATTAAAATTTAGAAATTCACAGCTTAACTTTGTTTATGAGGTTCTGGTGCCAATATGTTACTGCTAGTATCTGGTTAAAAAAAAATGAAAAAATAAGTACATAAATAAATGCATTATAAAAAAAACTATAATAAGGAAGCCCATCAAGGGCTAAGGGCAAAGACTCATCATCCACCATGCAGGATATCTCTTAACAATATATTAATACTTTAAAAATTGCTCACATCTTACAATTCACCTTGGAGCATGATTTGTACTTCGACCTTCTTCCTTTTCTGGTCACATTGGCTTTGGGACACAGCCCAACCCAAAAGACAAGAGCAAAAATAAACCTAAAGACTGAGCTTAAATTAATGTCCTGGCTTACTGATCTCATGGTAAAATAGAACTCCTGGCACAACAAATCCTATTGGTTTATCCCATTTGATGGAAGTTCTGCTGGTTTTCCTGGCTAATTATTAAGATTAGTTAACTCTAGTATTTAATTCTCAGGTATTGACAAAATGCTAAATTGTGTATTTGGTGATGTTCTGTTGCGTGCTTCTTCCAGAAACTGGAAAGTAAAAGTTTTTACTTGGTTGCTGGTATCCTGGGTTAAGTAGTAAGGCTCAAAACCTTAGTTTTCAAATACTAGCTTTTAAAAACCTAGGCCCAAAATAAAATGAATTATACACTTTATATTATACAGTACTCAGTCTGAGTTTGATTCTTAAGAATCACTTTTTGTAGATTGATATAACTTCCATCAATAGTGATTTGAGATGTAACAACATTAAAATAATAATTGATTTCATATGTTTGAGAATTACTCTGCCTTCTAACACGATATGGTTTTAATTCTGAAGAGGATTTCATGAAATGTTTCTTCAGCTGAATTGATTTTCATGGTGTTAAGTATAGAAAATTATACCTCCTTTGGACTAATTTTATTAGCATCATCTTGGAGCTCTACATCCCCTAAAATGTTGCTTATTTTCTGCAAAGTCCTCCTGACCTACCCCAAAACACTTGGACGCTCCATGAGAGTAGGAAGCTTCACTACCTTGTTCATCAATGTATTCCAAACACTTATATAGACTGGCTCATAATAACTGCTTGTTATATATTTTTTATTTGAATGAATGATAGGTGAATGATTCCATGAAGTGTATATAACTGGAGTCTAGAGTCAGTATGTAGTTTCTATATGAATAATAAAAATGAGCAGGAAATTTTTTGTAATGTTGATAAAAACTCATTTATCATTGTGCTTTGATATAACAGTATATCCAATTTGATCCCCATAGTTATTCTATGAAGAAAGCAGTCTATATTTTACCTTTTGTATCAAAGTTGAAACCTAAATCTGTGATGGTGACAGTATGAGAGGACAAGACTTTTTTTTTAAGTTTTTTTAAAATTAATTTTATTCGGAGTATAGTTGATTTACAATGTTGTGTTAGTTTCTGCTGTACAGCAAAGTGAATCAGTTATACATATACATATATCTACTCTTTTTTAGATTCTATTCCCTTATAGGTCATTACAGAGTACTGAGTAGAGTTCCCTGTGCTTTACAGTAGGTTCTTGTTAATTATCTACTTTATATATAGTAGTGTGTATGTGTTAATCCCAATCTCCCAATTTATCCCTCCCTCCCTTTCCCTCTTGATAACCATAAGTTTGTTTTCTATGTCTGTAACTCTATTTCTGTTTTGTAAACAGGTTCATTTGTACCATTTTTTTAGATTCCACATATAAGCGATATCATATGACATTTGTCTTTCTCTGAGGGCACAAGACTCTTGAAGAAGCAGAGCTGGAAATCACTGGAGTCTCTGGAGAGAGCCAGCATAGTGGTTAAGTCTTGGACTAGGGAACCGACTGCTTGGAGTGAATCTTGGCTCTTCCTTTTACAAGGTCATGGGTGAGTTATCTAAGCTCTTGGTGCTTCAATGGATTCATCATAGAGTTATTGTGAGAATCAAAGCACTCAACATTTAAAATTACTTAAAACAGTGCCTAGCAAATGGAAAACACTCCATAGATATCAGCATTTATAATTTCAAGCCGAGGGTGCTTCCTACCCTGGACTAGAAAGAAAGGGCTTTCTTCAAAATTTTCTTTAAAATTTACCTTCAAATATCTGTACATATTTTATGATACATTTTAAATCATAGAAACCTGTGCATACTCTAAATGCTATATTTAAGTGCTGTGGTTCTAATATTTTATTTTCTATTTATATTTTTATTATATCTATCATAATTTATAGGGATTTTTAAGTTTCAATTTAACTTAAAATACTTTATCCAGGAAGGAGGAGTAAATGGAGAGAATTCACTCAATGATGAAACAGAATTTTCTGGGAAGTAACAAACAAACAAACAAAAGTGGGAACTGTGTCTCTCCTCTCAGTTAGCTGACTGTAAGTGTCAGAATACATCTGTAAGGGCAATGTTCCTAATTCATCTTTCAAATAGGAAACAGTTCTTGTCCCAATTTTTAATTGATTTGGTGATATGTAAAAACAAAGGACTGCAAAATCGTCTGTCAGGAATGAGAATACTATGCCAAATATTTATCATAAATAGATATATTTCTTCAAAATTAGCTGAAATCCATCCATTTCTGTTACTCCTGAGTGGTGCTAACTTCAAACTAGATTAGGAAGCAAATAGGTTATTCAATCTGATTCAACTGAGGAGTCATAAGGATAAAAAGCAAAGCTGCATATTTAGCATACTACTAGTACCAAACTGAATTACAAATGATTTAAATACTTAAGTTGAAAATTAAAATCAAAGAAGTACTGAAAAACATTTTAGGTGACTATTTTTATGATCTTGGGGAGGGGAGAATTTCACGAACATAGCATCAAAAAGAAACACCAATAAAGAAAATTTTATAGGTTTGACTACCAAAAAAAAGTAAAGCTTTTGTATGACAAACAAGCATAAAAATTTTTAAATCAAAGAAAAAAAATTTTTTTTAATATTTGCAAAATATGTGAAAGGCAAATCATGTTACTAAGTAGCTAAATCTTATCACCTAATAGATTAAACACAGACAACTCAACTGAAACAAATGAGCAAGGTAAGCAAACAGGCAAGTCAAAAAAAAAAGAAACACAAATGAACATATAATAGATGAAGAGATGTTAAACTCTCCATGTAGGTACTACAAATTAAATATCGTTAAATTGTTCAAAATATTAACTTGGATTAGTAAGGGTGATAATGTCCATTTGCTGTGAATGGTAAGGGTAAATGAGTATTCTCATTATGTAAAGATAAAAGTATAAATTTGTACAATGTTTCTGAGAATTATCTGTTGATAGATAAAAAATAGAAATAGACAGATATAATATATACATATACTTACATATGTATTTATATGTATAATTTTCATACTCAAAACTCAAAATTTCTAGTTATAGGAATTTAGTTTATGCAAAAAATCAAACCAAATATATAAAGGTATGTACACATACACATACATACACATACATGTATATTAAAGTTGAAAAATTAGAAAAAGAATTATGGTACACATACAATAAATTATTATAGTCTGTCAAAAATGGTGATAGAGCTCCATGCTGAAATAAAAAAGGCCCATAATATATGCTCAATAAAAAAAAGATTGTAAGTCAGAATGTAGATTACAATCCCTTTTGTTATATTCATTAGAAAAAATTAGGATAGTGTTATGCCAACACATATTTTTTAACAACCTTTAGTGGGATTTGTTTTTTCATATTCTAAAGTTCACCCATTTCAAGCATACAATTCAAGGGTTTTAATAACCTTACCGAGTAGTGCAACCATGACCATAAATCCATTTTAGAACATTTCATACCCCCAGCTAGACCTCTTATGCCCATTTACAATTAATTCCCCTTCCCATTCCCAGCCTCTGGCAGTTGACAATATATTTTCTATCTCTATAAATTTCCCTTTTCTGGACCTTTCATATAAATAGACTCATGCATGTGGCCTTTTATTCTGGCTTCTTTCTCTTAGCATGTTTTTGACATTCAACCATGACTTAAAAGGTGTCACTGTTTGTTCTTTTTTATTGCTAAATAATATTCCATTACATTGATTTACATTTTATCTATCCATTCACCAGTTAATGGATATTTAGTTTGTGTCTAGCTTGGGGCCATTATGTATATGTCAACATATTAACAGCAATTATCTCAAGGTGTTGGGATTCCAAGTGCTTTTCACTTCTTGCATATACATTTCTGTATGTATTTATACTTTCTTAATAATTGGGCTAAAGGTTAATTAAGGTAGTAACACTGTTTTTAATGGGGCTCAATGTAAAATGATGAGACAGCTGATTTGTTTAGAAATTTAGATCCCAGTTGAATAATTTGCATGGCAATTTTTCTCTGCATCCCTATCCCATTTATGCTGATTTATATAGAAGTTTATAAAACTAAGAAATTTGGAAACTTCCCAAAATCCTCTTAAAAATAAGTACATAATAGCCAGTTTTGTCTGTTGAAAGGGAGTTGACCCAGACACTATTTTTTTAAACCTACTACTTTAATTTTTAATCACACTTAACTTTATTAAAAGTTTGAATATTTTGATGAGACAGTTGAATGCATATACATATACATACATAAATATATTTAATATTTTATAGAATATATCATGTATAACATAATATACCATATAGAAACATATAGCAATAGAAATGTGAATAAAGAATTTTCTAAACATAAGTAACAATTTGAATGGTTTTGATATATTATAGTGTTTGTTTTTAAATCATTTACACTCCTTGTCTCCAAACATCAATTTATTGCATATTTTACTGGGTCCCCCTATGCTAGGAATTTACTGTGGGAATGTAAATCATACAGTTCTGCTTTCAGGGAACTTTAAAGAGCAAAACTTATGAAAAGTTAACCTTTGAAAAGATGAATTAAGGTTAAACATTAATAAGAAACAGCACAATTTAATTAGCTGCCCTATGTTTTGTGTTGTAATTTCAAGTCAACCACCAAAACCTAATTCATAAAGAATCTACAGGTGAAGCAATAAATTCTTCACCAAAAGAAAATTGATCCTTTGTATATCATCATCACCATCTTTTATAATTTTGAGAATCTGTCCATTTAAAGTTTAGGGGAGTGTTTGTTTCTTTTGTTTTGTGTTTCAAAACCTGCCTTAATCATGCAACACTGAACTGGAATATCACTAACGTCCTGAAGCCTGGATTAATAAATTGCTTTTCATAAATCAAGACAATTATGCAAATCCCATTAAGCCCTTAGAGCAAAAGCAGAAATTTTAACTAGTATATGCAGGATATCCCATCTCTGGGAGCTGACACACCCATTGGCACTTTTTTCTGGGAGTATGAGCTGCAAACTGGACTGATGTATTATGTTCATTGATGACTGGGAAGAACTCGATGAGTTGAATTTAGCACTAAATCTAGAGAACTTTGAAAAGTGAGTTTATTGTGGCTAGCCTGAGAAGAAGAGGCTATTTCAGAATTGTCAATGCAGCCCTAAGATCAAAGTGTACACTTCAGTAGAAACAAATTAATAGTAAACACAATTTTCAAACCAGTATCCAGCAGTACCAGGTTTAGAAAGAAAGCTTCTGACATATTTAGGACAATCTTGTAAGACTGGAATGATAGTAACCTGCCTCATTAGGTGAGAATGGATATTAAATGAGACAATTGATAAAGATTTTAGCACTGTTCTTGTTAACGTAACAAGTACTCAATAGATGTTACCTACTTATTGTCCTAAAGTACATAGAAAAGACACTGTTGGATTTTGACAGGAATGACTCTCCATGGATTATGTCATTATACACTAAGGTGGTGTGAAAGGATCCAGGCAGCCTTTTAAAAAGCGTTGAATGGAGTCTAGGTACTTTTTACTTTCTTTAGGTGTCACATCTGAAGGGGTCTCACACATCTAGATCCATAGATTAGTCGGAAAATGAGAAATGCTATTTTCTGTCATAACATAATAGCAAACACTGAATATAAAAATCAAAATGTAGGAAATCAATTTCAAAAATACTTAAACATGATTCCTTTATGTATTTATTTCTGCTGGATGCATAAATTCATTTTCTTTTTGTTATATATTAGGTGACTCTTTACTGAAAATAAAATCAATGAAACCTGCCTCACTTTCAGCTAATTTGATTACTTTTTTAAAAAAAACATTTGATTTTGAACTAATTTAGACTCACATGAAATTGCAGAAAAGTCCTTGGTCCCTATCACCCAGCTTTCTCCAACACTGACATCTCCCAAAACCGTAGTACATTATCAAAACCAGAAACTGACTGGTACAATTCAATTAACCAGACCATAGATAGATCTTGCTCACATTTCAGCAGTTTTTGAATTCACTCATTCTTGCATGTTTTTATATGTAGTTCTATGGCATGTTACCATATGTACATATCTTATAACCACCCCTGAAATCAAGATACAGAGCTGTTTCTTCATCAAAAAGGAACTCCTCATGCTGCCCTTTTACAATCATACCTTCCTTGCCTTCCCTAATCCCTGATAACCAATTTTCTGTTCTGCATCTATTTAATTTTAACTATTCTTTTTAAAGGAAATAATTTCAATTTAAGACATAGCTGTGAAAAATTTAATAACAATTCTTATCTATGTTTTTTTTAATGCATGTTAAGCAGAGAGATTATGTATTCCTCGCTGGGGGTATTTGGAAATGGGTCATATAGGTGCAATAATTCATAATATGAAAATTTCAACTCTGGCAAGAATCCACAGGAATATAAATTCAGTTTATGAAACAGTGAGATACTGATTGTAACTGACTGGTTTTCAGGGGTACAACTTAATTCTTATGGGTCACACTCATTACTGTCTTAGATGATTGTTAGTTTAGAGGTGCGTGAGAAAAGAAAACATAGGCAGTGTTTTCCATTTTTAAATAGGAAAAAGAAACCCACTGCTTTGAAAAAAAAAACAGAAATCTTCTTGGACTTAAATGAAATCTTTTATTTTTTCAACTGGAAATTTCTAGTGAGCCTATATAATTAGAGCTTGAAAGTATGGGTAAGGCAATGTTTAATGTTTTAATAAGCATGGATCTAAAACACAATAATAAAATATCTTTCTTAATGTTAGTAAATTAATCTTGGAATAACAAATTTTAATGCTCTCAACTCTATGTCCTTGCATACTTTTTACACAACATTCTCAAGGTTTTTCTTTCTCCTTCCCCAAAATGAAAGTTATTTATTTGGGCTTTTATAATATCTTTCCACCACCTAGACTGTACTATTAAGTACAAGTCATTTGCAGTTTTAAACAAAAATGACAATAAAATTGGTTTATTTTTCACAGCAAGAGTTGTAGGTAAGTTTTAAGGAACCGAAGCATGAAAACAGAAGACCCAAGAGTTGAACTGCATGGAAACAATGGGCAGCTCATGCTAAGTAGGACTAAATCCATTTGTACCAGTGTATTTAACTCCGGGGGTCAAGAACCTCAGAACACCCCAAATTCTTATCTCATCATTAATATTTATTGTGTTGCATGAGCTTTAGAATTCTAGTACTCAGGTATATGAATGCTTACTTGAAACAGAAGTTCTTTTATTTTTTTTTAGTGGGAACATCTTCATAGAAAAATAGTGGACAATTTTCTATCCAATAATATGCAGTCCCACCATACATATTTTAAAATTTCTATTTATTTATAACCCCACCTTTCCTCACAGAGTATTCGAAGCAGATTTCTAGGAAAAGACTTTTAATATAAAGTAAAAGAGAAACAGAAAATCAGAACCAAGGAAACGATTATAAAAATATGTTGATGATAAGATTCTGCATATCTAACATGATTATTCTTGCTTAAAATTTGGATCTGAAGTTTCCAGCAGTGAAATCAAAGTTATGTGCCCTTATTAGACAGGAGGAAGAATTTAAATTTCTCAGACTTAATATATAGGACACTAGTTCCTCAAAATATTGTATGGCAAATACAAACATAAATTTTATTTCAAGTTTTCTTAAACATTTTCTAAGAAAACTTGACAACATAATAATAAAATACACTTTTGTGAATATGATTCCAGGGAAGATATCAAATACTCTCCAGAATGAGGTTATAGCCAGTTCTGGAATCAATGGGGCCTCAAATGGCAGCTTCTTCCTCAAGGTGAGAGAATGATAGAGCACCCCTTATTTACTCCCCCTGATCTGAATTCCACCTAATGTACTCTTCTGGTTGTCTAAAGTGGTCCAGGGTTTGAGTTAAAATTATTTTAAGGAATGGTTGAATGCTTCCCTGAACCTGACTTTTGAAAGAGCCCACACTGCTATGATTTTGCACTGTTGTTTAGTTTCAAAGCATATACATCCCTAAAAACAGGTGCCAAAACTCTTTGTTATTGTCATAACGATATGAATTAATGTTTGAATCTGAATAAAAGAAATTTCACTACCATACAAAGAAGAGGTACCTAAAAACTAAGGCAACAATTTCTTCCAGATTGGGTACCTCAAATGTCATATTTTTTGTGTGTTGAAATTAACTATCTATTTCAGTTGTATCAACTTACAGTGGCAGGAAGATAACATGGAAGATAGCATAGCATAACTAGAAAGTACCCAATCTGGAATCCAGTGAGTTTTCTTTATCCTTCTAATTCACAATGTACTTCATTAGCTTACGACGGATTTAAAGTACATAAATATATTGTCGGGCTATTTATTTTTTCCAACTCTTACTGTTTCCAATGTTAATTATATTGATAGGTCTGGATTTACATTCTTTTCATGTTGTAGATGTCTAGGACAGAAAAGCACTAATTAATTCATGTCTAGGATGAAAAATGCATTTATTTATGTCTAAATGAAAAACAAAAGAGCAACTCTATCTTTCACATATAAATTCATCACTTGGTGACAATACAAGATGTTCTTGCTTGATTTAGATACTTGGTCTTAAAAGAATGTATCGAATAATAAGTGGCTCAGGTTATGCAGGAATATTGAAAACAAAACTTCCTTTAATCTATTATTGACAGGAAGGTGACTCTTCTCTAAATTTCACTGGGAAGATTCCTTCATGTTGAATGTCAATGAAGCTTCTGTTCATGTGCTTTTGCAAACAATGAAAGTGGCATGATCCTTTCCGCATCAGGCCAGGTAAAGGACTCGAAGATCTCCTAAAAAGAGCTATCTGTCTTTGAATGTGAAAAAGTGGATGAAACTATTATATTTTATCAATAACTTCAGGCAAGATCTAAAGCCAATACAACTTGTGTATATAGAAAAATTGGGGTTCTTGGACAGATGAGCATCCAAAGATGTTTTTAAAATAAATAAAATGGGGCTTATCAGCATAATTTCAGGTAAAAATGAATCTAATCTTCAGAAAACACTATATCCTTCTTGTCAAGTCTATTTCTTTGCTCTTTTAACTTTTGCTTTTCTCCATATAGCTTAATGTTTCTCTGCACCATTTCTCCCTCCTTGAATCACCTGAAAAGTAAGACAAGTATTTGAGATGTGCTGTAAACAAGTAAGACCATCTGACAGCTTTTGCTTGAAATCTTACCACTATGGTTTCAAGTTCTGTTCTACCACAAACTTACACTTACCCTGAGCAAATTATTCTACCTCTTGGGCCTCAATATCCTTGCCTAAAAAAGGAGACAAATACCTATAGGGCAGGACTGTGGGAAGAATCAGGTAACAGATGATCATAATGCCTAGTAGGTGCTATATAAATAGTAATATAATTTGTTTTATTTTTCTATTAATGGACTTCTACTTCTGGTGATATACCAGTCAGTAGTGCCTAAATGAAGTTGCTTTCCCAGTGATGGAGAACTTAATTCCTAAGGATAAATTTCAATCTGTCTCTCTTATTCTCTTATAGAATTCATGAGGGCATTCTAAAAACGTATCCATGATCTTAGTTCTTATCACATAAATGCCTTTCCAGAAGCACATTTGTGCTATAAGATTGAAGTGGTAGCTAGTTGGAGGGCAAGGGGCAGGAACAAGACAGAGCACAAGGAATGTGAAAGACAATTTAGTGCTTCCTCCTAGCCTGCATTTCATCTTACCCTTTGCTGTCTATAGACTATTCATCAGCATTAACATGCACCGAAATCTCCTTTGAAATTTTAATCAATTTAACATTGGTGTATTTATAGATTAGATGAAATAACTTTTGCTGTCTCTTCCAAGCACCTTTGTCATTTGAATGGCTTACAGCCCTCATATTTCTCAATATGAATTTCGAGATATCCTTCTATTTCAATCTTGTTTTCAAAGGACAAGGTGGAAGATGACAATGGTAATGAAGATTAACGGAACGACTAATTATACAGTCACTGGTGGGGGGATGAGGCGTACGGCTAAATCTTTCTGTCACGAATATTCATAACTAGTTCAGTTTAAATGCCAGATTTATGAGAACAAGTGATCCATCTCTATCACGCGCCGGATACTTTATTTAAGGTAGGTTCAGAAGAATCTTAATTTTTTCATGCAAGGCTATTCACTGTATATCAATCCTAAAACATTGCTCTCTTTCCACTTCCCTGTGTTTGTCCTACTTACGCTTAACCACAGACATTTAGATTGTCTTAAATAATGATTATATATTAGGAATCTCTGTATTTTTTCAACACTCACAAAACATTTTTTTTCTTTTTAACCTGACAACTGTTCATTTGATTGGTGACAAATTTGTGTGCCATAAACCCAACATGAATGGATTGCTAATCAGTAGATTTAATTGCATAAGGGAGGTATTTTATTTTATACCTACCAACATTTTGATACTAGTTGATATATACTATAGTTATTTCAACTACAGTATATATCTAGTATTAAATTAGCACATGATATAAAGGCTGAGTTGGCCATAGTAAGTTAATGTCACAACTAATGTAAAGAAGAATTAATTGTAAACATGCCATTTGTCAAGTGTGTACAATTATAACTATGCCCAGTTAAGATGATAAATATATCAATTGAAAAGAGATTTTTCTCTTCCTATTCTTAGATAATGGGTTTTTTCCATCTCAGTTAATAAAAACAATAATTAAAAATTATTCAAGGAAATATTTAAGTTATATGTAAATAAAAATGAAAACTTAAGAGTTTAATATTTGAGGAGAAATGTCTGTTGCTTAAAAATGCATTCTAGACCACCAAATTCCCTAAAGCTATGGATTCTACCGTTCTTACAGATAGGAAGTATTGCTCTTGGTCAATGTATATTGAGAACCTGAAGCAAAAGCCAGAATTTTGATCCTTCCATCCAGTTACTTTTGAGGCATTGCTATAATGATAAAAGAGAACATCTGACAAATTATTCTAACAAGTATTTTTCTCAAGTAATTTGTTCTTAAATAAGGGAGGGAGGTCTCTAATCTGATATTTAATTAGTGCTCATCAAACACAATCCAAAGTTCATAATCATGCCACTTAACCCTCAGTTTTCCGTTGGCCAGGTGCCTTTTCAGTTTGGGATACTTGTCAGGCTACTAAAAGTTGCTATGAGTACTTTTATCAACCATAATGATGAGAAAAACAATTCATGGCTTTGCATAGTCTATAAATCTCCATTTGCCAAAGGAATTATTACTGTGTATGGATTACAGTCCATCAGAACACTGGGAGTCTATCAAAGTCTATTATTTCAATTCACTGTGACATACGCAGTTATGAGATCCAGGAAATGTCATAGCAAGTTGACCCCCAAGAAAAATGTTTGAAATAAGATTGTTCCTTTTGGGTATTTCTTCCCTCAGCATTTACTCAATACCTTCAAGCTTCTTTGTGATCTCTGACTGTTCCCAATGAATCAGTTCTCCTTCATATCTCTAAAGACCTTTCCAGGTCTCTCCCACTTCTAAACATGGCATTACTTCCCTCCTCCTGGGTTCACAGCAAATATTTACACTGATAATTGATCACAGTGCTTTTTTCTAAGTTTCAACATGGATTCAGAATCTTTCTCAAGCTTGCACTCAAAAATAAAACCACTATTCAATTAGAATCAACATTGGAAAATGTATCCATCCTTTGCCTTAAACCAACTAATAGCTGGAATATTAGACAGGTAGAGGGGAGTCAAAGCAATAAGTCAATACAGTAATTGGTACTTCTAATATCTCTCAAAGAAGTTGGTTGGTTATAAATAAAGTTCACCTGAATATGTGTTGTGCAAATAGTCCAAATCGTTTATGAAATATGGAGGGGGGGGGGCAGAGAGGAAGGGAGGAAAAAGGAAGAAATAATTTTTTTGTAAATATTTTGCTTTTGGCTTATATGATAGTTTCCTATTGCTACTGTAACACATTACCAGAAACTTTGTGACTTAAAACAATACAAGATATTTTCTTACAGTTCTGAGGGTCAGAAGTTGAAATGGCATGTATGGGACTAAAATCAAGCTGTTGGCAGAATTGTTTTTTATGGAGGTTGTAGGAGAGACTCTGTTTGTTGCCTTGCCTTTTCTAGCTTCTAGAGGCTGCTTGTATTGCTTGACTCATAGTTCTTTTCCTCCATTTCAAAGCCGCAATGGTTGGCTGAATTCTTCTCACATCCAATCACTCTGAATCTCCTGCCTCCCTCTTCACTTATAAGGACCCTTGTGATTACATTGAATTCATGGGGATAATCCAGGATAATCTTCCCATTTCAAGATCCTTAACTTAATCACATCTGCAAAGTTCCTTTTTACCACATAAGGTAACATATTCACAGGTTCTGTTACTTAGATCAAGAACATCTTTGGGGAGCCATTATTCTGCCTACCACAGTCTCTATCTACGAGCAACAACGAAAGAAATAAATCAGGACAAGGAGATTTAAATACCTATAGTAGAGGAACTATACTTTAAATATCTCCTTAACAATCTGCTTCTGATCATGTTTCTAGGAATGTAGTATACTGTTGTAGGGAGCAGGAAGGAGGGTAATTATGCCTGGGTTGAACCAAATCTTGTCTACTCATTTACTTACTGTGTGTCCCTAAGGGACAAGTTACTTCAGCTCTCTGAGCCTCAGTGTTTTACACCTGGGAAGGGGGTGATAAAAATATGCTTGTCTCAAGGGCTCCTTCTAAAGATAATATGCTATAGTCCATGCAAAGTGCTTAGTACAATCCTTGGAACACAGTAAATCCTGCCCTTATCTTTCCTGGACCTGTTCCTTAAAACACATAACATATTCCGTAAAGTACTGTTAAATGAATGTTGCATGAATGATCTTACCAATGATGCCACTGTTGGATTTAATCATTTAATGATGCAAATTTCTTTGATTCCTCTTTGTACAGCATAGGAAATAGCTTAGAATGCTTAAACTCTAGCACTTTAGTCATCACCCCAAACTCCATACAATGAAGACAATGGCACATTTAACTCTATTCTGGTCATTTACCATCTGGTAAACTAAACAGGTCAGAGATAACTTTTAGATCATCCTGACCATCTTAATAGAGTTAAACTTTACATTTTTAAGATGTGATAAAACATTGGTAACTGAGATGCAGTCTTCATAGTATTGCTTGAGACTTTATTAAATCTTTGTTCATTATATGTAGTATTAGCCAGTCAATATTCATTTAGCTAACTAAAGTTTTAGAGTTCATGTTTCCACTTCTTTCAATATGACATTTTTTAATGTACAACATCAAGTTCCAGGAGGAAATATATTTTTGACAGGTACAATTAATATTTTAAAACTAGATGGAACAAAATTAACACCTCCATGTCACCAAAGCAAAGCAAATCAAGAGAAGGGAAGAGGAAAGTCTTACTCTTCCCTAGACAAGCTAGAGAGATTAGCTCTAGTCTAGTGACTTTTAAAATTTAAAAAAAAATCTAACTTCTTAATCTGGGGTATAACATAGCTAATTGTGTTAAAGCATTTTAGAACAGATAAACAGATCTAATTTTACTTCATGTTTTACTCTCAAGCCTCTAATGCCAGTCCAAGGTATCAAAAAGGCATGGTTTTGGAGGAGAGTAAGGACAATATATCAAACAATTGTATTGAACTACTCTATGGGATAAAAATAATGGAATTTCTAGAACAGACCTGGATCCAGTCCAAATAAATCAATGTCTCTGCATCCTGTTGTACTTCCCTGTGCTTCATCTCTATCTTTCAGCAAATCAAATCTACCCTGTGTTCAGATATTACATGTTTATCTCCCTAGAATTTTAACTCTAGGTTATTTTAGGGTTGTCAAATTTTGAAAATGTTACCAGTAATTTTAATTAATTTCATTTCATTCAAAAAGACAAAATCATCAAAAAACAATAAATACCTCAGTGAGCAAAAGCTAGACTGTTTTGTGTCAAGGCTTTTACAAAGAGAGAGAAAATTCTCATAATTTTTCATTCTGCAATTAAAATAGAGAAAATTTCCTCAATACCTTCTAGACTTAAAACTTAAATTTAGAAGCTTTCTATCTCAATGATTTTATTGAAAGTATTGTACCAATATAAAAAAAAAACCACAATGTTTAAAATATCTTCATTCAACATTGATCTGATACAAGAGATAAAATCCACCTTGTTATTTTGGGTTGGATATGCTATCTGGTAGGCTTTCCCAGGGATTTAAGTGACAATATTTCTGATAACTCCAGAGTGTCAGTTGTTGAAAGTTCTTACCATCAAATATATGAAAGTTCATACCATCTAAAATAAAGATGTTAAATTCCAACCACTTAATATGAATCTGATTTCCCAGAAAGCAAATCTATCCAAATAAATTTCAAGTTGATTATATTTGAACCTAGTGAATCTGATATTATAAGGCTGATAGAAAGATGACTCAAATGGAAAATTCTAATATATATAAGCTAGTAGAGAATATGGGTTAAATATAATTAGGCTGAACTAAGGTCACTAATATTAGTAGAAAGATTATTAGCTACTGGAAATTAAAGGAGTTTTCTTTCACTAGAAAGAACTAAAGATAAGTTGAAATTATTTGTGTAAATAAATAATTATTTATTAATAGATGAATTATACACATATTTTTGGTAATTAGACTAAATTAGAAAGAGTACATCTAAGAGCAGCCTAAGGAAGCCATTTTGCCACCTATTTAAAAATGATTAATTGGTGTTTGTGTGCCACTGGCCAGAGATGGCATGTACAGAGCAAGTACTACAACTTTTCTTTCTAAATAATAAGTAGAAAAATAAATCTCAGTGATTATGAAACTTTTTTCCATTGAGCTTAATATCTGGTTTCTAAGCAACTACTACTAATTACTAAAATTTGTAGGTGAGATGAGAATTATTTCTCATCCTTGAAATCAATTATCACAGAAATATACACCATCAAACCAACTGCTTTTCTGTGAAAGTTTGGCGTTACTCTGGATTGCTGTCAGTAAGTAGACGTTATGGGGACATAAAGGCATATGAAGGGGATATGAAAAAGAAGATTAATTGGAAGAAGTATTTTTGACCACTTTAGAGTTTTTGTCTGTATTTTTAAAATAACCAACCTGAACTCATTAAATCAAGGAATATTACTGTGTAATACTGTGAGTTTGATAGTGTTCTAAACTTTAATATGTATCAATAACAATCTTTTAAAAAGACAAAAAATCTTGCTTGCATGAAGCTTACATGCCAATTTGGAGAAAAAGACTATTAACTAATAATTAATAAATAAATAAAATCCACAACTTGTTAGATTGTGATAAATATGACAGAGAAAAAACAGAGAGGGAACTGCCTGTTTCATCTCTAACCAGTAAAGAGTTTAGAAGTTATCACTCCCATCTTTACAACAAGAAAACCTAGACAAACTGGAAAACAATGACTTTTTTTGACCCATCAGAAAACTGAGTCATGAGGCAAATTGCTACCTTGAAATCTGTTTGGAAATGTACATCCAGAGAGATATAACAGATGAGAGGTGATAATGTGAAGCAGAAGACAATGAAGTTATAAGCCTCACTGTAGAAACACTTAAGTAGTAATTTTGACAAATGATCCAAGAATTGCGGTACAATTCCAAAAGGTTTAACATAATTATAATTGGAATACCAGAAGCAGTAGAAAGAGAAAATGGAGCAGAAAAAATATTTGAAGTAATAGTGGATAAGAAATTTCCAAAATTCATCCAGGTGTTTTAAAAAACACAGATCCAGGAAGATCAGAGAACTCCAAGTAGAATAAAGAATCCACCCTCCCCCCAGAAAAATCCAGATCTAAGCATTTATAGTCAATCCTCAGAAAATATAAAACAAAGAAAATTTTGAAGGAAGCTTGAGGTGTAGGTAGAATGCCTTGCCTATAGAAAAACAAAGATGAGAATTAAGTGACTTCTCATCCAAAACCATATAAGAAAGAAGAGTCAAATATTTAAAATGCTGATAAAAAACCCAACTCACCAAACTAGAATTCTATATCCAGCAAAATTATCATTCAAAATAGAGAAATAAAGACTTGTGCAGCCAAAGAAAACTGAGGGAATGTCTCACCAGACCAATATTGTAAGAAAAATTAAAAGAAGTTCTTCATGCTGAAGGGAAATTGTATAGGTTTAAACCTGAATCTACATAAAAAAGGGAAGAATGTTGGAGAAGTAATAAATGAAGGTAAAACAAAATCTTATTTTTTATTTGATCTAAAAAACAGCTGTTTGCTCAAAGTAACTATAGTAACAACATGCTGGGTAATCATAGGCTGTGGATAAGTGAAATGCATGACAGCAATGCCACAAAGGATGGGAAGGAGTATTGAGAATGCTCTAAGTTACCTATACTACATGGAAAGGTGCATAGTTTTTTTTTTTGAAGATTGATTTATATTCATTTAAAATGTATATTGTACACTCTAGAGCAATAAATTTAATTTTTTTTAAAGTATAATTGATATACTCTGAAAAGAGGTAAAATGGAACCATTCATATAAGATGCTTAATTAATATCAGAGACGGCAGAAAGAGAGAGGGAAAAAAGAGGGGAACAAATACAATGATTAAATATCAGCTAAACTTAAAATGTAAATGATGTAAATATACCAATTAAACTTTGTAAGTTAAATGAGTGAACAAGCAAATATAAACTAGAGACAATAGTATATTGTGCAAAAGAAATCCACTTCAAATATAGACTCCAATTGGCAAAAGTAAAGGCATAGACAAAGATATATCAGAGTGACACCAAGTAAAGATATGCTGGAGTAGGTATATAGTAATTTCAGACAAAGAAAACTTCGAAACAAGAAATATTACCAAAGATAAAGATGAGCATTACATAATGTTAAAGAAGCCATGTTCAAAGAAGATGTAAGGATTCTATATATGTCTATACCTAACAGATTTTCAAAATGTATGTGGTAAAACTGATAGAGTAAAAAAATAAATATAGAAATTCAATAATATAAAGACTTAAACACCCTTCTGTCAGTAATTCACAGATTAAGCCAGCAGAATATCACAAGGGATATGATAACTGGAAAAGTGTTATCAATAAATTTGATCTAATTGACATTTATACAGTGTTTCACCCAACAAAAGCAGAATATACATTATTCTCGAGTTCACAAGGAACATGCACCAAGATAGTCCATATTCTGGGTCATAAAACATGCTTAAGAAAATTTAAGATAATATAAATAATAACCTTCAAAAAAGAAATTACCAGACTAAGAAGGTTTTACTAGTTAATTATGACAAACATTCAAGGAAGAAATTCCTCGACAATTCTTTCAGAAAATGGAAGCAGAAGAAACATTTCTTAACTAATTCTATGAAGTCAGCATTACCCTAAGATCAAAACCAAATAAAAACATTACAAGACAAGAATACTGCAGACCAGTATCCCTCATGAACATACATATAAAAATCCTCAACAAAATATGAAAAAAATTGAATCCAACATTGTATAAAAAAGAATTATATACCATGACCAAATGAAATTTATTTCCTTTAAACAAGGCTAGTTTAACATTCAAATACCAAAACAATCTACCAGGCTAAAGAAGAAGAATCATCCCATCATATCACTTAACACAGAAAAAGCATTTGACAAAATCCAACACCCATCTGTGACAAAGATTCTCAGAAAATTAAATAAGTGGAACGTCCTCAACTTGGTAAAGAACACCTAAAAAAACCTATAACGACTATTATAACTAAGACACAGGATTCTTTCCCCCTAACATCAGGAACAAGGAAAGGATGTCCTCTTTTAGTATTTGTGTTTAATGTAGCACTTAAAGTCTTACTGCAATAAGATAAGAAACAGCAATACAAACATACACATGGGAAAAAATTGTTATTTTTTTGTAGACAGTACAATTGTCTACGTGAAAAAGCCCTTGAATTTGTAAATAAATGTCTGAAACTAATAGGTGAGTATACAAAAGTTGTAAGATACAAGGCTAAAGTAAAAAGTCAATTGATTTCCTACATACTAGCAATGAGAATTTGGAATTTGAAATTCCCAAAATTCATTTACACTAGCATAAAAATGTAATTCATGGATATAAATCTAAGAAAATATGTATAGAATATGTATGCAGAAAACAACAAAATCCTAATGAAGTATATTAAAGAATAGGTAAAGATGTTTTCCATGATCATTAATTGGAAGACTCTACATTGTTAAATTATCAGTGCTTCCAAATGATATACAGATTCAATGCAATTCCAATCAAAGTCCTAGAAAAATAATAATATATATACATCAACCAGCTGATTCTCAAATTTGTAAAGTCAAAGCTTCTGACAATAGTCAACATAACACAGAAGAACAAAGTTGGACAGCTCATACTACTGATTTCAAAACTTACTCTAAAGTGACCATAATCAAGGCCATGTGGCATTAATGAAAGAATAGACAATCAATCAATAGAACAATAGGACATAATAGAATCAATAGAACATAAAAGAGAGTTCAGAAGTAGACTTACATTTGTACACACCACACAAATCTTGATAAAGAAACAAAAGCAATTCATATTCAAAGTTGTTTTTCAACAAATGGTCCTGGAAAATTTGGATGTCTATATGCAACTTTACACATTACACAAAAATTAAATCAAATTGGATCAGAGATACAACTGTAAAATGGAAAACTATAAATCATCAAGAAGAAAATCTGCATGACTTTGTTTGGTGATGAGTTTTGAGATACAACACCAAATCATAGTACATAAAAGAAAAAATAGATAAACTGAACTTTATTAAAATTAAAATATTCTCTTTAATTCTTTTAAATTAATTAAGGCTTGTTTCAAAGCCTAGTATGTGGTCTATTCTGGAAAACATTCCTTATGCAGTTGACATGATTATGTATTCCACAACTGTTCAGTGGAATGTTCTAAAGGTATATGTTAGTGTGAGATACAGATTGTCGGTTTATGTTGTTTCCTTAAGTCTTTCCTTGTGTATCTTTTGACTACTTGTCTATTATTGATAGTGGAGTAATAAAGTCTCCCCCAATTATTGACGAACTATTTCTCCTATCAGTTCTGTCCATTTTTTATTCATTTTATTTAGGTGCATGTAAGTTAGGTATGTATATGTCTATGTGTGTTTTTTTCTTTATATATTCTATTATCTTGCTGATACTTTCTATTTTAATATTTGACTCAAAATCATTTGCAATTTCCCATTGGAGCATTTTTTACTTATAATACTGCCTTAAAGTCCTTGCCAGATAATTCCAACATCTCTGTTACTTTTTCATTGGTATCTCTTGATTTCATTTTCCCATATGAGTAGAAATATCTGTGGTTCTTCATATGCCAGGTGATTTTTGTTTTATTGTGTTCATTTTGAATATTACATTTATGAGACTTTGGGTCTTATTTATATTCTATGAGTGTTGATCATATTTTTAGCCTTGTATAGGCTGTGTTTCCAATGTCAGTTCAGTTTTCAAAGCCTTGGCAGTGCTATCATTTCTATCCTGCATATGTATAGCCCAGTGATCAGTCTGAGACCTAATGAGAGATCTATTTCTTAGCACACTTCTTAAAGTCTATGGTATGCGAATTAGGATCAGACCCATGTTTGCATAGGTCTGGGGATAACCCAGGAATTAATAAACAAAATTATTGCTTTCCCAAGATATTTCTTCCCTATAATATCAGTGGTACTTTCAAGTCCACTAGGTTTCACTTTTTGGTCTTCTGGTCAGAAACTGTCCTCTACTGTGATTGCACTTCCTCCAGAGCTATGTGGCAGGAGGATGAGGGAGAGGGAAAAAATCAACAGTTTTGTACCACCCTCTTGGAGATGTAGCTCTACCAAAGAGAAGGAGTTTCGGCTGTAGGAAAACCTGTGTATGGAGTGCAACAGAAGAGAGAAAAAGGAGAGGGGAAAAATCAAGAGATTTCTCCCACTTTCTCTAAACTTTAGGAGTTTCCTTTTCTGCTCCTCAAACCAGAGCTAGACGGTTTCTCCTTGATCTTTCTGTGTCTGAACCATAGTGCTCACTTCTGAGTTTTATAGTTCATTGCATTCAGGCCAATAAATATTGGAGGAAAAAAATAATAAACTCTGTTTCATGGTACTTCAAATTCTTGTGTTCTTTCCTTTCCTGCCTGCTGATTATTTACTTTTCAGTAATCTCAAATACTGCTCAAGCAATTTGTGGAGGTTTGATAGTTGCACTCAGTGAAAGGGAAATGTTGGCATGTGTTTATCTTTACTGGAATTGAAAGACCATCTTTTTTTTAGTTTTTCAACATTTCAGAACAATTTTAAGCCATCATTAAACTTTGGTAATTTGTTTTCTTACATTTTTTGAAACTTCTGAGGGGAGTTTAGGTGGACTTCAGTTGGAATAGAATAATTTAGAAGGATGATGTTTAACCTGATGGCATACTTGAAACTCTACACCAATCTGATGAACTCATGTGAAATATTTTCTATGATAAATTCTGTCTCTTCAATTTCCTATTTCAACTTCTAAGGCTGCACTCTTTCAGAGAAGATTATCT